>NC_134692.1:132173669-132773669 GCF_050947455.1 Rhinoderma darwinii | reverse complement strand
GAAGCTCTTACAGTTCTGGTGTGTATCTGTCTGTGTGGGGCTGTTAGAAGTAGATCTGGGGTCTATCTGTCTTTCAGGAGTTGTGATGAATAGATCTGGGGTGTATCTGTCTTTGAGGGGCTGTTTCCAGCAGTTCTGGGGTGTATCAGTCTGTAACTAGAAGTTTTGGCACAATGATCACATCATATTCCGTATATATAACTATGTTTAGTTTTTGTACTGGAAGTATTTTGACTGTTATTTTTTTAATCTCAGCTGGGCAACCTTTCAACTATGTGCTCTTAAAAGAAAGAGCGAGAGAGACGTCTGGCACATTTAACCCCTTTGCTGTAAAGGGATATGGTTCCTTATACGGATAACCCTGGCGACGCAAATGTGGAGTGCTACACAGAAGTGTGCATTTAGTGGTAATAGATATTAGATATGTATGTGCAGACCTGCAATGTTGACAATCTAATGTCTATGGGCACTAGGTGTTGGGTGATTGGAAAAAAAAAAAGGATCTCCCTTTTTTTTTCCAGAAACGGCGCCACTTATGTCCATAGGCTGTGTCTGGTATTGCATTACTTATTGGAACGGGACTGAGCTGCAATACCAGCCACAGTCCATGCTAGAAGTAGCGCTGTTTCTAAAAAGAAATATTTAGACCTTTTTCTCTAATCTCATACAACCCCTTACAGTATAGGTATAGATAGGTTTGAGATTATCTGTAATTTAGAATTGGTACATTTCTGTTTTTAATGGCAATGAGATAGGAGGATGCATGGACAGGATGTTTGATTGACATGTATGTTCTCACAATCAAGACATTATTCTTTGTTATTGGAATAAGCATGATCAAATATACTAATAAGCTGTTTCTTTTCCCGCTTTAGGGTTGTGTTGCTTCTTCCGAAGATGCTTCATCTGTTACTCATTTTCTCATTTTTTCCTGTGCTGCTTCATTCGGCATCGGCATCGGCACCGGCCCCTTTTTCTGGCCAACCACAGAACCCAATCCCAGACCCCTGCTATGATGAACATAGCCTTCCGCGTCGCTGCGTGCCTGAGTTCGTTAACGCAGCCTTTGGAAAAGAAGTCCAAGCCTCCAGCACTTGTGGACGCCCAGCCACCCGCCTGTGTGATGCTTCTGATCCAAAGAAGGCTCACCCGCCCTCCCATCTGACTGACCTTAACTCAGCAGTGAACATGACTTGCTGGAGGTCAGAAAGTTTCCCACGTTATTCACCACAAAATGTCAGCCTGACCCTATCACTGGGAAAGAAGTTTGAGGTGACATACGTCAGTCTACAGTTCTGTTCTCCTCGGCCTGAGTCTGTGGCGATATTCAAGTCTATGGATTATGGCAAAACTTGGGTTCCTTACCAGTATTATTCATCACAGTGCCGCCGGCTGTATGGGAAACCTAGCCGTGCTAGTGTCACCAAGCAAAACGAGCAAGAGGCACTGTGTACTGATGGACACACAGATCTTTACCCACTCACTGGAGGCCTTATAGCCTTTAGCACCTTAGATGGAAGACCCTCAGCTCAAGATTTTGACAACAGTCCTGTGCTTCAGGATTGGGTGACTGCTACTGATATCCGTGTGGTTTTCAGCCGTCCCCACCTCCAAGGGAACAGAGATTCTGAGGTATCTGAGGATGGTCCAGGTTTCTTCTACTCAGTTGGAGAGTTTCAAGTGGGTGGCAGGTGCAAGTGCAATGGGCATGCCTCTCGCTGTGGCAAAGACAAAGAGGGACGGTTAGTTTGTGACTGCAAGCACAATACAGAGGGACCAGAATGTGATCGATGCAAGGCCTTTCATTATGACCGACCATGGCAGAGGGCCAATGCCCGAGAAGCCAATGAGTGCCTGGGTAAGTGTGTGATGGAAATGCAAATTGATTTGTCTCCAAACCCTTTTGTTTTTTTACTTTGTTCACCAAAGAAAAGTCTTGAATATTTGAGTTACACAAAAACATTTAAAAGGTCAAAGTTTCATAAGACTTGAAAAGATAAATATTGCCTTGAAGGGTATAACGGATTTATGATTCATGGTTTACAACAACTAATTACAGATATTTAGATTATATTTCGTTGACTCTATAGTCATGCACAAGCCAAGTTTTTATTCCTCATAAGGCAAAACTAGTTCAATTTATAAACCCAAGTTAGCTGTCATGTACGCTCATCCTTGCTGTCTTTCTTCAGAGGTTGCCAATACCTTGATAATAATCTGACCTCTGAATTCTTGTCTACTCGCAGGTGCTACTTCCCAATCTAATCTTTATAACTTACTAACGTATTTATTTATTCTCTAAATATTAGAGTTCCCCAACCAGTGGTTCGCCAGCTGGTGGCTGCTGCAGATACTAATCTCCACTAGAGGCACCAGTGATGTCATAGTATTAATGAAAACTTGGCACCAAGGTCACCAAATCACTGGCAGTTAAAGAGGTTGTCCCATCAATGAAAATGATTGGGTTAGGGCCAGTTTCACATCAGCATTCGGTGTTTCCATTGCTCTGCTCCATCAGAGGAGTAGAAGGAAAACACTGGAAGCGCCAGTTCCATTGCATGATGGACACGATCAGCGCAGACGGAACGCATTGTAGGGTTTGCGTCATGGTGTCCACTGTTTTCCTGGAAACAATAGCTCAGCATGCTGTGCTATTGTTTCTGCCATTTTGGACCAGATCTGTGACGGAGGCTCCTAACCCAGATGGGAACAGGCCCTTATGGCAATTTCCCCCTACATAATCAGTTGTATGCCAAGGGTCGCGTGAGCATGGCATTCAGCGATCAGCTGATTGCTGTGTCAGATCCCGTATTAAAGGGCTTATCTGTGATGAGACAACACCTTTAACAATAGGGTAACACTATCTGTTATATTTGGAAGTGGCTTGTGAGCCAGGAAAGGGTGTTGGACCTCTATTGTATAGATTATGATCTGTAGCTCATGACTTTTTCTCTGTGTTCCCTAGTCGGTTTCTCTTCTGTCTCTTCCCTATGATCTGTGCTTTTTTCCCTTTCATCCATACAGCATGAGTCTCTCTCTTCACAAAAGCCTTTGTCCTTTCTCTATACACTTCATGCAGCCTGTCTCTTTTCTCCTTACCTTACTAGAAGCATGCGTTTCATCACCAACCCATCCCTACGCCATCTTAATTCCATGCAGTTTCCCTTTTTTTTTTTGCTGTCCATTCATCGCTCTTTTGAATAAGTCTTTTTTTATTCTCTGCAAACTTTCACTTCCCCTTTAATTTCGATATCATGTCCTTCTTGGGTTCTTGCCGTTCTATTTTGCTCCATACATTTCTAGCAGAATTTTCCTAATTCCTACTTGCTCCTACGTCACGCGTGATCTTATTTATCATGATATATTGTATTGCTTTCCTATTTTCCCCAACTATATAGCCTTTACAGTCTTTTCTCTTCCAGGGGAATACCCCCCACCCTACGCTCTCTGTAACTTTTTAACAATGACACCTCATCCGCTTTTCTGAACAGATGCTCTAATTAGCACCAATTAAAGGAATCCTCTCTAGTCTTAGCGGGAGGTCCTCTTGCAAGGAGTCTCTCCCTATGTCTCTACTCAGTTGAAAAGGAAGCATCTGTGTGGGCGGTATCTCGCAGCATCAAACAGTGGCCAGGAAAAAAAAATTAGTGATATTGTGCCAATATCAGGAAACCCTACACCTGAGAAACTTAAGATTCTGAGTCATATATACAGATCGTGCCTGCGCGTTCATAACGCAGATGCATTTTCATAACAACACGCTGACATTGTGCTCCGCAGTCTGGACTGTAAAGTTAATTGGTTTATTATCTGTTAATTATAGAAATTCCAAAACTCTTGCCATTGGCAACCGCTGAAAAATGCTGAGGAATCTTAATGAAGTGGAAATTGTTGCCAATATTGATAGCAAACTTGCATATGCCTGGCAGAGCAGCAGCGTTTTACATCAAGGAGTTGGTATAATGACCTCTACAATTATCTTTGTACCGAGGGACTATGTTTACAGCATTGCTGCTCAGTATTTACTGTATGAGTGGATGCCTTTAGGCCTAGTTCACACTGAGTTTTTTTGCTGGCGGAAAATATCTGCCTCCAAATTCCTTCAGGAATTTTAAGGCAGATTTGGACCTGCCTGCACCCTCTTTGCCACAATTTCTGGCCGCGGCCATTGAGCAAAAACTGCTTTCCCTGCCTCCCAATGATGTAGTTCGGAGGTCAGAAACGGAAATGCCTGAAGAAAGGGGATGACGCTTCTTTTTCCCCAGGAGCGGTTTTTTCCGCTCACAGGAAAAGAACACCTCTGCCTCCCATTGAAATTAATGGGAGGTTGAACATGCGCACTAGCGAAGATATTTAGTTCAATGAGGAGAGGTAGAAAGTCTTATCTACAGGCACAACAAAATCATCAGGCATTTTGAGATCCAACATGGCCAATTCTCGTTTCTCCTGCTATCAAGAAATAGTCGGAAGGCCACAATACACATTAATTCCCATCATTCGGGGGTATCTGCTAATCGGAGGAAAAATCGATGGTACCAAATCAATAAAGGGTTTGTCCAAGCTTAGAAAAACTGGTCTAATTTTGCCAGAAACAGAGACACTAGTTGTCTATAAGCTATGTCTGGTATTGCACCTCATCCCCATTTATATTAATACTGTAATACCAGACACAGCCGATGGACAAGAGTGGCGCTGTTTCTGGAAAATCATTCCCTTATTTCTATAGCTGAACAACCCCTTTGTCGTGGTGTCCGCTCCCCCATACTTATCTCCTACCAGCGTCTTCTTCCTCCCGGTCAGCGTCACTCCGCTGCTCTCTGTCTTTCGGCTGCCCACGCCGCCGTTGCTCTAAACTGGGTCCAAGTGCAGGCGCACTCACCCTTGCTTTCTTAAAAGGGCCAGCGCGCACCAAAATTTGAAATTCCATCTGACCCTAGGTATAAAAGCTCTTCCCTCTCTGGACTCATTGCCAGAGCAATTTGGGTCCTCTAGTGTTAATGCTATTTCATCTATTAACCTAGTGTTTGACCTTTGCCTTTTCCTTAGACCATTCGTGCCTGCCATCTGCCCTGACCATTTGCTACCATACTCATGGTGAACCTCTGCCGCCTGCCCTGACTATTTGCTACATTACCCGCAACGACCCTTTTGCAGCCCTCACTGACATTTTGCTCACCAGACCACTCTGCACCTGTTACATAGTTACATAGTTTGTACGGTTGAAAAAAGACACATGTCCATCAAGTTCAACCAAGGGATGGGAAAGGGGAAGTGGGATAGGAAAGGTGAAGTAAAAAATTTCTACACATAGGAGCTAATATTTTTTTGTTCTAGGAAATTATCTAAGCCTTTTTTAAAGCCATCTCCTGTCCCTGCTGTGACGGCTCCTGCGCTCGGCTATTCCATAGATTCACAGTTCTCACTGTAAAGAAGCCTTGTCGTCTCTGCAGGTTGAACCTTTTTTTCTCCAGACGGAGGGAGTGCCCCCTTGTTTTTTGAGGGGGTTTTACATGGAACAGGATTTCACCATATTTTTTGTATGTGCCATTCATATATTTATATAAGTTAATCATGTCCCCCCTTAGTCATCTTTTCTCAAGGCTAAATAGGTTTAGTTCTTTTAATCTTTCCTCATAACTTAGATTCTCCATGCCCCTAATTAGCTTCGTTGCTCTTCTTTGTATTTTTTCCAACTCCAGGGCATCCTTTCTATGAACTGGAGCCCAGATCTGGACTGCATATTCTAGATGAGGCCTCACTAATGCTTTGTAAAGTGGTAATATTACATCCCTGTCCCGTGAGTCCATGCCTCTTTTGATGCACGACAATATTTTGCTGGCCTTTGAAGCAGCTGATTGACACTGCATGCTGTTATTTAGTTTATGATCTACAAGTACACCCAGATCCTTCTCAACAAGTGACTCCCCCAGTGTAGCTCCCCCTAGGACATATGATGCATGCAGGTTGTTCGTACCCAGGTGCATAACTTTACATTTATCTACATTAAACTTCATCTGCCAAGTGGACGCCCAAACACTTAGTTTGTTTAAATCAGCTTGCAATTCACGAACATCTTCCATAGTCTGAACTATATTACATAGCTTGGTGTCATCTGCAAAAATAGAAATAGTGCTATTAATCCCATCTTCTATATCATTAATAAATAAGTTGAATAATAGTGGTCCCAGCACTGAACCCTGGGGTACACCACTTATAACAGGGGACCATTCAGAGTAGGAATCATTGACCACAACTCTCTGGATACGGTCCTTGAGCCAATTCTCAATCCAATTACAAACTATACTTCCTAAACCTATAGTCCTTAATTTACCCATTAGACGTCTATGGGGGACAGTGTCAAATGCCTTTGCAAAGTCCAAAAACACTAAATTCACAGCAGCCCCTCTGTCTAGGCTTCTGCTCACTTCTTCAAAAAAACAAAATCAGGTTGGTTTGACAGCTTCTGTCCTTTGTAAAACCGTGCTGGCTGTCACTTATAATACTATTTATTGTCACATAATTCTGTATATAGTCCCTCAATAGCCCCTCAAACATTTTCCCCACAATTGATGTTAAGCTTACTGGTCTATAATTACCCGGCGAAGACCTAGAGCCCTTTTTGAAAAAAGGGACAACCATATTTGCCCTGCGCCAGTCCCTTGGCACTATACCAGTCATGAGAGACTCTCTAAATATTACGAAGAGGGGGACAGAAATAACTGAACTAAGCTCTTTAAGAACTCTAGGGTGTAACCCATCTGGTCCCAGGGCCTTGTGTACATTTATTTTATTTAATTTAGCTTGCACCATATCTACATTCATCCAATTCAGTATATCAACTGATAGATTAACAGCACTGGCACCGGCTACATCAGCTGCTCCTTCTTCTGTTGTATATGCAGAGCTGAGGAACCCATTTAGTAACTCTGCCTTCTCTTGATCCCCTGTGACCAACTCCCCATTACCACTATCTAAGGGTCCTACATGTTCAGACCTTGGCTTTTTTGCATTTATATGCTTGAAGAATTTTTTAGGATTTGTTTTACTATCCTTGGCCACCTGCCTTTCATTTTGTATTTTTGCTGATTTTATTAAGCTCTTTATATTTTACAAAGACTACAGCTGTACCCTCAGATTTGTATTTTTTAAATGCCCTTTTTTTGTCATGTATTGCCCCTTTCACAGAAGGTGTAAGCCATGTGGGGTTTAATTTTAGTCGTTTATATTTGTTACCGGTAGGAATAAATTTTGCACTATAATTACCCAAAGTAGATTTGAAAATCTCCCATTTATCATTTGTCCCATTATTTAACATTAGTTCTTCCCAGTCTATATCCTGAATTGCAGACCTCATCCTGGGGAAATTGGCCTTCTTAAAATTAAGTGTTTTTGCCCTCCCAGCCTGTGTTACTATATTGTGATCACTGTTACCGAGGTTTTCACAAACATTGACGTTGCCAACAAGATCTGCATTATTAGAAATGACCAGATCCAACAGAGCTTCAGCTCTAGTCGGGTCTTCCACAAACGGGCCCATAAAATTTTCCTGCAACAGGTTGAGGAAATGTCTCCCCTTTGCAGTTGAAGCCGAACCATGACACCAATTAATATCCCGGTAATTAAAATCTCCCATTATCACAACAGTACCCGCCTGTGCAGCCCGCTCCATCTGTTTATATATTTGACCTTCTATCTCTTCAGTTATATTGGGGGGTCCATAGATGACACCAAAAGTAATTTTTTCAGTGTTTACCTCCCTTTGTAATTCCACCCACAATGTTTCAACCTCCTCACAATCTTCACCCTCTAATGTCTCATTCACACTCACCTTCATATCGCTTCTCACATACAGACATACACCACCACCTTTCCTATTTGCCCTGTCTTTCCGAAACAGTGTAAAACCCTGTAGATTTACAGCCCAATCATGTGAAGAGTCCAGCCATGTCTCAGCAACACCAACTATATCTATATCTTCTTCCAGTATCAAGGCCTCCAGCTCCCCCATTTTGCTTGCTAGACTTCTGGCATTTGTGAACATACACTTTAACTTGCCTTTAAATGCAAGTTGCCTTTACGTCAGCCATCACCAAGGGAGAATATTCTGGGGTAGCGACCTGGGGTTCCCCTGCAGCAAAGTCCACATCCATGTACAGGGGTTAAAGGAACGGGTTTCCCTTAGACTCCGCTCCTCGAAGTAGCCCCAAGTCCATGCCTTGGTGAAAAAGTGGGTTCACACCGCCCCCTGCTGACCCAGTGACAGTTTATTCCACAGGTTCCATGACACCTAGGGCTGGGCAATTTATCGAAAAATAATCGAAATAAAAAGTGAAACCGAAATAAGGGCATTATACAGCGTGGAAGTCAGTTATAGAAGCATTATACTGCGTGGAGGGCAGTTATGGGGGCATTATACTCTGTGGAGGGCAGTTATGGGGGAATTTTACTGCATGGAGGGCAGCTATGGGGGCATTCTACTATGTGGAGGGCAGCTATGGGGGCATTATACTGTGTGGTGGCAGCTATAGGGGCATTATACTCTGTGGAGGGCAGCTATGGGGGCATTATACTCTGTGGAGGGCAGCTATAGAGGCATTATAATGTGTGGGGGCAGCTATGGGGAATTATACTGTGTGGGGAGCTCTATGGGGCAATATACTGTGTGTGGCAGTGTCAGGGGGTATATTATATACAATAGCATACTGCAGGCTCAGGAGATAAATATTAATTCAATCACGTAGAATGCAAAAAGGAGTGCGGTCTAAATAATCGTTTAATAATCATAATTGAGGTTACCTGTTAAGTTAATCGTTATTTTAGTTTAGGTCATAACCGCACAGCCCTAGTGACACCTTTTAATAATTTGGCACTATTGATTTGACCGATTATCAGTGTTAAAATAGAATCAGACTGTCTACTGCCACCCTAACATATAGTGATCAGCTATGAGCAGAGATGAATTTCTGATAGCAAATGGAATAGGAATTTTTTTTTTTTTTTTTTATTAACGCTAACAAACTAAATCCTATAGCTAACTATTCTTTAAATAACTGAGACCTAGTCAGTAATAGATTCACTATCATTTAAGTGTATGCCGGAGAGCATTTGGTGATGTTCTGCAGAGTTTAGGGGAATTTTTTGTTACATGAAAGTAAAACGCCAACTGAGGTCCAATATCAAGGTCAGTCAAAGGTCACAGCTACGGATTAATGTCTGCCATTACAATGTCCTTGGATAGTCTCTTAAAAGCAATGGGCAACCCCAACAAGGTTAGAAAAACATCACCAATGAGGTTAGTGATAATTGCTTTAATTAACCCAATCCCTCTGCCACTGTTGGAACAAGACTCCAGCTGTCCTACAGAAAACATTGTGTATGTTCTTCGGGCTAGTATGGATTAACTATCTAAAAATGCTTGGATGACTGTGCCTCGGGAGCTGCGGAGGAACCACAACCTCCAGCAATGCCTTACAGCCAGAAGCCTAGCAGCAGCACACATTGCTTACATCTGATTTATATCTTCTACTGCTGCTACTTTTTATAAGAAAATAAAACATGTTCAGAATATCTGGAGAGTATTTATGTTAATTTAAGTAGCAAAGCACAAAACACCTATTTTATTACATCTCAGAGACCGGTACCTCTCCAACAAAAAAAGTAATATTGCTGTGTTATACAAATCGCCTGGAGCTACCATCCACCATCCCCCTCCAGATATAGAATAGATTATATATATGAATAGATATACACAAAACACACAGACACACACAGACACACACAGACACACACAGACACACACACTAGTCCTCAATGAATTAGAATATCATCAAAAAGTTAATTTATTTCAGTAATTCAATTCAAAAAGTGAAACTCATATCTTATAAAGATTCATTACACACAGAGTGATCTATTTCCAGCATTATTTTCTTTTAATGTTGATGATTATGGGAACAGTTAATGAAAACCCAAAATTTAGTGTCTCAGAAAATTAGAATATTATATAAGCCCAATTTCAAAAATGATATTTAATACCGAAATCTTGGCATACTGAAAAGTATGTCCAGTATCTGCCCTCAATACTTGGTTGGGGCTCCGACTCTGCATGAATTACTGCATCAATGCGGCGTGGCATGGAGGCGATCAGCCGGTGGCACTGCTGAGGTGTTATGGAAGCCCAGGTTGCTTTGATATCGGCCTTCAGCTCGTCTGCATTGTTGGGTTTGGTGTCTCATCTTCCTCTTGACAATACCCTATAGATTCTCCATGGGGCTTAGGTAAGGCGAGTTTGCTGGCCAATCAAGCGCAGTGATACTGTGGTTATTAAACCAGGTATTGGTACTTATGGCAGTGTGGGCAGGTGCCAAGTCCTGCTGGAAAATGAAATCAGCATCTCCATAAAGCTGTCAGCAGAGGGAAGCATGAAGTGCTCGAAAATGTCCTAGTAGACTCTGCGCTGACTCTGGACTTGATATAACACAGTGGACCAACACCAGCAGATGACACGGCCCCCAAAGCATCACTGACTGTGGAAACTTCACACTGGACCACAAGCAACTTGGATTGTCGCGTCTGGGACCTTAATTTCCAAATGAAATGCAAAATTGACTTTCATCTAAAAACAAGACTTTGGACACGGAGCAGCAATGTTGGTCCACTGTGTTATATCAAGTCCAGAGTCAGCGCAGCGTCTAGCAGGTAATTTTCGAGCACTTCATGCTTCCCTTTGCTGACAAGCTTTATGGAGATGCTGATTTCATTTTCCAGCAGGACTTGGCACCTGCCCACACTGCCGAAAGTACAATACCTGGTGTAATAACCACAGTATCACTGCACTTAATTGGCCAAAAAATCTATAGGGTAATGTCAAGAGGAAGATGAAACACCAGACCCAACAATGCAGACAAGCTGAAGGCTGCTATCAAAGCAACCTGGGCTTCCATAACACCTCAGCAGTGCCACAGGCTGATCGCCTCCATGCCACGCCGCATTGATAACACCTCAGAAGTGCCACAGGCTGATCACCTCCATGCCACGCCGCATTGATAACACCTCAGCAGTGCCACAGGCTGATCACCCCCATGCCACGCCGCATTGATGCAGTAATTCATGCAGAATCGGAGCCCCGACTGAGTATTGAGGGCAGATACTGGAAACACTTTTCAGTAGGACAATATTTCGGTATTAAAAATTATTTTTGAAATTGGGCTTATATAATATTCTAATTTTTTGAGACACTAAATTTTGGGTTTTCATTAACTGTTACCATAATCATCAACATTAGTAGAAAAAAATGCTGGAAATAGATCACTCTGTGTGTTATGACTATAAAATATGAGTTTCACTTTTTGAATTGTATTACTGAAATAAATTAACTTTTTGATGATATTCTAATTCATTGAGAAGGACTAGTGTGTGTATATATATATATATATATATATATATATATATATATATATACACATATACACATACACTAATGCAAACAAACACTGGAACCTGCTTTCCAGGGTAGCAAAACCCGGCAATAATATGGTCAGTTTGGTCTTTTCTATGGGGCTTCTCTCTTCTATGTACAGTACTGGGCAGTGGGGCTTGTTGGCAAACCCCTCCCCTAGCACACATGCTCCACAAGCCCATAACCACCCCTAACTACACCCCTGATTGATGTGACACCGTGTCATAGGACTACAGAGATGTCATCAGCCCAGGAGATAGAAGGCTTCATTCACGATTGTGTTGGAGCCTCTATTCCTACCATCAAATCTGGCAGAATTGGAGACAGTGAAATATTCTTATCAAACCTACAGAAACCACAACAGATGAGTGGGGACCACCAGGCACAGATGGCATCTGTCGTGAACAGATCTAAGGCTACATTCACACGAGCGTGACATATTTACACACGTTAAAAACGCACGTAAATCTGTCCGTGTGCGTTGCGTTTTGCAACAGTGTGCTTTGCGTGTGGCATGTGCTTTTCACTCACTCAAAAGCACTTTTTTTTCCAAATGTAATTGATGCGTGAAACATGGACGGCACACGGATTTGCATCCGTGTGCGGTCCGTGATTTTCCCACACCCATTGACTTCAATGGTCGACTAGGTGCGCGAAAATGCACCAATATAAGACATGCAGTGAGTTTCATGGAACGGACTCTCGCTGCGTGAAAACTCACGCATGTGTGAATAGCCCCATTGAAATCAATGGGGCCGTGTGCTGTGCGTGGCTTCAACACACAAGACACGGACGAGAATCACGCTCGTCTGAATAAGCCGTAAAATACATACTTTTTTTTTTTTTCAATATAGGACTTTAACTCAAAACCCACTGTCTCTAAGACCCAATCTGCAAGGCGCAGATGTGATTTTAATGTATTGCTTCCTCACACCTCTATGCACCATGCAGTCATTTGTCTTTCCTAATGTTTCCGCTGGGTTTTGATAAAGATAATATATGAGCCCTTTTAAAAATTCCTAACGCTGTGTGTGATTTATACTCTCCTATAGGAAACCGGCGACTTCTCTCTGAATATGTTAAATGCTTGTCATGTGGCCATTAATCCTGCTGGGTTATTACAGTCTATGCCATTAACTATATAGCTAAATCAAAGCACTCAGTTAGGTAACATCAATTATGATTTTTAACCCATTTCTTGCTGTTGTGAGCCAATGCACCATTAACACTACCAGAACAGATCAATTTATTATTAGCAATCCTTCAGGGGAGAATAACCTCCATAAAATGGTATCTGATGGCGCACGCTACAATTTATTTTTCTGATGTTGTCACAGAATGCCCCCCAAAAAGCTCTGTATGAAATTGGAGGCATACTGAGACACCTATAGAATTCTATGGGTGCCCTATTACGAGTCGTGCGTAGCTGTAATATGTTTTTGTGCATTAAGTCTTAGGCCCCATGTACACGACCGTAAATTAAATCCGCAATTGCGGATCAAGATACGGATACATTTATTTCTATGGCGCACTAACACCTTCCCGTATATTTACGGGAAGGTGTCCGGGCCGTAGAAAGGATTTGCAAAAAAAAGGTCATGTCCTATTTTTTTAATTTACAGACTCTGCTCCTATACTTTAGAATAGGAGCACGGCCCGCAAATGCAGGTGACTGTCCGCGGCCATCTGTTCCCGTAATCACGGATCGTGATTACAGCAATGGCCGTACTGTGCAGCTCATTGGATGCCAAATGCAACCAACACCTACATTAATAACGTGTGACGTATAAACTTGTAATAAATAAATTGTGGCGATGTAGTCTAAAACCAATGACTTGTAAAACCGCAGGAAAAACCTGCTCTATGAATATCACATTTTTATTTACAATGAAAGTTTACCAAAGAGAATAATTATGACCGTATAAACCACAAGCTTTGCTGTAGTGTGAGGCGTCCATACAAACACACTTCTCACAATGATAGCACTAGCGGTGGTGGGCTGGCTGGCTGGCTGGCTGGGGCGACTCTATTACCTAACATTAGACTTGTGATTATACGATCATGCAGCTCGTACATAAGGCTGGTTTTGTAATGATGTCTGTTCGAGTGAAACTACAGTCACCCTAAATAATTGTATCTATTGCAGAAAAGACGTTCTTACATTGTCCTACACATCTTGTGCTATAAACACAGAACATCAAAGACTTATCAGTAGGAACTAGCCGAGCCTCTTCATTCTCCCTTCTGAATTTGCTCTTAGACATGTTCACGATACCTACAATACAAAGAATCTGATCTACCTGATGCACCTAAAAGGGTGTTATTATTTTCATGAGTATTGCTAATTTGGGTCAGTTCACACAGGGTGTTTTGGCGCTGATTTTGCCGCGTAAACTGTGTCAGAATCAGTGGCAGCAAATGGCCCAAATCGTCCCCCACTGATTTCAATGGGAGGCAGAGGCGGCTTCTGGCCGCTCGCGGAAAAAACAAATGCTGCATGCTCTTTCTTCGAGAAGTTTCCGTCTTCGATCTATTAAAATCAATGGGTTTTTGCATTAGATTCAACAGCAGTCGGCAAAAACCCTGCAAAAGATGCGAGAAAAAAAAAGCGTCAAACTCTGGCAATTCAAAATCAGATTTTTTTTTCTGCCTTTCAAAAAACTCAGTGTGAACTAGGCCAAAGTATGCATTTTCTTTAATGGCTGGAGACAGTGGCCATACACTTGGCAGAGCCTGTACCAAGTTACAGAGTGTGCTTGCTGCTCCGTACTACAGACCTGTAGGCTCTCCGTGTACCTGCCTACAGCACATGTTAAGGAGATTTTCTACCCTAAAAGAAATGCTTCTAGGGAAGAATACCTTCATATTACGGCATCCAATGAAGCATGCCACAATTTTTTTCTTTTGGATTCATATGTATGAAATTTAAAGCACATGGCAGTACAGTAGGGCCCTATAGGGTACCATATGGGAGGTGGTCAAGAGTCATAATACGGTTGCGTGCATGAGAGATCATTCCTAAAGATAATTCCAGCACTTGTACACTAGAAAGTCTGACTTTTTCTGCTTGTTATCACCATAATATTAACAGGGAATTTCCCATGTGGGTCAATGCAAGAATGCAGTCATGGCGGAAATTGATGGGCTAGTCCAAAAGTAAGATATCTACATATAGAGTGTATTGTAGGAACATTATAACCAATTTTGAATACATACTAGACGGTTCATCTGATTTATGTGGAATCTTTAGGTCTATGTCTGACTAAGGTAGGTCTCATGCACATGTCAGAGCAGTGAGCAGGAGACTGTATGGCAGCACATGGCGCCCCTGCAACTCTGCACTGGGTCGCTGTAGGTACTCCATGTGCCGCTGTTTAACACTACGAGCAGTGCCGCGTTACAGAATTATTCTCGCGATGCCACGATTTTTTCGGTAAAACTTCTGCATGAATCCTAACGAAGATAGAGACATATGAAGGTACAGTAAGGCCCCATAAGATTCATCAAAAATGTGAAGGGTTATATGGTAAACGAACATCACAACTGGCTGTAAGTGACACATTGATGAAGACCACCCAGCTTCCGTCCTGTGAAGTAATACTAATAATGTCATCTTAGCCGCTCGTTGTAGATTATGTTCCGGTCACGCTCAGTTCTGCCGCTCTCTTGGAGAGGTGGACCTCATGACTGGACAGAATGCCCTTTCCTTAATAAATTGCTCCTCTCTTAGGATGCTGTATTATTTCTCTGACATGTTAATGAATTTCACAGCATGTCTGGAAAAACTCGCACCTTAGCTGAAGGTTTTCAGGAAGGGGGGAGAGAGGGAAAGGGTGGGGGGCCTAGCATGCTAAAGAAAATCTTGTTTTCATTATACCCTGCCCTAAAAAAAAAGTTAAAGAGGTGGAGATGGTCTGCAGAGTTTGGGTGGAGGAGGGTGGGGGGGGGGGAGGTGTGGGCCCTCACTGTTGGTTTTTATAAAGCACATGTGGCCTATGAAGCCATCAGGCCCCCAACAGCTGTAAAATGGTCTGAAATTAGAAATGAGTTTCACAGCGCATGATAGATATAACAGCTCTGGCATACAATCTACACAAGCCCATTATACTACACCAGGCCAGAACCAGTCACAAATACCAGCCAGGCTGATCCTCAAAGGCTAGCAATCGCAACAAAATATTTTCTTTTTCTCCGACTTTCTATTTGCCTCCTTCTTATTAATTCCACCGTGTCTTTCATTTCTAACATTCTGACCTCCGCAACACCTTGCTCTGTGGGGTAGTGAGAACACCCAGCATCTGGAGTACAGATTGTATATAGAGTCTGCTGCAGGTTTTAGAAACAAACACCCATTTACACTAAAGCTATACACAGACATATATTATATGACCCAATGAAACAAAATCATTAGCATGGAACATGTGTCTCTGTGTATTATATCAGTGTTCCCTAACCGGTGGCTTCCCAGCTGTTATAAAACTACAACGCCCATCATGCTAGAAGTTGTAGTTTTGCCGTAGCAGGAGAGCCACAGGTTTGGGAACATCTTACCTCCCTGCACCCTCTACTTGTTCAGTGTCTGCTTTGGAGATTTGAAGTGTTTGCACTAGCAGATCGCATGTGCATCTGACACACAGCGTAACCCTACTAATAATCAAATCTAAAATTATCATCTTAGATTTGATCATTAGTAGGGTAAAGGCCCTTTTACACCGGCCAATTATCAGGCAAACGCTCATTCATAGAACACTCGTTACCGATAATTGCCCTGTGTAAACACGGCAGCAATCAGCAGATGAACGAGCGTTTGCCCGATAATTGGCCCATGTAAAAGGGCCTTTACACTGTGCCCACTGAAATCAATGGGATCTGCATATAATGCATGGACATGCTGGGTTCTCCAGTGCGAGAGACACTCTGTGTGGCTGCTCTACGATCTAACTAATTGATATAGTTCCTTCTATTAATGCAAAATTCCTTAAGACCAGTTTCACACACATACAGTTTTTGGCTTAGTTTTTTTAGTTAAACACAGAAGTGGGCAAAGGAGAAAGGAGATGCATCAGATCTTTGAATCTTATCATTAGCAATGTGAAAATCAGCACCATAAAAAAGACCACTATGTAACACTTTTTTTAAAATAAAAGAACCCACACAAAAGACCATTTTCCTAAAAAACGTGCGTTTTGTTTATATGCGATTTGTTTTTGTGCAAATAAAAAGCTAGACAAAATGTGTGCATAATGTAAGCCTAAAACAGTATTTACAAAAAGGAGTTTCTAAAAATCAGAAAACCCCAACACAAAACTTTTTATAATGTTGATAACTTAGTCATTATACAGTGATTAGGCTTTATTAACATAAAACTGGAAAACCTAGTTTTATCAGTATAGATAGGAGTGATGTCTCATGGGAGAGAAAATCCCACCTCAAAGGAGGAAATGAGAAATATGCAAACGTAAAGTGCACAATAATCTGTTCGGATTTCTTCACTTTATACTATGGTCACAGATGAGACCAAAACAGAGGAAGAAAGAGACACTTTTGGTTGGGCAAATCATATCCTAAGAAGAACATTAATTAAAAATAATTAAACAATGAAGTAAAAAATAAACAACAATAATCTAATAGTAGAAATAGAAAATATTTGTTTTTGAGGACATCCTAAAATACCAACCCAAACATCTGGTGATTTGCTGACCTTTTAGTCACAGACTGAACTTTATTTTTCTCTCCAAATAGCAAAATAACAACAGTGACACCTGCTGGTTATACCCTGCTAGAAGTAGAAATACAAAGATAGATAAGTAGATGTGAGATGGAGAATAGATGATAGATAGATAGATAGATAGATAGATAGATAGATAGATAGATAGATAGATAGATAGATAGATAGATAGATAGATAGATAGATAGATAGATAGATAGATAGATAGAGATAGATAGATAGTATTTAGACAGATGCAGCTTGTTAAAATCCATCACCGTATAGACAGATAAAAAGGACTATATATATATACACACACACACACACTGTATATATAACACAGCCACACACGCAGAAAGACATTAAAACAGACGGAGACAAGCACACGCAAACACAGGTGGACTATGCCAAACACACACATGGACACACACCCAGCGACAGACATTCCCATACAGACAGTGTGAGCTCTGACAGCTGTTTGTATTAGAGGGCTGCGGTGCATACCTGCTGCATACACAAAATATACTGTTTTGACAGATTTGCAGTAAACCCTTTCCAGCCAGGAAGAATTTAGCGACACTGTGATGAAGGAAAGGGGTTAAAATTAACACGGTCCTGGAAAAAGCTTCAGGAGCCGAGAAGCCATTCAATCGTTATGTAATCATCTATGAAAGTGCACCTTCACTGCCTCTCAAAAACACACTATGGCTACTAGATTTGACCAAGTAATTCGACCTTGAGATGCAAACTTAGAATATCCTTCTATATTTGCATACTTTTAGAAATAAAATAAAAAATATGGTAGAAAAAGTGATGGTTTTGCATGCTAAATAACTACTAAATTGCCCCATAAGGATAACAGACGGGGGGACTGGGTAACGGGTAATAATCAAGCTAAGGGCAAAATGGCCTAATCTGGGTATACAACCATGGAGTCACCAGCTATGAATGCAGTCACATACGTCTATCGGTCAGATATTGAACAAGAATTCCCACCTTTTAACTTTTACACTTAAGACCTTATTCACAAGACAGGGTCCGAGTGTCGGCCGATAAAAAAGGCAGTTTTGGACCGTTTTTCCCGGCCATTTTGCATCCGTTCCGGGCCATGTTGCAGTTTTTTCCCGGCCATGTTGCATCCGTTTTTTTCCCTGTCCGTTTTAAAATCGGATGAATTTCATTTGTAATTTTTTGCCGCACACTTCCCTCAGTAGATAATGCCACAGCTCCCCTGTAGGTAGTGGCACACAGCCCCCTGTAGGTAATGCCACACAGCCCCCTGTAGGTAATGCCACACAGCCCCCTGTAGGTAATGCCACACAGCCCCCTGTAGGTAATGCCACAGACCCCCCTGTAGGTAATGGCACACAGCCTCCCGTAGGAAGTTCTACACAGCACCCCCCCCATAGATGGCACCCCCCCACACCTGTCTGTAGATAGCACCACCGTTCCAGGATAAGTCCCTGACTTCACTGTCCATATATGGACAGTGAAGTCAGGGACTTCTCCTGGAGTGGAGACACAGGCCACAGGGTCGGGGATTGCACTTCAGAAGTGCCTGACGTCACTGTGTCCATATATGGACACAGTGACGTCAGGCACTGCTGAAGCGGAATCCCCAATCCCTGGCCACAGGCTATGTTCACACGGGGTATTTTGCCGAGTTTTTTGACACGGAAACCGCATCGCAAAACTCGGCAAAAACGGCCCGAAAATGCCTCCCATTGATTTCAATGGGAGGCGTCGGCGTCTTTTTCCCGCGAGCAGTAAAACTGCCTCGCGGGAAAAAGAAGCGACATGCCCTATCTTCGGGCGCTTCCGCCTCTGACCTCCCATTGACTTCAATGGGAGGCAGAGAAAGCGTATTTCGCGCTGTTTTTTGCCTGCGGCGCTCAATGGCCGCGGGCGAAAAACGGCGCGAAAAACACAGCGAAAATCGGCGTGCAGGGAGAGGAATATCTGCCTCAAACTTCCAAACGGAATTTTGAGGCAGATATTCCTCCTGCAAAATACCCCGTGTGAACATAGCCTTAGGCCGACAAGTTCTATACATTACCAAAAACATACTTCCGTCAGTCACATGACAACGCAGTTACAAATATGAGAGACTAGTACCCAGTGTTTTATTCAGCAATTTTCCTGTGGATATGCCATAAATGCTTTGTAATACCCTTTTAAGCGAGTCTGAGCTGCAATATCAGACACAACTCATGGACAAGAATGGCGCTGTTTTTGTAAAAAAAAACTAAAAAAAACTAGGGACTCTTCTTTCTAGTCTAGATCATCATAAAATGAACAAAACAATATATGGGGCAAAGGATCGGTCTATTGTGTGTCACTGACGCTGCATCCCGTATGTGATTGGCTAGGGTCCCCGAGGGTCGGATTCCAACAGCTCACACATTGATAGCCTATTCCAAGGACAGAACAATCCTTTGATATTTGCTGAATATTGTCTGTGGACCTATATCTTATGAGTTAATATTGAAAAACTCTGTATACTATTATCCATATTATTTTGAATCCCATTTTCTCAAAATGTTAAAACTTATAGGAATTAATGATTTAATTATTATTTGAGACTTTAACTATTTTCTTCTACCTGCGAGTAGAACTGTTCACATATATTTTCTGATGTCTCAACTGTTTAATAAAGACATATTGAAACAGAAAAACTCTGTATACTGTATATATTATTTCTCTAACCATCCATTATCTTTACATGTCCGCAGCGTGCTCCTGTAATCTGCATGCCCGCCGCTGCCGCTTCAACATGGAGCTATACAAGCTGTCAGGAAGGAAAAGTGGTGGAGTGTGCTTGAACTGCAGACACAACACAGCAGGCAGGCACTGCCACTACTGCAAAGAGGGCTTCTACCGGGATGTCAGCCGCCCCATAACCGACCGCAGAGCTTGTAAAGGTAAGACGGGAGGCTGAACGGATAAATATCCGATTCTTCTCTTATTTCTCAGTCTAACCTGGAGACTTGTTGTATGTGGCGGGCCAATCTTCTTCCCCATGGCTCTCGACAGCTGTTCTTGTAACATCATGACAATAGGAGGTGACAGGGAATACTTGTCGAGACCACAGTCCTACCACTGCTAACAGATGACAAGCCATTCAATAGGCCACAGTTCTCTCTGGATTGTCATTTGTCATTATAGAGCCTCATTCCATGTCAACTCCAAGTCCGAGAGATGTGAGGAGGCACTGATGATCTCCCAGGTTAAAAATTGCCTGAAATTGGACCAAAAACGGTAAAAAAAAAATGTTTAATTCCCACCGTCTTTGCATTCAAACTATTGCCACCTGGCACCAGATTAACAAAAGGAAGTGCCAAAGCCAAGTGCCCTCCCTGCCCCCGTACAGCAATTATATTGTGATCATTGATCCCTATGCCTGCCACTGCTGTGAGGAGCAGCTTTAGAAGCTTAGTTCTGACCGCCAGGATATTGCACGTGCCTCCTATATACCATCCTAATTGGCACCTGTGCTTTGATCCAGCTTTGTCTTAGAACCAACGTATATTATCCACTTCTGTAATTTGTTTCTAGTTCCCTCCATCAGTTTTGCCCCCCAAAATCTGCGCTACACCTCCATTCTCTATATTCCCTGAACTTTGCATTCTTCTTGCAGCTTCCTAACACGTTCCTTTTTCCACAGTTAAAATGAATTAAAAAAAATAAATCCTGGAAAGAATTTCCATCTCGCTTTTTTCCTGTCCCATAACAAGGTGGCAATTAGTTTCTCCTAATGAGCCCTAACGTGCCCCCTCCCCCTCTCCTCCTTTTCTTTTGCCAGTTTACTATTGGCTAAATGATTCTACCAGCTGTAAGTTTCCCCATTTGGGTTAAATTCCTCCCATTTTTCACACGGAAAATACAGCTCCGTCTTTTAAACAGCTGCAGCTGAGGTAGCCGCTGTGAGGGGGTTTACACACAGCTGTTTAAAGGGGCTCCTACATAATACTTTTCTCTGCAATGCTCTCTGCAGCCTATTCATTAACTTTTGTTTATGCCAGTATTTATATGGTTTATATGTAGTGTTATTAAATACTGTCAAAACTGCATTATGTGAACCAGGCCTTAATGAAAAAAAAAAATAATAACTACTTGTTCCTGAGAAATTAAAACCTGTTCAATTGGACTGAAAACATAGCTAAAGGTTTTTTTTTAACTTCCAGAAAATTAACATTAATTGTGCAAATGTAATTGGACGAGAAGACCCTCATAGCATCAGGATATCAGGGTATTTTTTAATTTATTTTTTGCTACAACAGGAGTTTTATTTGCATGTAAAAAATTCTTCCATCCTAGCAAATTTATAAGAGGGAACATTATTTGGTCATTCCTCATATAGAAGAGAAAGTCTGTGCGTGTGGAGCCAGGACTAATGCCAGCCGTACATATAAAGGGATTGTCTGAGATTTAAAAAAAATACATAAATAATGGTTTGCTTTTTTTTTTCCCTTGAAACAGCGCCACTCTCGTCCATTGGCCCGGTCTAGTATTGCAGCAATTACTTAAATGGAGATGAGCTGCACACAGCCAATGGGCAAGAGCGTCGCTGTTGAAACTATGAAATAATAGCTCCTGCTGTCTAGGTGGATCCTGACCAGGGAATCTCTCCACTATGGTATCCATATGCCCCAATAGGACATATGGAAAGGTGTTGTCTTGATGAAAAACCTTAGGCCAAATGCACACGATGCGTATTACATGCGGTTTTGCTTAATACAATACCAGTAACTGAGATTTCAAGTAATCTAATCACATGTTGGAGGATTTTTTTTGCACGTAAATTGACCTGTGGTGCGTATTTTAAAATCTGCAGCATGGCAATTTATCTTGCGTTTCCGTCTCAGAATTATATCTGACAGGTTTATAAAAAAAACGCACCATAATCCTCAGCATAAAATCTGCACCTGTTTCCATATTAGGGTATGTTCAGACGGCTTATTTTCAGCCGTTTTTCAGGCTGTAAATACCCTGAAAAAAAGATGAAAATACGGAAGCTGAACGCCTCCAAACATCTGTTCATTGATTTCAATGGGAAAAACAGCACTTCGTTCCGACGGGACGTTCTTTTTTTACGCGCCCGTTTGAAAAAAACGGCGCGTGAAAAAAATGCCTAGTAATAAGTAGTGCATGTCACTTCTTGAGCCGTTTTTCATTGGGTCAAGAGAAGAACGGCCGTAAAAAAAAACGGCTGAAAATCAGAGGCTGTTTTCTCTTGAAAACAGCTCCGTATTTTACAGCCGTTTTTTGTTTAGCGTGTGAACATACCCTTAAGATGTACAATCTGCAGAAAGAACGAACCATAAAGTGCGGATTTTACCTGCGTTTAGCTGCTGTTTGCCCATCAGGGACATTTATGGCATATCCACAGGATATGCCATAAATGTCAGATAGATGCAGGTCTGCACCTATCTCTAGAACTGGGCCCCCTAAACTCAGTTCTAGCTTTCTCGGTTCCTGCTGCCACTTCTTAATTTCTGACCATGTAATCAGGAAACCATCGAAGCTCACTGAGCTTCGCTGTTTCCTTAACTCCAATACAAGTGAATACCAGTTACGGAAGCAGTGTAGAACGCAAGCTATGCTGTTTCCGTAACTGCCGATCATGTAATCTGCAAGTGGCCCAGGAGACAGCGGGAGAAAGGTAAAATGGGTTTAGGGGGCCCCAATCTAGGGATAGGTGCGGAGACCAGAGGTGGGATCTGCATCTGACATTTATGACATATCCTGTGGATATGTCATAAATGTCCCTCGTGGGAAAACCCCTTTGAAGCTGGATTCACACGAGCATGTTCGGTCCGTAAAGGACGGAACGTATTTCGGCCGCAAGTCCCGGACCGAACACACTGCAGGGAGCCGGGCTCCTAGCATCATAGTTATGTACGACGCTAGGAGTCCCGGTCTCTCTGTGGAACTACTGTCCCGTACTGAAAACATGATTACAGTACGGGACAGTTGTCCTGCAGCGAGGCAGGGACTCCTAGCATCGTCCATAACTATGATGCTAGGAGCCCGGCTCCCTGCACTGTGTTCGGTCCGGGACTTCTGGCCGAAATACGGTCCGTCCATTACGGACGTAACATGGTCGTGTGAACCCAGCCTAAGATGGATAGGACCTAGCCACATAGTGCACAACTGTTGCATGGGTTTCCATTCCCATCATCATCATTACTCCCATTGGGCCCCATGCAGGTAGACGGGACACGATGCAAAGTTGGGAAAAACCATCTCTGCCTATGATCTTTATCAAAGACTTGATGCCTGTGAATGGAAATATTAGGGGTCCTAATTCGTTTTTATGTCTTTTTAGATGACTTTTATACCCCAACATTTATGCATTATTTTTATTAATTAAATTAATTAAAAACAAAGGCTGTCAGCACACGATGGGAGTTGCAGTCTTGAAACAGCTGGAAAGACAGATGATGGAAAACACTGGTCTGCTCCTGCTGTATCCATGCTAAGATCACCACAAGCAAGCAAATAGCTGTATGTTATCTGTAAAGTGGCCATAGACAGGAGACCATCCTTTATCTGCCCCTATTCCCCTCACATAAGGATAAGGCTCCCAGGGGGCACATGATCGATCACGAGTTGCCGTAAAATGGTTGCATTACCGTAATGGGGAGAAAAGTAGTACAACAATTGGAAGAATTCAGACATGGTAAGAATTCTTTCTAAATTGTAAAGTGCTGCGTAATATGTTGGCGCTATATAAATAAGGATTATTATTATTTCAATTGTTGTAAGTCACCTGCACATTTTTATCTTTTGGGGAACCATTTAGTCGGTAATGGTACAATTTTATCACCACTCACATGACCCCGTGTCTTCATGGAGCCTTAAAAAAAGATGCCATCCACCTTGTTCAATCAGCTTCCAAAAACATTATGGGCAGCCGAAATAAGCCACTGCTTAAGATTTCTGTATCATAAAGATTGACATTTTCTGAAGCCCCTGCTGCGACGTGTCAGAGGTTAAATCCCCCAGCAGAAAGAACAATGTCATTGTTATTGTCCAATTATAGGTGGCTAGGCTAAGCTCCCAAAATAACTGGGAAGACGCCCACTAGAACAAGAAACGACAACCACAGCTCTGTCAGAGCATTACAAAATGATAGCTGAACTGGCTGATTTTTCATACGCATTTCCTTCTCCTTGTGGGATCGCCTTGTACTAGGCTCTGAATCCCAAGAGTCCCATCCTTATGTTGCCTTCTCTCTCTTATATTTGGTATATTAATGCTCCAGAAGGGTTACATTCCCTACATCTACATTTTATACGGACAACTTAAGACTTGGTATTGGCCCCAATTTACAAGTCCTGGTCCACGGTATTAGGGTATGTGCACACACTAGACTAAAAACATCTGAAAACACGTTGCGGTTTTCAAGGGAAAACAGCTCCTGATTTTCAGGCGTTTTTTTTTATCAAACTCGAGTTTTTCCCTGCTTTTTTACATCCATTTTTGGAGCTGTTTTTCAATGGAGTCAATGAAAAACAGCACCAAAAATGGCTCAAGAAGTGACATGCAATTTTTCGCGGGCGTCTTTTTACGCAGCTGTTTTTCAAAACGCCCACGTAAAAAAAGGCCACGTCGGAACAGAACGCCGTTTTTCCCATTTAAATCAATGGCCATATGTTTGGAGGCGTTCTGCTTCTGATTTTTCGGCCCTTTACGGGCCGAAAAACTTCCAAAAATAAGCAGAGTGAACATACCCTTACAATGAATACCCCCCCCCCCCCATCCCCCAGTACAGATCTAACGCCTGGGTATCGGAGTAGGTTGCCTTGTAAACATTCCTAACATGGTTTCTAGAATTCTTGCAGTGTATCAGCTCTTTATGTAAAAAGAGTTTGTCCAGTTTCAGCAAATTAATGTTATTTTTTTGTATAATGAAAAGTTATGCGTTTCCAATATAATTTGCTGTTTTAATTCCTCACAGTTTTCACCATCTCTGCTTGCTGTAATTCTGTAAAAACATTCATTGTTTACTTCTAGTGGATAAAATTCTCCCCATGGACACACAGGTGCTGGGATCATTAGAAGACAACTCCGATACACATACTGTAACGAGCCGTGCAACTGTGTGTCCATCACATGACCAGGACAGAATTTTTCCACTGGAAGTAAACAATGAATGTTCCCACTGAATAACAAGCAGAGATTTTGAAAATATCGAAAAATTGTATAACTTTTTTTACTATACCAAAAATTTTTGGGAAAAAAAGAATTTATTCCACACAAATACTCAGTGTGGTTATAATTAAAAGGAACACACACAATATTTAGCATTTCAGCACCATACAAAATATCAACAATGAAATAACTTAGTGACGTCAGCTCCCAGTAAGTCTATGAACTGTAAAACATCCTCAATTATCTTTTTCTTAAATAAAACTCTATTTAAGGCCTGATTCACACCAGCGTTGAATATGTCCGTGGGACGGCTGTTGAAACAACAGCCATCACATGGAGCTATGTAATTCAGCGGGGCCGTTCACACAGCCGTTGTTTCGAAGGACCGCAGGCTACTTCTGGTACTGCAACTTAGATCCATTCAAATAAGTACTGCAATTCCAGACACAGCCCATGCACAAGAGTGGTGCTGTTCCCAGAGAAAAAAAGCAGGTCCTTTTTTTCTAATCTCAGACATCCTCTTTAGTTAAAGGGGTTTTCCCATGAAGGACATTTGACATATCCACAGGATATGTAATAAACGTCAGATAAATGCGGGTCCCACCTCTGGGACCCGCACGTATCTCTAGAACAGGGGCCCCTAATCCCCATTCTAGCTTTTTGTGCTCACGCTGCCTCCCGGCCACTTACCGATTACATGGTCGGGAGTTACGGAAACAGCGTAATAAATCAAGAAAACCCCTTTAATGTTGTAATTTGGAAGCCAAGACCAATTGTTGACTATTAGTGAAGTGATCTTTGACATATATTCTGAAATGACAAGTTTACAAACTCTCATGTTCTTGTCTGCTGGAAAGCTATGGTGAAGGTCGTTTCAATTACGCTCTACAAGAATTATTGTTCCCATCTTTATAATTCCTTAGGGGGAATACAGGTCTTTTATTCTCCACTTCTTCCATTCAATGTGAAAAGGCAAACTCAAAGAAGGTGCCCATATATGTTCTGTGCCCTATTCTCCTACCTGGGGTTTCACATTGCACCACACACACTTACTGATGGGGCAATGTCAACTTTTTGAAAACCAAAATGATACAACTGAAAACATATCCTTCCCTTCACTGGCACTTGTTACCATTATAACGGAGATAAGAAAAGGATGTTGGATTGAGCATGTAGGTGGAATTATTACATTGGGTTGTTTTTAGAGCTTGTGAAATACAAAAAGCTCAAATTTAGAGATCAAAGAATAAAACTTGATTTTTCGGCCCCAAAATGGTGATCGATGGTGAACTCATAATTTCTTCTCTTTCAGCTTGCGACTGCCATCCAGTGGGGGCAGCAGGTAAGACCTGCAACCAGACCACAGGGCAATGCCCTTGTAAAGATGGAGTGACTGGTCTGACATGTAACCGATGCGCCAAGGGATATCAACAAAGCCGTTCCCCAATTGCTCCTTGCATCAGTAAGTAACCTACAGGAACTGTCTGTCCATAAGCATATCTCCACGCTTTACTACCAGCTGAATGCAAATGTTGTTAAGCTGTAGATGTGTATTAGATGTGGTGCAGCCAGAAATGTTGTGTAATATCTGTAGATTTTGGGTCTTTTTCCTTTCCTCTGCTGGTTTCTGTAATTATACATTTTCTCTCCCCATGCTTTCTGAGCGGGGGGCGGGCTCTTCCTGTGATGTCGGAGCTGTGCTGTGTGCTCTGAACCAATCAGATGTCATCCCTTTCTGCCTCCCCTCCCCTCTACCCCTAATGCTATTTCAGTGAGACCTGCAGCCGCATCCCCCACCATCCCCTCCTAGATTCATTTTTTTGGTGACAGTGTTTAACATTTACAGAAAGACTGCAGACAGAACAAAATAGGAGATGTCGCTATTTAGATATATTGCAGTTCTTATGTATTCCCGCATCGACTTTAATGGGTTCTGTCAGGTTTCCATCATGGTGTCCATCATTTTACCGGAAAAAAAAATAGGACAGCCTACAATGCAGATGTGAACATACCCTAAAATGTCATCCGTGTAGGACAGAGACCCCGAACCCATATAGATCTTTAAATCATTTACTATACAAGACAACGTCTTTGGCCTCATGTACACGGTCGGAGCCGTGTGCATGGCCAGTGATTATGGCACGGACGGCTGCGGAGTGACATCTGCGGGCCGTCCGCAATCACAGACCGTGCACACAGAAGATGTGAATTTATTTCAATGGGACCGCAATTGCGGACTATAAAATGACTTCTCCTGAGTTTTTGCGGACCCAACACCGTCCGTGTAAACCACAATCGTGTGCATGGGCCGATAGAAATGAATGGGTCCGCAATCCATCCGCATTTTTACGGATGAATTGCGGACACAAAAACACATTCGTTCGCATTTTTTTTTGGTATGACCAGGACAATTTTCCCAGGAAAGTCATTTAGATTGTGACAAACTATCTGTGCATATACAGTGAAGGAAATAAGTATTTGATCCCTTGCTGATTTTGTAAGTTTGCCCACTGTCAAAGACATGAACAGTCTAGAATTTTTAGGCTAGGTTAATTTTACCAGTGAGAGATAGATTATATATATATAAAAAAAAAAAGAAAATCACATTGTCAAAATTATATATATTTATTTGCATTGTGCACAGAGAAATAAGTATTTGATCCCTTTGGCAAACAAGACTTAATACTTGGTGGCAAAACCCTTGTTGGCAAGCACAGCAGTCAGACATTTTTTGTAGTTGATGATGAGGTTTGCACACATGTTAGATGGCATTTTGGCCCACTCCTCTTTGCAGATCATCTGTAAATCATTAAGATTTCGAGGCTGTCGCTTGGCAACTCGGATCTTCAGCTCCCTCCATAAATTTTCGATGGGATTAAGGTCTGGAGACCGGCTAGGCCACTCCATGACCTTAATGTGCTTCTTTTTGAGCCACTCCTTTGTTGCCTTGGCTGTATGTTTCGGGTCATTGTCGTGCTGGAAGACCCAGCCACGAGCCATTTTTAATGTCCTGGTGGAGGGAAGGAGGTTGTCACTCAGGATTTGACGGTACATGGCTCCATCCATTCTTCCATTGATGCGGTGAAGTAGTCCTGTGCCCTTAGCAGAGAAACACCCCCAAAACATAATGTTTCCACCTCCATGCTTGACAGTGGGGACGGTGTTCTTTGGGTCATAGGCAGCATTTCTCTTCCTCCAAACACGGCGAGTAGAGTTAATGCCATAGAGCTCAATTTTAGTCTCATCTGACCACAGCACCTTCTCCCAATCACTCTCAGAATCATCCAGATGTTCATTTGCAAACTTCAGACGGGCCTGTACATGTGCCTTCTTGAGCAGGGGGACCTTGCGGGCACTGCAGGATTTTAATCCATTACGGCGTAATGTGTTACCAATGGTTTTCTTGGTGACTGTGGTCCCAGCTGCCTTGAGATCATTAACAAGTTCCCCCCATGTAGTTTTCGGCTCAGCTCTCACCTTCCTCAGGATCAAGGGGTAGAGTCAGACTGATTAATTGAGTCTGTGGACAGGAGTCTTTTATACAGGTGACCATTTAAGACAGCGGTCGTTAATGGAGCACCAAGTTGATTTGGAGCGTGTAACTGGTCTGGAGGAGGCTGAACTCTTAATGGTTGGTAGGGGATCAAATACTTATTTCTCTGTGCACAATGCAAATAAATATATATAATTTTGACTATGTGATTTTCTTTTTTTTTTTTTATATAATCTATCTCTCACTGGTAAAATTAACCTAGCCTAAAAATTCTAGACTGTTCATGTCTTTGACAGTGGGCAAACTTACAAAATCAGCAAGGGATCAAATACTTATTTCCTTCACTGTATGTTTTTTTAAGGATGAACATTCAGATCATGATTTTACATTACATTTGTGTGTGTATGGACCATTTCCAAAGTTCCCTGACTGTATAGACCCTCCTTCCTGGTCCTTTGTAATATTTTGCCTTCCATTACTCAGAGCTGATGGTTTATGAACATACTGCATAAATAAATGTCATCTTTTTTTCCCACCCCCAGAAATCCCAGCAGTGGTCCCTACTCCAGCCCTCACCAGCACAGAGGAGCCAGCTGGTAAGTCTAACAATCTGCTGGAGAAGGTGGGGCAGTATTCTAGATAGCGACCCCAAAGTAAATGAAATTAGCATTGTTGCCAGTTCATCTTGTTGGGAGGAAGATGGCGGATGCCAGACATTTAAAGAGTGAATCAAAACACTGGGAATTTTTCCCTGCTTTCCGAGACAAGCTGTTCAGAGACAAGTTTTCCAGGCTCATCGCCAGAGAATATGCCAGGCCGCAGGGGGTGGGAGCATGCAAAGCAATGGGTTAACTGGTCCTGGCCACTCTCCCAAAATTTTATAAAAACTAGAAATGAAGAAGGAAGGAAGGGACACTTAGTTCAAAAGGGGTGACTAAATGTCAGAAGAAGGAAAACAATAGTCATCTTACAGGGATTACGCAGAAGTTTTGCATTATTCCCTGTATCAGTCAAGTGAGGACAGTTATGACAGTTCAATCCACTGATGGATTTACTAGTCTGCTAACATCCAAAAATATTGGAAGGGAAAAAGTTCAGGGGCAACAGAGAGGGATAAAGCGAGGAAAAAACGTAAATCGAGGACAATCACAGGGGAGGGAGAACAGAAACAATACAATCGATGAAAACACAATGGGCTGAAGTAAAACGAAGGAAAATGTGAAGGGTTAAGGAGTTGTGTGTGTTTAAAAAAGGGTTTTTTGTTTTTTTTAAGCAGCGCCACCCTTGTCTATGGGTTGTATCTGGTATTGCAGCTCAGCCCCATTCGCTGAAATGGAGCTTATCTGCAATATCACCTCCGCAGCTGCTTTAGATATGTTATAGCGTACAAAAAATATCCTTGACTATTGTGAGCATCAAAAGAAAGGGTTCTGAATAAGGCTGCGTAGCCCGCAAAAGGGTTACAGATTCTTTACTTAGGGCCTGTTCACATCACCGTTCATTTCCGTTCCGGGGTTCCGTCGGAGGGTTCCGTCGGGTGAACCCCGCAACGGAAAGGGAAAGTGACAGCACAGCTTCCGTTCCAGTCACCATTGATCTCAATGGTGACGGAAACATCGCTAATGCTTTCCGTTCGTCACCATTCCGGCTGGTTTCCGGTTTTCTGAAGGAATCAATAGCGGAGTCGACTACGATATTGATTCCGTCGGAAAACCGGAAACCAGCCGGAATGGTGACGAACGGAAACCATTAGCGATGTTTCCGTCACCATTGAGATCAATGGTGACTGAAACGGAAGCTGTGCTGTCACTTTCCGTTGCGGGGTTCACCTGACGGAAACCTTCGACGGAACCCCGGAACGGAAAGCGAACGTTGATGTGAACAGGCCCTTATCCAAGTAAATTACATATATCCATCAAGTCTACCTTGTAAATAATTCCCTGAAACACGTTTGACCTGTAAAAACCAGCATCAGAAAGACAGTCCAGCGATAAGCTGATCGCCACGGGCATGGTTTCAGAATGAGAGACGCTAATAGGGAATATGGACCGGGGTTGTCTTTGTCAGAGAAGCCGGTTCAATTTTTTAAATAAAATATTTTATAATTATTTTGTTAAAAGTCATTCTTATCGGTGTTAATGTAGGACCCCTGATAATAGATAACAGCAGTGACCCCCATCTTTACCTTCTATAGAAAAATTTCATTCTGACCCCCCCCCCCAATTTGCCACTTATTACCCAATTTTAAGATTGAGCCTTATAATTGTAGGTTGGACCTCTAGGCCTCATGCACAGGACCGTTGTTTTGTGTCTGTGTGCGATACAGTGTTCAACGGATAGCACACAAACCCATTTATTTCTAATGGCCCCATGCATATGACTGTGGTTCCCACTGATCCGTGTGCGAGCCATGGGACAGAGCCCCAAAACTAGATGCAGATCCGGTTTCTGTCTGTGTTTGCAGCTCGGTCTTGCCCATTCAAGCCAAAACTATGGAACATATGAAATGGATGCGGATAACACACTGATGACACAAGGACCGGAAAAAAAATGGACACCGGATACATTGTTTACAGGCCGCAATATACAAACGGTCGTTTGCATGTAGCCTCAGGCAGCTTTCACACGGCAGTATTTGCTTCAGTGTTCAATAACAGGAATGGGTCCAAAACACGAAGGAGGGGCAAATCTTTCCATTATAATTTTTGTTTACTTTCCACTCCTGGATTTGGCTTACAAATACGGATTCAAATACCTCGTAGTATGTTTTTATATATTTAAATTAGCAAATTTGCATATATACATCAAATGTATAAAATATTAACAAAGAACAGTTACTTAAATTATGAATTTGACTGCAACATATCACATATAAATAATAATATTTTCTTGCATTTCACCCATCTTTCCATCGGGGGAAGTAAATGCCGATGTACTATGCAGTAAAACGCTGTGCAGCCAGTGCATAGCCAATTATATGCTTGGTGCTAAAGGGTTAAGAAGAGCACTTCAGGGTCTGCGGAGTAGTTATTGCCCACGTGTGGTTGAATGCTGGAGTACCGAGTACCCATTGCTCTCTCATGATCGGTCTGAGGATCAGGGAGGGGAAGTGGTGGATGGTCAGAAATCTTACACAGAACATTCTTGTGGCCAGGATATGTTAAACCCCACCACTACCAGACCTGCTGCTACCTAACCAGGGGTAAATGATGTGTATTTATAGGGTCTTCTCCCCATAATGGCACCACTTCTTCAATGCATACATGCACATTCTACATAGCACTATAATAAAAGCCTCAAAGCTTCATACTGTACAAAATACATGTAATAGGATATAAAGGGGGTTTTCTTGCTAGGATTTACCATCAAAGTAAAAGAAAAAAAGCCGAGCCGAAGTGGACAGAAGCTGTAGAGGTGCAGTGCTTTTTTCTCACCACTGCTACTTCATTTAATTAATTGGACGGGGGCACATTGATCAAAACCCCACTGATCGCACATTGATGGTATATCCTAGAGCTAGGTCTTTAGGGAGACAACCCCAAGATTTATAGAGCAGATACAGCAATAAGGCAGCAAGGTGAGGTGAGACAGCAGCGCAAAGTCATGCTTCCATCCACCCCAGAGAGGGTCTGGTCCCCCCTCCTCCGTCCTGCAGTCAGGGTGGAGGCCTGTTCGGCTCTGTTTGCATTGACATTTTTGAGAAGTTCTCCCCTCATTTTCTGAAACTAAATCTCGCAGCGGAAATAATGATACTATTAACCCCTTGGATAATGGAGAGTACTGAAGCCAGTACTGGCTTTAAACAAAGTAAAAATCTCAGCAAGGGTACAGTAAAATACCTAGATGAGGTCTAAGCAACCTGCACCTCTACACCGCCCCGGCTCACCAAGTGCAGATACTTTCTGGAGGAAACCATCAAGGAAATACCAGGACAAAGTAACTTCTGAACCTGAACAATCATCCAATGAAGCCATAATACTGACCACAGACGTTGCTATTTATGTCGACTACAATAACTAAGGCCCCATGCACACGACCGTAGATTTCGTCCGGAATTACGGACCCATGTCCTATTTTTTGCTTTTTGCAGATCGTGCTCTCATACTTTATATGGGAGTATGGCCCACAAATGTGGATGGCTGCCCCCGTAATCACGGAGTGTGATTATTGGCACGGTCGTGTGCATGGGGCCTAACCCAACATTATTCTGATTTTAGATCTAAATTATTTGTGTAAAAGATCATTTTATTAGGGAGCGCTTCACCCCTTTTGCCATTTTGAAAAAAATTAACTGTACTCCAAAGGACCCAAACAAACACCCTGTCCTTACTGTAGAAGCGTCAGCTCATGCTGCCTTTCAAGGGTTTATAAAGGACCACCCGCCATAATGATGCAAAACATTCGGTACATGGAAATCCCTTCCAAGTATGTTCAATGTGCCACAATTTTTTTTTTAAGCATTTCCGCCCAGTTAGGCGCGCAGATACAGGTCAGGGCTTATTTACACGAACGTGATATACGTCCGTGCAACGCACATGGCTTTCACGCATGTCATACGGACCTATATTAGTCTATAGGGCCGTGCAGACAGTCCGTGATTTTTGCGCAACGTGAGTCCGTTGCGTAAAACTCACGACATGTCCTATATTTCTGCGTTGTTCGCCCATCACGCACCCATTGAAGTCAATGGGTGCGTGAAAATCACACATGCCACATGGAAGCACTTCCGTGGGACGCGCGTGATTCGCGCAACAGCTGTCAAACTATGAATGTAAACAGAAAAGCACCACGTGCTTTTCCGTTTACAAACATCCAAACGGAGTGTCATAATGATGGCGGCAGCACGAAAATCACGCAGCCGCGCATCATACGGGGCTGACACACGGAGCTGTTAAGTGCCTTTTGCGCACGCAAAACGCAGCGTTTTTTGCGTGCGCAAAACGCACACGCTCGTGTAAATCCGCCCTAACACAGACTCTCACTGGTCGTACCATATAAAAAAAATTGCTGCATAAATGGGCAGCTATAGGTTTGTCTAGTCCAATGCTAATGAAAAGAAGTGTCAGACTGGCTGTACTGGACTATTAAGTCTATTTTTAAAGTTTATTTTTGGCCACAATTAGTAACTAGATTATGAGTTAAGAAGGAGGTTGGGTATATGACGGGCCTTGTAGTTTATAAGCGGATTTCCTCTTTATCTGAATAAAAAAACTCTAATGCTAGGCTCTAGGTGCCTGTCCTGCCTGGGACCAGAACTGAATCCAGATTATTATTGGATCCCCAGGGGACTTAACTTTTCCCTGCATGTGACTGATGTTAGATTACTCTCCCTGCCCCCTCCTTTTACTAGACTATTTCGATCTCTCATAATAGGTGTTAGCATAGTCTATAAAAGGGGATATATACTGCTTCGTCCAAGCTGGCCGTATACTAGAGATTTGTCAGGGGCAGATATCTGAGGAAATGTTAATCTGCCATGTTGGATGCAGTCCTTGGAAAGTCGTTTATGCCAAACATCAGAGATTGATCGGTGATTTGTAGCTTTATGTTATGGTGTTGTCATCCAAAATGACAACCCTTACAGACCGACCGTGAACGACAAGTCGTCCAGAAAACGACCGTCTGAAATTACTCACGTATGCCAGCACGTAAGTCCCACACGAGAAGATCTAAGGCCCTGCTCATAACATTTTTTGCAGGCAGAAAAATCTGCCTCAAAATTCCTTCCGATTTTGACCTGCCGGCAGAACACTTGCTAAATTTTTCGGCCGCGGATATTGAGCGCTTTCTCTGCCTCCTATTGATTTCAATGGGAGGTCAGAGACTGAAACGCCTGAAGGGCATGACGCTTCTTTTTCCCGCTCACGGGAAAAAACACCTCCGCCTCCCAGTGGAACCAATGGGAGCCGTTTTTGGCGCAGTTTCCGCTTCAAAAACTGCACCAAAAAACTCAGTGTGAACTAGGCCTAAAGCAGTGTTCTCTAACCTGTAGATGCTGTTGCAAGAGTACAACACCCACCATGTCCTGACAGCTGCACACTGTCAAGGTATGCTGGGAGTTGTCATTTCGAAACATCCAGGGTGCCACAGGTTGGGGACTAATGGTCTGAAGGATCACCGGTTTAGGCCTCATGCACGTGGCTATAATATGGCTCCATACATCCGCCATGTGCATGAACTGCTACAAAAGCTATGTATATATCCCCCCAAAAGAGAGCGAAATATAGAAAGGAATAGTAATACAAAGTTTAAAGGACTAACTCTAAGATTTTTACAGCAGTTGTAATGCTATCTGTATTTGAAAGAATTCAATAACTTCCACATTTATACCCCGAAATAAATAGTTTCAGCATTGAACATTTCTACAATACTAAGATTTTGTCTTTTTTTTTTCCACCATCGTTCAAGAACCTTTTTTTATAAATCTCCTTTAATGAATTATATAATAAGTCTTTATAATCGGCATTATACCAGGTGATCCAGTTGCAACTCTTTACACGGAAAGCTGGGTCTTAAAGCTGTACCTGCCTGTGCCCAGCACTAGCCTAGCATGTGACAGGATTTCTATTGTCACCCTGGCACAGGTCCCTGGCAAACTTTGTACCCTCCACCCTACAACAGATGGCCTTTTCACCCTGGCTTAGACCCAAATCTTTATATAGGGGGAAGAGGTCTTCTGTTTTCCTCATTTCAGACAATCTCAGAGCAATTTATCAAAAATCACAAGTGGACATATTAAACAAGCACTAGTACAAAGCACCATCAGCTGCATAGACAGGATGCAGATAAATACATAGTGTTGACCATTCCTCTTGGTGGGCATATACATTGCAAAATCACTCTGGGTATAGGAATAAGCACCTTCTGTACTACATCTGCTGCTGATCGGTAACCCTCCTAACACACTGACAGCTGCACGTCTGTATAAAATACAGGCATTACTTCAAAGCCTAGCAGAATACGCTCCACTATGGACAAGGCTATGCACTGCCATATTGAGACCATTTATTTTTCCTACTATGTAGAATTTGGAAATAATTGTGGTATTTTAAAATGTGTGAAATGTAATAATATTCTTGCTATTTTTTAGATTGTGAGCAATACTGCAAGCCTCCAAAAGGAAATTATAAAATCAACCTGAAGAAATACTGCAAGAAAGATTTTGGTGAGAAGACGCATATGTTCATAGGTGTACTGTGTGTAGATCTATGTGGGAGTGAAATAATTTGAGCTTGGCGGGGAATAAAGGGTGCAGGGGAAAACAAGTGCTGTTCATGTTGGGGGACAAGGACGGTAACCAAACACTAGACTAGTGACACAGGTGTAGCTTTAAAGGGAACCGGTCACCAGAATTTCACCTATAAAACCAGCAATACCTGGTGATAGGTGGGTGAAAAATCATTGTTATGTAAACTATAATTATCGGCTCTGTACCTTTAGTAGTCAGTCTTTTAGTGTTCCTGCACCATATGCTAATGAGCAGAAGAGTCATATCTTCAATCCTTTCCGAGTTAATCACGCCTTCTTACTTTTGACTGACAGCTCGTCGCCTCCCCCCAGCACACACAAAACTCTGCGCATGCGCATCGATGTCCTGTTCCGGTGCGTGTGCATAACGGGACACTATAGCAGTGCATGCGCAGTAACTAGATTTGAGGCCCAGACGAAGCAGGGAAGGGTGCCAGACCATACATGACGGGCACATGCACACGATCTCAGACGAGATTTTGTCATCCAGGGCGGGCCTGTTTTCTGTGGTGGGCGGGCATAAGAAGAGGAACGAATGAGACGGCCGTATTATTACCATAAAAGGCGCAAAATGTTTGCAGACCGTTATTTATAGCCGGAGGAGTTTAGGAAAGGGGATAACGGCAAAGAACTTTTGACAGCAGCGGCCATAGAGGGGTGAGGAGGGTTCAATAGGTGAAATACTGGTGACAGCAAAAGCTATATCTGCTGCATAATGTTGTATCACCTTGTATGAGATCAATATATAAACACATGGAGAGATTCATCTAAACTTTCTATAAGAAATCTGACCTTGTTGCTCATAGTAACTAATCAGCTCAGGCTCAGCGTTCATTTCTTAAATGACTCTGTAAAGCAGCGGATTTCACAGGATCGGCCAACGATCTAATATGTAAGAACTTCCTGACTATTGGGAGAAACGTGGATCAGGCATGTCAGATTTTAATATGTCCAACTTTTTGCTGTGCAGGGAGATAAGCAGCTGCCAGATGTGTCTGTCAGAGGCTTGTCTCCTTCCATATTGAATAAACAGTCGATCTGAGCCTGCATGTTTACAGGACGTCGAGGTAGACTGCCTTACATTGATCAACCAACCTATCTTAGGTGTATGGCCAATTCAAAGCGACCGTAAATAAAGCCTCATCACTGCTTGCTGTCGGTGAATGGGAGAATTCATTATTTATATTCAGAAACTGAAAAAAAGAGCTTTCTTGAAAATGTGCTGCTCACGCTGAAAAGCTTATTGGAAGAGAGAGTTCTGAGCTGCACTGTAATGAACCATACAGGTATTTCAGCAGGACCAGATGCATTTTTTTGGTGAGCACCTGTCCCCTCTAAATAATTGCATTTCCCATAAAATAACAATTCTGGAGCATCTTTTCTTAGAACTCTTCTATGTGCCGTTCCTCTGTTATTCCTGTTCAGGGTTTGTCCCCACACAGGCTGACACTGTCCAATCAGTGCTGACAAAGTAACACTAAAACGCTCCTTTGACATGAGGAACAGCACAATGCAGAATTTTAAGAAAATATGTACCAGACTTGCTATTTTATGGGGAATACAAGTAGTTATTGAAATAGACATGTCAGGAGACTAGACAGGTCCTCTTTACAGAGAGTTGCTTTACTTAAAAAAAACTTTTGACATGCCATACAGACATTTTAGAAGACTGGATCGGTGGGGGTCTGGTTGCAGAGACCGCCATCAGTGAAATAAAAGTTCAAAAGCGCACCGCTTAAGGGCTTGTCCACACACAACGGAATTGTTGTAGAAAATTTCTGCAGCAATTCTGTTGAAAGTCACTTTCCTCTGCGGCAAAAACGCACCATTTCGGTATTTACAGCAGAAAATCGGGCGTATTTTGCTGCATTTTTCACAATGCTGGGAGACGGTGACATCTCCTCTGAAAAACGCAGCAATTCAGGACACTTTCCGAAGCAGGAACTGACATGCTGCGGTCCGAAAATTACGCACCGCAGGCCAATATTCGGTTTGGAATTTTTATGCAGAGTGAGGATGAGAGTTTTTTCCATGCGCCATTCCGGACGGAAAAAACGCAGCAATTCCACAGAGTGTGGACGAGCCCTAAAAGTACAGTTACGCTTTACCTCTATATATACACTAAAATATTTTCGTTTACTGACTGCAAGCAATGATCTTAAAAGTATAGATACAGAAAGTATATTAGAAAGTTGCATAATTTTTTTTTTATCATACAATGAATAAGCTTTATTTACACAACACTGGTCTTTTAAAAATTACATTATTGGGGGCGTGGCCTAGCAGCAGATCTAGACAGACGTGTGTGGCTGGAGCTCCCGCTGTGCCCATCCTGAAAATAGGATTTATCCCTTACTTACCTGGGTCATACTTACCGACTTGGTCACTGTAAAGCTGGAGGTGACTGAGGTCCCTTTTGCGACGATGACTCGCTCTAAAAAGCAAAAAACACCGCCGGCAAGAACGGGGCCTGGAATCCAAGATGGCGCTGAGGAAAAAGACTGCCGGAGAAGAAGTGCGCGCTCAGGCCGGCTGGAGAGATTTGCTCGAACGCCACGAGCGAGTAGCTCAGCAGCGGGTAAGGTACCTGTGGCTAGCGGTGGCAAGGCTAACAGTCCATCCTATGGCTCGCGCTACTCTGTGTTGGAGGAGGACATGGTGAGTGAAGAGGAGGAAGAGCTGGGTAGTCAGCGGCGGGAACCGCCTAATGATGGTGGAAGAATGTACCACAGAAAGGGCAGAGTGCAGGAGCCGTCCCTCACAGACATTCTTCCGGCGGTGAAACAGAATTCCTCGATTCTCTCCTTGTCTGGTCAGGTGGGAGGCCTGAAGGAGGATATTCTGCTTTTAAGGAATGATCTGCAGAAGGTGGCAGAACGTACTACGGTTATTGAGGGGAGAATGTCTGAGGTGGAAGATGCTATTCCGGAGATACGACGGGATGTACAGTCTCATTCACTTGCTGTGGTGGTCCTACAGGCTAAGGCGGACGATTTGGAGAATTGGCTACGCAGAAATAATGTTCGCTTGGTTGGAGTGCCGGAAAAAGTGGAGGGCACTAACTCAGATGAGTTCTTTGAAAAATGGCTGCTGGAACAGTTTGGCCGAGAGGAATTGTCCCCTCTATTTGCTATCGAGAGGGCACACAGAGTAGCTACCAGACCGGGACCGCCGGGGAGACCCCCGAGACTGGTACTAGTGAAGCTGCTGCATTATAAAGATAGAGATCGGATACTGCGGAAGGCAAGGGAACGGCAAGATATCTCCATTAATGGCGTTAAAGTGTCCTTTTTTCCGGATTTCTCTGCGGAAGTGCAGAAAAACCGGTCACAATACTGGGATATTAAAAAAGGCTTACGAGACATGAACATTCAATATTCTATGATGTACCCGGCTAAATTGCGAGTGGTTGCTTTTGGGACTGCCTCTTTTTTCGAGACGCACAGGGAGGCTGCCAGGTGGCTGGACTGCAACGAGAGTCGATTACGGAGACCTGCTGGAGCGGAGGAAGTGTGAGAGTTTGCTTCAGTGATGGAGTTTGGATGCAGTGCTGTTCTTGTGAGACTCTAGTACTCTATGATATGTTGTGTTGTTTTCATGAGTGAGAGTACACCCAGAACTGTGCTCAGCAGAGTGATATCCTTTCAAAGCTATTGCATTTGTTGGAACGGATATTATGGGTTAACTTATATGTCATAATGTAAGGCTGGGTTCACACGACCATGTTACGTCCGCAATGGACGTACAGTACGGGACAGCTGTGTTCGGTCCGGGACTTCCGGCTGAAATACGTTCCGTCCATTATGGACGTAACATGGTCGTGTGAACCCAGCCTAACTGTTATATCTGTTGGTTGTTTGGGATTGCTTATTCACTATGCATAACAGTGGGAGTCACCACTAGACGGGAGTGGTACGAACGCTACATGGTCAGGTTAGAAGTGAATGTAAGGCCTGTAGTATGTCCACACTCAGATGTGCCTATGTTGGCTAGGAGAGACAGTACATGTCGCTCTGACCCTTTTCGGAGGGGAGGTTTTTTGGGGAGGGTGGGTGCACGGCGTACTATCTTTGTCAAATTGGTTGGATCCAATGGAAAACATCTTTATGTTATGATGCCTGATGGGGTCGGTTAGATGTATATCCTGGAATGTCAGGGGACTGAGGGAAGCAAGGAAACGCCAGGCGATTTTTAATTGTGTTAAACAGCAAAATGCTCTGAGAGTGGGGCTGCAAGAGACGCATTTGACCTGTACTCGGTGTCGTTGCTACATAGAGTGTAGATCGCTCATGGGTTTCACTCCTTTCATACGACTTATTCTAGGGGGGGTGAGCTTGCTGATACATAGGAGTCTTCCTTTTGTTTGTCACTCCTCCTTCGCTGATGGTGAGGGACGGTATGTGGGAGTACATTGCACCATATATCATTGGGAGTGTGTTTTGGTTGTATTATATATTCCTCCTCCTTATTCTAGCACTGTACTCAAGAAACGTCTGGAGAAACTCTCAACATTGCCTGAGGTACCGTTACTTCTGATGGGAGACTTTAATGCGGTGATTCATGAGGGGCTGGATAGATTTCATAGGGGGGGGGGGGAAAGGGGAGGGCATGACCACATTTGGAAGGTTAATTCTGGAAATGGGATTGCGGGATATTTGGAGAGATAAACACTCAGGGATGCGCCAGTACTCGTGTGCATCGTCCACGTTCCAGTCCCTTTCTCGGATAGATCTGATAGTCTGTTCAGCGGTGTATTATATCGCGCAGGTAGAATTTTTACAGAGAGCACTGTCGGATCATTCCCCTGTGGTAATGATGCTGGAAGTGGGAGAACGGCCCACCAGGAGTCCTGGGAACTGGAAGCTGAATGCGTTTTGGTTGAAATTGATGGATGGCAAGGAGGTACAAGATCTGATAGGGAAGTATTTTACTTTTAATGTTGATTGGGTACCACAGGGGGTTTTATGGTATGCCATGAAGGCTTGGCTAAGAGGAGTGTTCATCCAAAATACTAAGCGGATCAAAACCAGGTCTAGGTGGTAGGGGGGAGGGCCTGCTGGAACGGGTGGCCGAAACGGCATGTGGAAGAGGGTTCCGAGGACTCACTTAGAAACTGGGTTGAGGCTCAGACACTGTTGAGAAATCACCTACTGGAGAAAGCCGATAAGAGATTGTTTCTTAAGCAGCAATATTACGAAGAAGGGGAGACTGCTGGGAGGTTGCTCGCTAGAATGGCACAGCCACCAAGGGGTAGTAACTTCATTCATGGACAGAGGGGGGAGGTTGGAGACAGATAAGGGGCACATTTTGCAAGTGTTTAAACAGTTTTATACTGACCTTTTTACCTCTAGAGTGCATTACACTACACAGCAATTGGAGGAGTATTTGGGAAATGTCCAATTCTCTAGCCTAGGTCTTGAGGACAGAGTGAGTTTGGAGGCACCTATTTCCCTGGAGGAACTGGAAAGGGCGATAGGAGATGAGATATGGCAAATGAGAAGGCACCAGGTCCAGATGGTCTGCCTGGGGAAATTTATAAGGAGTATAGGAATGAACTAGCTCCACACTTTTTGGATACCCTCCTGGATAGTTTTGAAAGAGGCAAATTACCTTATTCCTTATATGAAGCAACGATATTCCTTACCTAAGGAGGGGAAAGATAATCAATTACCGGAATCTTATAGACGGATATCTTTGTGGACATCGTACATTAAAATACTGGCGAAGGTCTTAGTGCAAAGGCTTAATAAGGTGGTGCAGAGGGTTTTGCATGACGACCAATCGGGGTTCATGCCATCCAAGTCAACGGCTGTAAATCTTAGGAGGTTACTTTTCAATCTTCAGGAAGCACCGGATAAACCTGTGGGGAGAGCTGTGTTAGCGCTGGATGCCGCCAAAGCGTTTGATTGTGTAGAATGGGGGTATTTATGGAAGGTTATGGGGAAGATGGGATTTGGTCCTAATTTATTGAAGTGAGTTCAGTTGCTGTATGTGGCTCCTACGGCTAGAATACGGGTGAATGGAGCGCTGTCTGAACCATTTCCGCTGGCCAGGGGAACGCGTCAGGGGTGCCCATTGTCGCCATTATTATTTGCTTTGGCAGTGAAACCGTTAGCTTGTGTCATAAGACAAGAAGAGCGCATAAAGGGTTTGAAATACGGGGAGATGGAGGAAAAAATATCTCTATATGCTCACGATATTTTGATATATCTGACAGACACTAAAAACACTCTTGCTTTAGTACTGGACATGATCACTAGATTTGGAGTCTTTTCTGGTTTAAATATTAACTGGAACAAGTCAGCTCTCATGCCGCTTGACCCGGTTAACGTTGCGGGCACTGGAGTAGGGCCCCATATTCCGGTAGTTTCAGAATTTACATACTTAGGGTGACCTCTAGGGTTAACAATTATATGTCTTTAAATGTCTTGCCATTGTTGCCCAAGGTTAAAGCCAAGGTGGAGACCTGGAATAGACTTCCTCCCTCTGCTCTGGGGAGAACTAACCTCATTAAAATGATTCTTATGCCCCAGGTACTGTACATTCTCCACAATTCCCCGGTATGGTTACCCAAACACTGGTTTAGAAGATTGTATAATCTCTTTCGGGATCTGGTCTGGAAACGGGGGTGCCTAGAATAAAATTGGAGAAACTACAATTGCCAAAAGATGAAGGGGGCGTGGCTTTACAGAATGCCTGGATATATTACTTGGCAGCTCAGAGCCAACATATTAAAGGATGGGAGGACAAAGAGAAATGGGGATCCAGTGCACACTTATTGTCATATTTGGGGGGAGGGATTAGTCCGCTGGAGGGGCTGGAAGCGCACACTTACAAGAGACTAGCGTGTACTAAACCGACATTACTCCTGATACATAAAGTCTGGTGGCAATCTAAACAGATATTGAGTGTAGGGATGTGTACTAAATATACTCCCATTTGGCATAATCCGGTTCTGTGGGAATTGAATCAATTAGAGGGTATGCAAAAATGGGAAATGGCAGGGGTCAGAAGATTGAGTCACTTGTATAATGATACCACACTGAAGTCCTTTCAGCAATTAAAAGACCAGTTTCAATTGGAAAACAGCATGTTCTACCAATATCTGCAGATACGACATGCCTAGCGGGTGCAGGCGGTTGGGGTGGATCTGACGTTTTGTGCACTGGGAGTATTAGAATATACGGCTAAGGCGGACACATCTAAAGAGCTGATCTCAATGGCTTATAAGAACTTACTATCAAAACACTTGGGTGATCCTATGGAGCTAGCGAGGGTGAAATAGGTTCTTTGCCCAAAGCGGACTGGGAGGAGATCTTAGCGTCATCTTACCACCTATCTCTCAGTATGGCGAAGAGGAGGTCGCAACTTTTCTTGATACATCGGGTTTACCAGACCCCTTGGGTGCTGAAACAGATGGGGCTCAGATCGGATGCTAAGTGTCCCAGGTGTACGGAGGAGAAAGCGGACATTTAGGTATAAAAGGTATATGGTGTGAAATTGGCAGCAGATCCAAAGGTGTTGTTGCTGGGGTTTGTGGGAGAACTGGAGGGTGATAAGCTGGAATGTTTGGCAATTGCAAAAATTTTATATCAGACTAGAAAGTGTATAGCTAAACACTGGTTGGATGTGGAGCCTCCCGTGCAGAGGGAAATTGTGGGAATGCTGAATACACTATTTTGATGGAATATAAAATATTTTCGAAAAGGAGGAATGTGAAGAAATTTGATAAGCAGTGGGAAAGATGGTTGGATTGCCCAGGGGTGGCGTCACCAGAACTGAGCAGAATACGGCCACAAATGTAGGAGGTCATTTCTAGCAACGTCAAGAGCAGACCTGAAGTGTAAAGTTGGGTCTTACTGATAGAACGGATTTTGTAATGAGTGCAATTGAGAGAGATACTGGTAGGGGGCTGTGCAGGGGTTGGGGGGGGGGGTCCAATGTTGGGGTATTTCTGTATGCGGTTATAATGGAAATGCTGTATATGATGCTGGTACAGTTGATACATGACTGTTAATGTACTACTGTTCTTATTAATAAAAATTGGACTGATTTTTTAAAAAAAAAATAATACATTATTACTGCAGAGGAGCATATTGGCTTTTGGCACCCCCTCTAGAAACAGGAGCCCCTGCAACCTCTGCAGCTCCTACTTTTTTTTTAAATTCTTTTAGCACTGCTTTTCATTAAATGATATACAGCTCTGGGTCATTAAGTTAAAATGGACCAGAGCTTTGGATCAATTCAGTATTTCATGGGTCAGAATGGCTATAAGGTCAATGAATAAACACTGATCTAAGGCCTCAATAAAAGTATGGGTACAGGGGTCAGAGGAATGCAATACCCTGGTTTCCACAAGTAAAAAGTCAGATTGATGCATAATAATGTTATAGATCTATAAAAGTTTTGTTTGTACTTGGGTCATATAGAGTTCAAAAACTGACAAGCAGGTGTGAAAGTATGTGCGCCCGCAAAAAAAAAAATATATACAAAAATTATATATATATATATATATATATATATATAGACACACACACACACACACACACACTATACTCTTATATAATCCAAAATATCCCCCATGATTTATTTTATTTTTCTGTGGGCCTTTTGACAGCCTGAGCATTGACATTCCAGGACTGTTCAGCCACAGAAGAGTTAAGAGAGGCTTCGAGAGGGGAGATGCCACTGGGTTATAAAAGAACTGTATCCTCATTAGGGTGAGAGAAGAGAATACCCTCTCGCCTTTTAATTCATGGGACGGTCTGATTCCACCTCTCTCTATTTCACATACTCCCTCTCCCTATTTCTTTTCATTCGTATCCCTTTCTCTATCTGCCAGAAATGTTAAAAAGGATATCACCCCCCTCCCTTAAAAAAAAAAAAATCCATGGGAGGGAACCCTATGCTAATGAGATGCTAATAATCACCTGGCTGTGCAACCATTGGACGTAGACTGATGGCCCCTAATCAGTCTGACACGGTGACCATTCATCCTGAGCGCAGAGGGGAAGCAACACATTGATGTATGGCAGGGACTCTTGGCGTGCAGAGAATAGAGAAGGCGTTATGGGCCTGTGAGACAAGAAAGTCTGAACCAGGCCTCCCCAAGCTGTCCCTGTCAGGAAGACAAAGACCCCCCACTGATAAATAGAGCTTTTTGGAAGTGGGGGGTAGTGGGCTCATACCATAACCTCAGTACTTGGTACCTCATTTACCCCAAACAAGAGATCTTATGTGCCTGGATGATAAATCAAGGGTATTCTCTAAGTGAATGAAGCCTCTGCCCCAGTATAAACGTGATCTCAGATGTCCATTGGCGAAGGGTTAATACTTTTATACAACTGATAAACAGGATTAGGTTTGGTCTATGCAATGGGAGATTTGAACACCATCTTAGATGCCTCGAATCTTAGCTTGTAAAATGTGTTAAGGTTGTGTTACTCCATACAATATATATAGAAAAAATACTTTTTATTTTTTTCTCCCTACAGTGGTGCAGGTAAATGTTTTGGAGATGGAGATGGTTGGTTCCTGGGCAAAGTTTACGGTCAACGTCCTTTCAGTCTACAAATGCAGAGATGACCGGGTAAAACGTGGAGATAACGTACTGTGGATACACATAAAAGATCTGTCCTGCAAATGTCCAAAGATCTTGCTGAGCCGCCGATACTTGGTGATGGGTAGCAGCGAGGGTCAAGGAGATAGGCCAGGACTTACAGCTGACAAAAACAGCATGGTGATTCAATGGAGGGACGCTTGGACCAGGCGCCTGAGGAAATTACAGCGCAAAGAAAAAAAAGGAAAATGTGTGAAACCGTGAAGGTTGTCTGGGGATGGGAACTTTAATTCTGTATATACACAACATCCAATGCTTGGAACTACGCACATGTTGGCATCCCCGGAGATTGAGAGTCGAGGTGAGAGGAAGGATGCAGCTTAGACAAGATCCAGTTAGGCAGAAGGACACCTCTTAGTAGAGTCTCACCCACTGAAGATTGGGTTACAACATTAGTCATCTATAATGGTCTTTCTCAAAAACTGAGAGACGTCTCCCATGACCTACCAGCCAACTAACCCCCTAAGCATGTTAAACACTGATCTTGGTCTTTGGGCCTCCATTCAAGGGGCCTACTGCATCTCATAGACAATGCAGAAAGATTTAGGAAGGACTAGGATCATTCTCAAGCTGTGACCTGGTGTCACTCAGTTACAAGACCTTGGTTCTATGCTACAAGGTTACTGTAAACATTTTGCTATCTTGAACTCTTATGCCAGATGGTTTTAATTATTTTTTTTTTTTAAATAACTTGACTGGACTAGGACACGTGATGTGTGTTGTGTTCCAAAAAAACGATTCACAGTCCAGTTACCATGAAGAATCTACAATGGAAAACACATCTAAACTAGGAATATATGTATTTTACCATAACTCTTTGCACCCAGACTATTTTTTAGAGGTCACAGAAGATTCTGAAAAGTAGTAAAAATATATTTTCAGGATTTCAAGACTAGCAGATAGGATGACCTTACAAAATGCTAATGTCTCTTAATATGGGCCACAAACATTGATTAACAAGAAAAAGAAAAAAAGTCGCCCCCCGCCCCCAATCCCTTCCAGCAAGGCTGCTGCTAACTGGGCTAAAAAAAAAAGACAATCTCCTTGCCCCAAAAACGTAGCACCGTCGATTAAATCTGATCGCTTGCAGATCATTCTTTGGAACTGTATGGATTGTATCTATCAATAAAGACTTGCAGAGCTATGTACAGCAACCCAGCCTCTGCCAAACAGCACGACACGGCATATGAAGTCATGAAGTCGAGAAAAAAAACGATCGACTTGTGGACATTACATTCGGAGTGTGTAAAAAGTGTTGTGACATGCAAAATTGTGCAACATACAAGCTGGTATATTATCTTATATATTATAATGCATTAGACAGGACCTGCTCGCTGCTCACATGTAGCAGTAAAGGGGGGGTGTAATACAATGAGTGTTTTGTAGTAATATATGTGTAATGTTAACCACCTTTGGTACATTTATGTACTTATTTAGTGTGTATCATATGTATAGAAAATTTGCTCGACACAGCTGTTTTCTTCATGTCAGTCGCTTCACAGAGTCACCACATCAACTGATCTGATGAAAAACGAATTCTGTATGGCTTTTATGGAAACTGGTAAACAGGAAAAATATGCCGCATCCAGTAAGCAATTAGATTAAAATTGAAGTAAACAGCCAATTTGCTACCGTTGGACATAATGGATATTTCCCTGTGCAGCCAGAATAGAATTAACCGTGTCTATTTTGACACAGCTTTGTGTCAATTCTTATTTTTGCTTTTTTTTTTTTTTGCAGAGGGGCCTTCGTATTGTGACAAATTAGTTTATGTGGTAAATGAAGGTTTTATGTGCGATTAAAAACAAAAAGTCACCAGGTTAATTGTCCATGGTAAACAATGAGAGATGGCCTCTGAAAAAAATGAGAGATGGCATCCGATTGGCTGCTATGGTCAACTCCTCCGGAGACTTTTGCAGACAGTCATGTTTTTAGAGGGGCACAAGATTCGGGCATTTGTATGATTATCAGAAATCAAACTCTAATCCTCAATTGTCGTTTATCAGCAGGATGGAAAATGTGGACCACTTTTTCCCCTTATAGGAACGAAGAAAAAGAGAAATCACTTAGCCTGGGCGATGTTTGGTTTTGGCACTGTGCTTTTTTGCATCATGGTCTTGGGTTGGGCCCCTTTATTAATACAAGGATACTGTACTCACTCCAGTACAGATATATTTCGAGAGTATACGTTCTGCAGTGATCCCATATCTTTTCCAGGATTAGGAAATCAGCAGGAGTCTCTTCCTAAGACAACACTCTCTCTGGTACTCATTGGTCTCCCAGTAGCTTACCAAAGGTTTGGCATCTTCAAAGCCATGTTCACACATGGTGGATTGGCTGCGGATTTTCAGGGTGGACTCCTACGAAATTCTGCAGCAAAGTATAGTACAATGCACCGTACAGGGTTTTATAAAACCCCATTTATATGCTGCGGAACAAAACAAAGGGCATGTTGAGAGTTTCTAAATTCTATTCCGTAGCCGATTTCTTCCAGATGTCGCTGCGGATTTGGCATTGGGTAGGATGAAATCCACAGCAAAACCATGGCAAAATCAGCATTTAACGCATACAGAATTCTTGGGCGGATTTTCTGGAGTGGTTTTAGCAATAATCTCTTACTGGGAATGAATTGACGAGTCTGTGAAAATTGCAAAGACTGCACAAAAATGGATCAGGATCAAAAACATTTCACGTGGTATAAAATATTTGGCCCAACTCGCTAGGTATTCGAGACACTTTTTTACTCTTTACACCACCTCATGACTGTCGTCCATGTACACCAATAGTTTGCGCCAAAAATGGCACACTTCTTTAATAAATTTGGATGTTTTTAAAGCATATTTCTAAACTTTTTACACTTTGTAGCTAAGGTGTCAAAACAATAAATTTGGCACACACCATGTGATTCACTTGATGCAATTTGTGAGAGTACGTCACGCCAGAATTCTAAGTAGCACCAGAATTTCCATTCTCTTCTATTATGAAAGTATTGAGGTACCTTATGGTAGGGAGACTTCTGGGGACTCTGATACTTCAGATTTGCACTGCTGAAATGTTTTAATTTTCCTATTAAGAAAACAGTGCTACAAAATAGTGCAAAGACGCGCAGCACCAGTTGTACTACATATCCACCTAAAGATACCAAGAAATATAGTCTGTCAACAATACAGAATCTCTACATTTCAGGTCAGGAAAAAAATTCTGGAACATTATTTCTTAGAACTCTACGTTGTACTGTTCCTCTGTTATTCCTCCTAGAAATGTATGAATAAATTAAAAACTGGGTGGTACCGGTTGTGGGTGTGTCCCTACACAGACTCACAATGTACAATCAGTGCTGACAGAGTGAGACCCTGAAGGGACATGGCCCTTTAACAAGGAGAATGGTAACACCCAGCTGTCAATTTATTCATATTGAATAAAATATACATGTCAGGAGAGGTAACAGGTCCTCTTTAATAGGGGATGGGAAATGGAGAAACACTATGTTAGCTCTGGGTAGGAGTAGCCCCCGGGTCTGTATGAATGTATTTACTGTCTGTCCTCCTCTGCAGTGCCTTGTGAATCCTGATGCCCACCCAAATCCTTTCCCCCTCTCAAACCTTCCCATAATATTTTATTTAGACTTTAATTCTAAACATTCTGACTCTGATCAATGAAGCAATTACTGTATCTACTTACACCACATCCTAAATTCCTTTTCTTTGTGGCGACGGAGCAGGCTCCTGCCTTGTAAACACCTTTCCGACATGGAAACACATTCAATAAAAAAAATAAAAATTTACCTGACTCTTTGGATGTTTTTTTCTTTATTTCCTATGTATCGAGTGTCAAGTAAATTTGTGCGTGGAAAGAATGCTTTTATGTGATCCTAAATTTTTGCAATGTGCTCCTTATGTGTCGGAAATAATCATGGAAATGATCTTTAAAAACATAATTTTGATGTAATTGGCTCACAGATGGTGGTGTGATGTGTCAGCATATCTGATATACTTAGACTAGTTGAGGAGCAGCAGGGGGTCACCAGGGTGAAGGTAAAGCAGAAAGAAAATGAGTAAAACAAGAAAAGGGAACAAGAGGGACAGATAAGTTTAAGGGGTTGTATGAGAATAGAAAAAAAGGCTGTTTTTTTTCCCCAGAAACAGCGCCACTCCTGTCCATAGGCTATATCTAGTATTACAGCTTAGTGTTAGCCTTATAGGCTATGTAAACCTTTGAAGTACATTTTTAAAAAAAATAAAACTGTATTATGTGATTTTATGCAACTCTTAAATAGGTTCTTATTAAAAAATAAATTAAAAAAAAACTACTTTGAGATACAGTATTCTTTGTATCCTGCATATAGTTAAGCTGTATCTTGCCGTCAAAGACGAACCTGTCAGGTCAGTAGGACTGACGGTTTGGCAGAAAGCTGGTCCTGTGTGTCTCTGACAGGCAGGACCCAGCTGTTATCGATCACATGAACTTAGAAAAAATTGGTTTACATAGCCTTTAATACTGCAATACCAGACACAGCCCAAGGACTAGAAAAAAACATCACCAAATAAAATAAATTTTTCCCTAACGCCACATCACCCTTTTAATCATTAAAGGGTAACTAAATGTTCAATAAACTTCTGACATGTCATAAGTTTTAATTGGTGGGGGTCCGAGCACTAAGACCCCCACCAATCGCTAAAACTAAGAGGCAGAAGTGTTCGTGTGAGCGCTGAGCCGTTTCGTTTCTGTTCGGCTATTTCCGGAAATCGATGTAGCAGTGTACGAACTCAATAGAATGTCTATGGGCCCGAACACCGCTACGTCGGCTTTCAGGAAAAAGCAGAACAGAAACTAAGCGGCTGAGCGCTCACACGAGCACTTCAGCCGCTTAGTTTTAGGGATTGGTGGGGGTCTCAGTGCTCGGACCCCCACCAATCAAAACTGCTGATATGTCACTATGACATGTCAGAAGTTTGTTGAACGTTTAGTTACCCTTTATTAAAGGGTTCATGCAAGAAAGCCAACCTTATCTGATCATAGCACCAATGCATTATAGTATGTACAGTCCCCCACATAGATACAGATAAATTGCTTCCTGAGTCATGTGTCCCAACTATACTGCCAGGGAAAACGGAGTTATGATCCTAACTATATTATTCTAAGGGAACACACTGTTGCTTTTTTTGTGAAGTATTGAGCCCATCTCCCAACTTTATATGGTGCCCTAGGCGGCAGCCTACCTCTCATTCAGGCTGCACTGACCAGTACCTTACTTATTACCTGGTGATCCCGTGGTATATACAGGGTGGGCCATTTATATGGATACACCTAAATAAAATGGGAATGGTTGGTGATATTAACTTCCTGTTTGTGGCACATTAGTATATGGGAGGGGGGAAACTTTTCAAGCTGGGTGTTGACCATGGCGGCCATTTTGAAGTCGGCCATTTTGTATCCAACTTTCGTTTTTTCAATGGGAAGAGGGTCATGTGACATCAAACTTATCGAGAATTTCACAAGAAAAACAATGGTGTGCTTGGTTTTAACGTTACTTTATTCTTTCAGGAGTTATTTACAAGTTTCTGACCACTTATAAAATGTGTTCAAAGTGCTGCCCATTGTGTTGGATTGTCAATGCAACCCTCTTCTCCCACTCTTCACACACTGATAGCAACACCGCAGAAGAAATGCCTCCCGATCTGACCCCCTTAGACTTTTATCTTTGGGGTCATCTGAAGGCAATGGTCTATGCTGTGAAGATACGAGATGTGCAGCAACTGAAACTACGGATACTGGAAGCCTGTGCTAGCATTTCTTCTGCGGTGTTGCTATCAGTGTGTGAAGAGTGGGAGAAGATGGTTGCATTGACAATCCAACACAATGGGCAGCACTTTGAACACATTTTCTAAGTGGTCAGAAACTTGTAAATAACTCATGAAAGAATAAAGTAACGTTAAAACCAAGCACACCATTGTTTTTCTTGTGAAATTCGCGATAAGTTTGATGTGTCACATGACCCTCTTCCCATTGAAAAAACTAAAGTTGGATACAAAATGGCCGACTTCAAAATGGCCGCCATGGTCAACACCCATCTTGAAAAGTTTCCCCCCTCCCATATACTAATGTGCCACAAACAGGAAGTTAATATCACCAACCACAACGAACTGCTTCTCAAGTCAGTCCTATACTTAGCATGCTCTATATTGGACTGCAAAAATGAAGGTCAACCTAGATATAAGACTACATATAAAAATATGTGTTTACGTAGTATATAACACAGCTGGAAATAATACAGCCCATCTATCGGTGTAATTTCTAGAACATTAAGCATAATTTCCTAAAGAAAGGAATTATTAGTTCTGCTCACACAGAGTCCGCTACACTAGATTTAGCAGCCCTGGCCACATTAAGCAGCTAAACGGGCATTTGCTTTGTATTGTATGTGGCATTATTAGTTATGTTCACAAGAAGAATGTCCATGAAGAAAATGGACTAATACAAGTCAATGATAACTCAGGGATATGTTATATATGTGTATGACTCGCGTAGCTAGATGCACAAACTGCTCACATGACAGATGTTAGCTGGGTTCATTTTAACGTGTAGAAAGACTTCTCGGAATGATTCCCCCATGCTGTTAAAATGTGGAGAGGAGACAGAATGGCGGTAGAAGTGTGCATGAAAGACAAACACCTGGAAGAATACGAGTAGAGCGAGATGCTGAAGGGGAGTGAGGACAGATTCGCAGGGGATGAGACCATAATTCATCGCGTTATCATCAGCTGCACACCTGGGTGTTGTAAAAGCTAATGGGTAAGCTAAGGGGGGGGGCGGAGAGAGGAAATATAATATAAAGCAATATAAATGCCTGGTCACACCAGTGCACTCCTCCGTAATATGTATGCACAAAATATATTATATCTGTATTATTTCTGAATTGTGTAGAACACAGAAAAGTTGCTCGGTGGTTAGCATTGCGACCTTGCCATACTGGGGCTTTATATCCAACTACAGCAAAATCTTCACAGAGTTTTCCCAGTTCTTGTGTGGGTTTTGTCTGGGTGCTCCAGACACATCAAAAACATACTGGAAAGTTAATTGGCTTCCTATGCAACTGGGGGCTGCATATGGCCCACAGGTGCTTACCCTGCAGTCCCTGGATCACTTCTTACCATTGCGTTGTTCCGTACACAGCTCCATGTGTACCCGCTGCTGTCCTGCATCACACTCTGCACAGGGACTTCGCTCTAGGTCATAAAAAAAAATGCAAGTCCCATGTCTTGTTTGCAGAAGAAAGGTGGCCATACACGCACGTTCACTTTACATAGAGAACGGGACATATAGAAAATAGCTGAACACACTCAGTCTGTTTCTGTATCTCCCATAGACTATAATGGGGGGTTACCACGCATGGATGGCTACCTATCTGCCACACACAGCGAACAACAGACATTGTAATTTGTGGCCCTCTATTGTGTATGCTGAATCTGAGGCCCCCATAGTGTGGCAGCCGGCAGGTTGACCACCACTTAAATAAACACGGATGTGAGCAATTACAATGACCACAGCGCTGCAGAATATTTTGGTACTACAACCGATCGGGTTATGTACCAAATAATTTTTTTTTAATTTTTTTAGTGGACCTGTATCATGAAAGTGCAAATGACAAAAGTGAACCCAGTGTGAATATCTGAGGTTTTACACATGTGTTTCTTAATGTCCCTCCCAGCACGTATCAGTGTGCACACCCAAATTCCGCTCTCAGGAAACACCCCCACAAAAGCAAAGTGCTACTGAATGCGTAAACCTGAAGAAATAAATGAAAAGACACATTTGGATAAAAATGAAAGACTACACATGACTCCTAGTGCTTTTCCCTCCTATGAACCTTGCTGGTTTTCCTCCACTTTAGTGGCTTTGTTTTTAAAACTGCAGTTTATTGTTGCCTTTAAAGAGCACATATTGGTAAAGAAATAAAAATCCTCCTCAGGCAGCTTAGGCTATGTTCACACGGAGTATTTTGGGGGAGGAATATCTGCCTCAAAGCTCCAAACGGAATTTTGAGGCAGATATTCCTCCCCCAAAATACTCCGTGTGAATAGCAATGATCGCGCCGTTTTTCGCCCGCGGCCATTGAGCGCCGCGGGCAGAAAACACGCTTTCTCCTGCCTCCCATTGAAGTCAATGGGAGGTCGGAGGCGGAAGCGCCCGAAGATAGGGCATGTCGCTTCTTTTTCCCGCGAGGCAGTTTTACTGCTCGCGGGAAAAAGACGCCGACGCCTCCCATTGAAATCAATGGGAGGCGTTCTCGGGGAGTTTCTGCCGAGTTTTGCGACGCGGTTTCCGCGTCAATAAACTCGGCAAAAGACCCCGTGTGAACATTAGATTGTATAAAATGTAGTGCAGCCAAAAATATTATTTGTATCCTGCAGATTTTGGATATTTTCCATCCCTCTGCTGGTGTTTTGTAAATGTATATTTTCCCTCTCTAGGCTTGCGGAGTGTGTGGGCTCCTCTTGGTGGGGTGTGAGAACTTTGCTGTGTGCTCTGACCAATCAGATGTCTCCCCTGCTGCTCCTCCTCCCCTCTCACAGGATACAGCCTCACACACTGAGGAAGGGAAACTGCAGCTGCATCTCCCTCCTTCACCTGTCTTCTACTTACTGTATTACTATAGAAGGACTATTTGGTAACCAACTTGGTTTCTGAACATTTTACAGAGGGGCTGAAGGAAGAAAAATGGACACTACAGGCTGCTGGTAGGTGAAGAAGTTGACTAATATCTCCTAAGGCCTCATGCACACGGTTAAATTACAGCTCCAATAACACAGCACCCATAGAAGTCTCTAGCCTCATACTGAACCTTCGTACGCTTCCAAGTTAATTAGTGTAATGTTTCATTGAATGCAGTATAACATATTTATGTAAGAAAGAAGGGATTTCATGTACCATCACATCCGTGCACACTGTTCTACCAGGTGCATGACACCTTAGTGTCAGGAACTGTAAGAAAGATAAATGGGAAGCAAATAAAAAATTATATCCAAAGAGTATACTATTGCAATGCACTGTTCTGTCCTGTTTATTGGGCAACTAAATAGATTTATATTGAAACCTTGCAATTAAAATCTAGTTAGCTAATAAACTGTATTGCTTTAAGTCCATTTACTGGTTTGCAGGACATAGTGGATCCTTTGTGTAAAGCTAATTAGGTATTTGTACCTTGGTAGGGCAGGCAGCATGTCAACACCTCACTTACCAGTCAGGGCGAATATACATAAAATATATACATATGAGAGCGCAGGACCATGCATACAGTGTGCACAAACATCTGAGTAAATAAACCTGCACTTGGGTCAGAGATTTGTATCAGATTAGTAACACATATTGGGGGCTGTGATAGTTAATTTTCCCCATATACGCTTTGGTACATTGAAAAGATCATAGAATTCCCCATTTGCCTAAAAACACATCAGTCCAGACAGCAAACACATAGTAAAAGCCAGCAAAGTCTTTGGCGTGTGCTGGGTTAATGTCCGCTCGCTCTTTTCCTGTGTTGGCTAGCATGGTGGGGGGACAGGTGCACAGGGGCGGTCTGTTTTCCTGCCTTTCATTCCAAGAGGAAGAATTGAGCCTTGTGGCTGAGGCAAGATTCCTCCCGTTCTTCTCATCGCTGCCAGTAACCCAACGCCAGTTAAAAGAGCCGCCCTCTCCCCCCCTTAACCCACCTCAGGCTGCCTGGACTCACACCTGCACTTCTGACAGCTCCCTGGAAACAGGAGACCCGCACTTCATTTTATATTTCAATTAGACCAAGCGGTGATTAACAGAGAACATTCTTCCCACTCTAAAATGTCTAATACAGCCACGCAGATCAGGGACACTTACCTACTTACTACTGCACAGCATCAAGAACACATACCTCACCCTCCTAACACAACCTGCACTCACCTACCTAACATACATGCAGAATATATATGTTCTGACATGCCATTATACTCTATATCTCCTCCTAATACACAGACATCAGTACACAGACCTCCCCTCCTCCTAATACACAGACATCAGGACACAGACCTCTCCTCCTCCTAATACACAGACATCAGGACACAGACCTCCCCTCCTCCTAATACACAGACATCAGGACACAGACCTCCCCTCCTCCTAATACACAGACATCAGGACACAGACCTCTCCTCCTCCTAATACACAGACATCAGGACACAGACCTCTCCTCCTCCTAATACACAGACATCAGGACACAGACCTCTCCTCCTCCTAATACACAGACATCAGGACACAGACCTCCCCTCCTCCTAATACACAGACATCAGGACACAGACCTCCCCTCCTCCTAATACACAGACATCAGGACACAGACCTCCCCTCCTCCTAATACACAGACATCAGGACACAGACCTCTCCTCCTCCTAATACACAGACATCAGTACACAGACCTCTCCACCTCCTAATACACAGAAATCAGTACACAGACCTCTCCACCTCCTAATACACAGAAATCAGTACACAGACCTCTCCACCTCCTAATACACAGAAATCAGGACACAGACCTGTCCTGCTCCTAATACACAGACCTCTCCTCCTAATACACAGACATCAGGACACAGACCTCTCCTCCTCCTAATACACAGACATCAGGACACAGACCTCTCCTCCTCCTAATACACAGACATCAGTACACAGACCTCTCCACCTCCTAATACACAGAAATCAGGACACAGACCTGTCCTGCTCCTAATACACAGACCTCTCCTCCTAATACACAGACATCAGGGCACAGACCTCTCCTCCTCCTAATACACAGACATCAGGACACAGACCTCCCCTCCTCCTAATACACAGACAAAAGCACACAGACCTCTCCTCCTCCTAATACACAGACATCAGGACACAGACCTCTCCTCCTCCTAATACACAGACATCAGTACACAGACCTCTCCACCTCCTAATACACAGACCTCTCCTCCTCCTAATACACAGACATCAGGACACAGACCTCTCCACCTCCTAATACACAGACCTCTCCTCCTCCTAATACACAGACATCAGGACACAGACCTCCCCTCCTCCTAATACACAGACATCAGTACACAGACCTCTCCTCCTCCTAATACACAGAAATCAGGACACAGACCTCTCCTCCTCCTAATACACAGACATCAGGACACAGACCTCTCCTCCTCCTAATACACAGACCTCTCCTCCTCCTAATACACAGACATCAGTACACAGACCTCTCCACCTCCTAATACACAGACCCCAGGACACAGACCTCTCCTCCTCCTAATACACAGACACCAGGACACAGACCTCTCCTCCTCCTCCTAATACACAGACATCAGGACACAGACCTCTCCTCCTAATACATATATCAGGGTACAGGCCTTCACATTACAGGCTTTTACCATTCACGTCATAAATAGATATGAAGACTGAGGTATCAGATATTAATAACACAGACGTCTTGTCATAATTAACATACAGCAGTGCTAGACTTTATAAAAGGTGAAGTTTTATGAACACCTTTATAATGGAAGAACCATGTAAAGAACTACTAGAGATAACTGCAAGAAGTACTTTAGGTAGGACAGAGTTAACAAGTGATATTTTTTTGTGCCGTTCCCTTCCATGTGTGTCACACTATTCGCCTATGGTATTGGTCAGCCGATGAGCCTCGCTTGGGCCGCGGTTGCATGTCCTGTTTTGATTGGCTGGCCTTGTATCCACCCCCAGTGCAACCATTTTGGAAAAAGATCAGATGTTTTGCTGTAAATGAGCAAGAATGTGCAAATAAAATGTAGAGGAAGGAAGGAGTGAAAAGTTCAGAATTTGGCCGTGCGCTGGAAAGAAAGAAAGAAAAATATACAGCCAAGGGGACTGATAAGTGCTTACAGAACTGACTGTGAAATGGAAGCAAAAATACAAAAAATGACGGAGAGCAGGAAAGGCAATGGTCAGCATATTAGGTATTGCTGAGTGGCACAGTCCATGCTGTTCAGCTTCATGTACAGGTCATCTAGTGTGACACCTGTACGGAGTAGATGAGACCATTTCATTGATTGAATAAGTGACTAAATGTATCCTAGACATCTACTATAGGACAAGCTGTGTACGCCTCCTGAAGGTGTTTAGTGTCACACAACGTGGAACTTGAGCACGCCTCGGTTGGTTTCACATGTGCAGTATGTTTTTGTTGTATTCACAGCTAATGATAAATGGACATTGGGCATCAGTTTCCATCAATTCTTTAAATCTGTTCCCATCAGACATCAATTTTAGACAGATCAGTTACTTCCCCATCCTCCAGGGCTCACAGCCCACCGGACAGAAAATCAGCAAGTTTCTCTCAGCTGCTCACTTCCACTGCATCAGCCACTACAGGGGATATGTGGTATTACATGCGGCCACAAAAATGAATGCCCATCCATGCTACCATAGATGAACTGGGCCCGCCAGAGAAAGAGTCACTGCTTGTTAACAGCTGTCAACTCTGGCTCATAGAGGGAAATCCTAAGCGGGAGACCACCCCCCCCCTCTATGACATCCATATATCTTCATAGAGCATATGGAAAAGGGCTGTCGAGTTGAGACAACTCCTTTAATTGACTATCTATTTTCAACTTATATAACTTGCATTCAATGTAAATAGATGGATGCACGTCATAAGCGCGTAAAAAATGCAGCAAAAACACAGTGTGAATACAACCTTAATAATTAATAATACCGCGTTGACATACTCTAAAAAGAATTTCATCACTTACATCTGTCCTTGTCCCTAGTGGAACTCAATCTAATTTTCCTATCGAACATACATACACACACTATAGGGCCAATTTCATAGAAAGTCAATTATCCCATAATTCTATGCAGATTGCAGAGGTTGCTTTGGTCAAGTACGAGCCATTAGGTCCACTGCTAGAAGACGGCAACTTGAAGAATAGATTTTCTCAAAAATACAACTTCTTAGGATACGTAAGAGATTGTTTCATTTACAGATTAGTCTAAGCCTGGCCATACACATTACATAGCTGTCGGCCGAACACTCACCCTCCCGATCCCCCCAAAAAATATGCTCGGCCGAATGTGCATGTATTTTGAAAGGGGAGAGTGAAGTAAGCTGCTACCAGACAACTCAGGTGGAGACTTATCTCCCCTAAGGATACAAGGGTCGGGCAGGCTGATATCAAACTCCCCGATCCTTCTCTCCCATGACATCTGCCGGGGGAAGGTCGGGAGGCCCCCCCATACACATGAGATGTTCGGCTGATTCTGATGAAATCGGCAGGTTTGGCCGACCTTAAATGGGTTGTCCAGTTTAGAAAAGTCAGGGGATCCATCGAACAAGTATATATTGTCCAAAGCGGAGAATCCCTTTAATCTAATGTGTATGGCCACCTTAGAAAATGAAAAGGACCTTTATTTGCTGACGGATTCTCTTTAAACAACTTCTCGAAAAATCTGCTTCCAGTACATTGTCTCTGTACTCAGCGGATTTGCTGTGTTCATGTAATCCTTTCCTGCATCTTTTATCCAAACCCTATCGTATACCTAATAACATTCCTCCGGCAATTCCTCCCGTACTATAAAAATGATATTCCTCTGCTACTGGCTATTCCTAATACAATCAGCGTATGATTTCTTCCTATCCGCTTCTCCTAGCACATGGAGTATGGGGCTGAAGAATTATAATAAGAACTTCATTCACAGCAAGAATAATCTAGACACTTGTAAGTAAATAATGGAAGGAGGAAAAGAGAGGGAAAGGGGAAAGCGTTGAGACAAGGAGGGGGTGTAAGGGTGAGAAAGTGGCAGATAAAAGGGACGGCGCAAGACATGGCATTTATATGTAGAAACGGAGGAGCAGAGGTGGCGGTGGAAATATTTACGTGTTCATTTAACTGATCAAAACACTGTTCAACAGGACATGGGCAATGCCAAGACCACTTTAACCCTTTCCTGCACGGCCTGGTAGCAGGTTATTTTATGTGAACTAGAAAGATTTTAGGGTCATATTTTAGACCCAACCATCTGGTGTTCACTGGTAACATTAACAAGCAGCCCATGCATTATTTTACTATACGATCATGACCGAACAGTTTCAGCGAATTCCCTATTATGTGTTATGGCTGTGAGCAGACATTATAAGAGAGCTTAATGCAGTTGTGGATGTTGTACAGAGGAAAGCCCTCGCCAGACACTGTAGGGGAAAGTATTGGTGCTGTTTGAAATATCTCTCTAATATTTACAGAAGCAAAAGATGAATGAGCTGACTCTGGGGACTGAGAGTCTGGAAGGAGCTAGAAGAGGAGCAGTATCCAAAACGACCAGGGTAACGAAAACCCTGAGCTATTATGGCTCATACAGTCGCGTGGCCGGACCCAGTGCGGCAAATAATAGAGTCTCTACAGGTCTGTATTACGTAAACGTCGGTATTCCGTGTGTCGCCATATGGTGCCTCTGTGAGGCACTGTATTCTCCCTAGATTAAATGTTTCTCTTGGAGAATACCTGTGTAATATGAGCATGCCACAATTTATTTTCTCATGAATCCCGTAAGAACCAGGAAGAAAAGTCATGCGTGCCTCCATATAAAATCTGAGTCATACAGAGGTGCAGTATGGACCACAAACAGCCTATTGGTGCCGTATTTTGGATCTGTACAAAACCGATCACATGCATGAGACCTTAGGATCTACTTAGTTTTAGGCTGGGTTCACATGACCTATTTTTAGACGTAATGGAGGCGTTTTACGCCTCGAATTACGCCTGAAAAAACGGCTCAAATACGTCGGCAAACATCTGCCTATTCATTTCAATGTGTTTGCCGATGTACTGTGCCGACGACCTGTCATTTTACACGTCGCTGTCAAAAGACGGCGCGTAAAATAACAGCGTCGTCAAAGAAGTGCAGGACACTTATATACATTATATGCAGGACACTTCTTGGGACGTAATTTGAGCCGTTTTTCATTGACTTCAATGAAGAACAGCTCCAAATTACGGCCGTAATTGACGCCTCGCAAAATGCAAGTACGAGCAATTACGTCTGAAATGCAGGAGCTGTTTTCTCCTGAAAACAGCTCCGTAATTTCAGCCGTAATTGTCGATATCGTGTGCACATACCCTAACAGTGTTTTAAGGCAGCTTCTTAAAGGGTATATGCACTAGATGCCATCACATAAGACCCCCAGACCTGTAAATCAGAACAGCACAGTAATCTTAGATCCACTGAAAATATACGGATTAAGCATCTTTCTTCTACCTCGGGAATGTACCTTTATTACCCGATTGTAGACAAGGCATCTCCCCGTTAACCCTTCATATAAACCTAGTATTAGGATGCTTTTTGATCTAAATGGTTGCTGCAGAGGGAGAAGGAAGATCAAATTATTTTTTTTTCATTTCGTTTGTCATGGGTTGGTGCTTGTCAGCTATTTTCAGGTCACTCAGGCTAATGAAAATCTGGTGCCCCCTTAACTTAACCGAGCAGGTACTTAACCAATTCAGTGCTCTATAACCCTTCACTATCTTAACGATGCAGAGTGAGGACATTTTCCCATTTCTGAAACCACACCTGTAAATGTATATACTTTATCATCTGATAACAATAAGGGGAAATTGACATGCAGTGGCAATGGTGCGGCAGTGAGCCACACAACTACTGCACTGCAAAAAGCGCAAGTGAATATACAAGGACATCAAGCCAGCACCATGCTGAAAATTCTTCAATGGGGAAAACTGCATCCTAAACGTTATGCAACAGTCCCTACAGGGGCATGCTGCGTTTTGTAAAAAATATGTTTGGATGTCCTCTTTAAGACTCCTGCACAAGATGGAGTTCTGCGTGTGGTGGATGTACAGAGGCAGACAAAGTCCCTGCAGCTCCATATTATGCAGCCATAAGCACTCGGTGTGCCTACATATGATGCTATATATGGCACTGTATTACGAAAGTATTTCTTCTAGTGGAGAATAGCTCTATAAGGCCAGGATCACACATGTAGTTTTGATGCAGTTTTTTGAGCCATCCCCAGGAGTGGACACACAAGAAAGGAGATGCATCAGCCTTTTCTTTATGCCTTTCCTTCCTTTTAGATCGACTTCTGGCTTTGGCTTAAAGAACTGAGCCGAAAACTGCACAAAAAAACGCATCAAAACTGTGTGTGTGAAGCTGCCCTACTAAGGAATCCGAAGTAGCATGCCAGGTTTATTTTCTGTTTGATGCCTACATATTAAATTAGAGGCATACAGACGAGAAGTCTAAGCGTGCCATATTACGGCTCTGTACAACTGAGAGGTTGTACATAGTCATAATGTGCTCACTTAACTTGGTAAATATACTTACAGTCCTATTACACGGGTCGATATGGGCAGTGAAAACGCGTGCCAATCAATGAGACAGATCGTTGACCGGCGCTTGTTTGCTCTTTTCACAAGGAGCAATGCTTGGTTATGTATGGGGATGATCGATCGTTACCACGATCACTCGTCCCCATACATATCTATGTCGGCAGCGCGTCTCCTTGTTCACACATTGAAATGTGCTGCCGACAACAATAATATTTATTACTGCATAAACGATACGATCAGCCGATGAACAAGCGTTTGCTCGTTTATCGGCTCATTGTTGCTCTGTTTACACAGGGCAACGATCGGGAACAAACGCTCAAATGAACGCTCGTTTGCCCCGATCATTTGGCCCGTGTAAAAGGGCCATAAGTGTGCATTTAGGTTATCAGCCATTACAGAAGGAGTTCTCTGTTAAGCAGCATACGGACCAACCTTTCTGATTTCAGTAAAACACTCCAAACATTTGGATCTGCAAAGAAAATAGAGTATGGTTCTCTGTAGATTCTGGTATGTATTGATGGATTGACACATGGTTGGGCTCCCAACAGTCCACCATACCAATTGAGGTCACTTTGGCCATTTGGATATTTTATCAATCTCCACTAAGGTTGGAGAGTAATGGCTATATAGCATTCAGACAGGTTTAAAGGTGATATTACACGGCCCGACGGGGGCTGCGTAAACGAGTTCCGCTCAACGGGACAGCTCGTTGATTGGCGCTCGTTACTCTGATCGCTCGTCCCCATACATTTTTATCATGTCGGCAGCGCGTCTTCCTGTTTACACAGGGAGATGCGCTGCCAACAACGATAACATTTTCGGCATTTAAAACTATGGAATCAGTCGATGACTGAGCGTTTTCTTGTTCATCCTCTGATCGTTGGCCTGTTTACTCAGGGCAATTATCGGTAACGAGCTTTCTAAAAACGCTCATTTGCCCGGTGTAAAAGGGCCTTCAGTCTTCCTAGAACCCATCAGTAATCTCAAGATTGGACTGGTTAATAAATTAACAATTTTGGAGCTATTCCTTGCATTGTCATTTAGATTACTAATAAAGTGACTTGACTATTAACATCTACTCTATGAATAATAATGTTTCCTATATTAACGTATAAACATTACACCTGACTACAGCCACAAAATACCAGGATAATGTGATATGAGAAAGGGGGTCGGTAATACAGAGAGTACACATCTGCATGCAGAGAGGAAGTGAGTGCTTGTGTAACAACTATACACACATACCTGCAGAGAGACACCTGCAGACACATATACGCCACATGTCTGTCAATACCAGGTAATATCAAGGAAATCCTCCTGTCTCTCTCCGCCGGGTGCTGATATTCATGAGAAAGTTCCCTAGATGTCTGTCTGTCTCCCTGTCCTTCCTTGTCACTCTGTCCCCATCAAGACCTGCCACCCACTTAGCACACCTGTGGAAGGAACATCCAAGTATTAGAAGATCATTTTTAAAACCATCATTTTATGAAAGAATAGAAGTTGGGGGGGTTTAGCTTCAATTAACCCTTTTGGTAATTTGGGCTAAAATGATTTGACCTCACCTATTAAAATGGGTTATCTGGTTTAGGAAATACATTTTCAAATACCCTGAGTGGATGAGAGGATGTGTGTGTGAAGGGGGTGTTCTTGTGCAGGTACCTCATTTATTGGCCAGAGAAGCGACAAGTACAAACAGCATCTCTTACTCTGGAGGACTTAATTATATTGACAGCCTATTGATTTCAATGGTAACTGTGTAATACCTAATTTCTCCTGTGGTGGCACTGCAGGGGAATTGAACAGTTGCTGCCAAGTTCCTCCACAGATTAGAGATGATCTCTTTAGGTCCCAGCAGTGCTAGACCTTGTGATCAGTTTAAGGAGAATATGGTTCATTACACTGCACGTTTTTCATCATCATCATCATCATCATCATCATCAAGAACAGAGATCTCTAGAAAAGTGTCCCCTCTGCACTGTTTTAAGACCCAGTCAAAGGCAGTTCCAATAAAATTTACTATGCAACTGAAAGTCAGTACAATTGGACAACAAACTTCAGAACTCCTAATAGGATCCAACCCTATTGGCTACATACATATAAATGCCTGATAACTCTGAACAAAATTTTAAAGCATCGGGGAACCATTGGTGGTTTGAAAAATTGTTCACGAGTATCTGTTAAATATTTCCATCAGACCAATTTTCGAAGAGCAGATTTCTCTTGGCCTGGCAGTGAGCGTCATCATTGCCTAGCCTTGGATAACTAATCGCATGTAGTTTATTGATGAATGTTTCAGAAAGGAAACAATATGTGAACATTACTTGGATCACGTAAAAATCTTTACATCTATGTGAGTTCTGAGTACGTTTATCTACAATAGACATGTTTTATTGACATACACAAAGGATTCAGCACATGGTCCAGCATTTTTTCCATAAAACGGAAGATATTTACAAAGTTGACTTCCATTACATATCCACAAACAAGTTTTTCTACTCTCCCCGTGGTTGACCATGCATCGACATTGTCTGCAAGTACAGAACTTTTTATTTCTACTTGCATTCAGCTGTTGCATGCTTGTTAGTCCTCATCAGTGTATGGAGTACGGCATAGGGAGCGCAGGATTCGCAAGATGCAGCAGGACAAACTTTGCAGACACATATGCAGCGGTTTTTATGATGCATAAATATTTGGGCACACGCAGCAGGAAAACATTAACACACAGCAGGGTACACAAAGTAGCACAAACATGCATACTCAAAATGACAAACACACACAGCAGGATACACACCTTTCACTCAGCAAGCTGTGATTAGCATGACAAAGTACCCTTGGAGAGCAGCTCCGAGTGAGGACAGATTGGTCACACAGGATTAAGCAAAACGCTCATCTCTGTGTGCCCATGCCAGGGGAACCACTGGGCCATAAACCCTTCACCTTCGAGGGTAAGCACAGGGCCAGAAACCATTTATCTGCCAGGGAATACATAGATGCAGAAACCCTTTATTTGCCAGGGAAACCACAACTTACGACACAGTTCCTAAAGTAGCAGTGTTATAGGACGGGTAACTCTAAACTGGTTCTATGAGCAAAAACGCGACGGTTTTTGCCCATGGCGCTCAATGACCGCGGGCGAAAAACGCCTCGAAAAAAGCGGCAAGTGTTCATACGACAGGTCAAAATCTGGCTCAAAATACCTGAAGGAATTTTGAGGCAAATTTTTCTACCTGCAAAAAACTCGGTGTGAACAGGGGCTTAGAATTATTGAGCCTCATTCATCAAAACGGTCAAACATGAACATTGGCCTTTTTGCCTGTAGCAACCAATCACAGTGCAGCTTTACATTCTCCAGAGCAGTTTAAAAAAATTAAACCTGAGCTCCGATTGGCTGCTATGAGAACCAGGTCAGTTTTTTTAATAATAATTTGGCCTATTGTGCAAGTGGGAGAACAGCCTATCTTCCGACACATGTTTTGCCTGGAGATTCACTTTAAATATTACAGAAGCAAAACTGGAGATTTCTGAAAGCTATAGCCGTGCCCAAATCCTGGCATTTACTAGTATTAAGAATAACAAGATGACCAAGGTTACAATACCTTCATGTACCCAAACTGTGGTAAACATAGGCAGTAACCCAATAATTCAGTCTAGGTGTGCCTTGTAAAATGTAAATATGACATATACATAGTAAAAAAAATTTTTTCTAATGAAGGGTACAGATCAATTCCAAAATTAAAATAACTAAACAAACAAAAAAAAACAAGCCTTACAAAACTTTTCTTTTAAACTTGATGTATACGTAACACAATGAAGGTGAATACTTGATTGGTTACTATGGGATTTTGTACATTTGCCTCTTAATAAATAACTCCCCATTGTCTATGACATGTCTACACTACCAGCCTACTGTAAAATATGAATCTTGGCTTGTATGAAAGGATGAAAATGTCTAAAAAGGTTAGGACCACCCTTGAGTGGTTATATTTTAAATGTTATCCTAAAGGCCGATGTTTAATTTCTAACTACTTTCTTCAGACTGCAAGGCGATAATAAGAGATACTGTCTAGCCCATAGCCACCCCATGTCTGCTGTGCCAGCCTAACACAATGGCATTCCCTGTGAGATAGAGGGGTGCTGCCAAGCAGTATTACTCCCTATGCCACACACAGGGGGGCTGGCACTGACCCCCCAACACCCTCTTCTTCTATTCATTGCCTTATTACCATATCAATGAAACTGTCACCCAGCTCTATCACCAAATGTCAGCGGGAGATGAAAAGATACAGGGATACGAGGGGGGCTCTGGGCAAGTAACAAATGTGAAGAGATGAAAAAGTAAAACAAAAATGTAAAGAGCTCAAAATAAAGAGAAAAAGGACCTGGGAATGAAAAAATTCAGAAGATAAAATAAAGAGGTTTAGAAAAAGAACTCAAATATGATGGATAAAAGTGTAATTCTACAAAGCTAAATTATTTATACAGTGACTATAGCGTATAGTTCCTGCGAGTACAACACAGGAGATTCCTTACTTTCATTCTCATTGCACAACTGTGAATGGCAACTACAAATATCACATAATACATTATATTTTTATACTAAAAGACCCATGGATATTGTAAAAATAATAACAGATTTCCGTATGACCCACTTACTGCTCATCACCATAATACAAATGTATTATACTCTATACATAGAATACTACAATCCCCAACATGTTCGGACCACTGGACATCACATAATACAATTCTATTATATTCTATACATAGAGCACTACAACTCCCAACATGACCTGACCACTAGACATGACCCTAACACAATCCTATATATAGAAAGGTTTAGGATCCTACTGTCTGTATGTAGTGATAAACTTCTTGGTAAACTGTGAAGTTGTAGTGAATAATTCTGCAGACTACATACGCGTTACATATATGATACAATGCAGGGAACACGCTTATTTTTTTGGTATAAATACTTCATCTACTTTTAATATGGACGATGGGGGTAAACCTACAAACACTTCATTATAAACAGGTCAGTCTGTAAGAAATTAGAGACAAGTAGGAAAATAAACAGCAGCTGTATGAATTCTACCATTGTGTCACCTACATGGGTTTCCCGTGTTATTTCAGTTGTGGATGAGAATAGACTTATTGCCTTGACAGAAAGGAGTGTTAACTTCATGCCTAGGAACGATCACGGTGATCTTCTACCTAAATAACGAGTATGTGCAGCTTATTTATACAGCCTCAGCATCGTATGTATTATATAAGGGAACAACGTCAGGGAATTCATTCTGCGGCTAAAAAGGAAATTGCCATTCCCTGCCCCACAGAGCTGACAACCCAAGTAAAAATAAACACTTGTATATGATGCAGTAGAGAATCCACAATACAAAGTGAATGGTAAAACATGAGCAAAACGTGAGAAAATCCCACAAAAAAAGAAAGCAGAGATGATGCGAGCTCAGTCTGTGGTATAACAAAGGGCAGCCATTCTAGCTACATAACCAGGTCCCTGAGTTCTGGTAGTACCAGTGCTGCCGTAGAGTCCCGCCTGGGTTGATGGCACTCATGTCCCCAGCCCAGAATTCAATATAAGGACCTGTACCCAAAACACATTCGTACGACACCAATCTGTACAAATACCCAAATCTCCCAGTTTATACTGCGTACATTAATCATGTCCAACCAGTGCACCAAGGGGCGCATGCGGCCCTCATGTGCCTGACCTGAGTCCCCATGAAGAAAGCATATCGGTCTTCCTCATAATAATGATCTGAAGTGATTACTCATGTATGCTGCGTGCTCCTCTGTTTTCTCCACTTATGGAGGCACTGTGGTATCTTTCCCATTTCCAAAAGTTCTCAGGTGTGTATTTATATGTATTTATGTATGGGTTTTTTCACAAACCTGTGGTTTGTGTTTCCTCCATATGTATTGCGGAGTACAAACTTGTTTTTAGCTGCGTAAAAAAACACTGGCTACAAATAAAACAAACACGCGGTGTAAAAAAGTCATACATACGTGTGCGTTTCTGCCTACCTCTTGATCTGACACTGACTGAATGTGATGCAGACAATGGCCACATTTAAAGCCCCCACAATATGTTAGCTGACCACCACATTCTTGGTTGACTACGGCTGTATGAACACAACGCGTTTTGCTGGGGTTTTGTGCGCTTTTCAATTGTGTTTTTTTAGTGTGACCAGATTTTACATTAAAGGCTATGAACACCTTTGAAAATGTTTTTTTTAATAAAAAACATCTATCAGTGTGTTTGGTCAGTGAGACTGATGGGTTCAGTGAAAGCGGGTCCTGCGGATCCACCCGTTATTGATCGCATCGAAGTTATGAACTTAGATGTGATCGGCAAGAACTCGATCCTGCGGGACCCGCTGTTATTGAACCCGTCAGTCCCATTGACCTGACAGACACAGGTCTCAGCACAAGATACAGCTGCTCTGTGTACAGGATTTAAAGCCGCTGTATCTCAAAAAGTAAAAATAATTTTTAATAAAATGTCATTTGAAAGTTGAACCAAACACACTGATACACATTATTGCAAAAAAAAAATTATATATATATATATATATATATATATATATATATATATATATATATTATGGTCAGTGGCGGTTTTTTCCAAACGCCGAATGCTCTGGGTTTGGTTTTTTTTTTTAGACGTTTTTCCCCATAGGCTTCTCTATAGGCATGTACAAAATGAAACAAAATAAAAAAAAATGCAATTTAAAAAAAGCCACTAAAAACGCCATAAACATGCATTTTTTTTTCATACTATTTAAAACGGAAGAAAATATCTATGTGTGAAGGAGACCTAAAGGCCCACGGTCTGGATAGTAACTTGTCTGTTTGGACAACTGGGGTGACATGTTGCAGAGCTACCATGTGGATGCATGGAGACTGACAATCCTTCTCAATGCAGCCAAGAGGCGGTAGGCCTAACCTTACCACAGTTCTATAAATGCAGACAGTGGCAGCCGGAGTGACTCTCACTTTCTGCACACAGAGCTGATGTCTTATCGTCTTGCACTTATCTGCTCTCCTACTGATATTACACATACTTCTTCCTCTCCTGACACTCCTCATAGGTTTCTATCAGTACAGCTGGGGACACAGTTAGATTGGCTCTGGGTTTTGCAAGAGACACTGAGATGCGGATTTCCAGACATGTTCCTAGTGCGCTAGTGGTTAAATCTAAACAACTTGTCACATTGCTGGAATCAGTCTAGTAAGAACGGGTGTTCTCTCCCCCTTTCTGAAATGCCAGTGCTGGTCCCATCTCTGGTCTTACTCGCTGTCTCCTTATATAGTATTAAATGTTATATGCAGCCACATTCCTGGCACACGCAGGCAGCCTCACCCCTTCCTTCTCTCTGATCTTCATGACTTCTTTCAGTCTCCAGAGCTTGTACCTCTCATCAAAGACTCATTCACCCTCTCAGCATCAGTCATTCCCACAGCCCCTAAAGAAACATTGTTTTCTCAGGATTCCCTCCCACCCTCTGCCAATCGCTGCCCTAATCTGCCCTCCACTAATCCCTGCTACAATATGCCAGTTGCTGTATGCGGCTCTCCTATCTGCGTATCACTTTTCATTGACAAGAAGGGTTCTCTAAACTGTCCCCAGTGAACTCTTAAAAGGTCATAACTTTTAAATTTTCCTGTGGAAATACGTGAAACAATGAGAATACTGAGTAAGGCTTCGTTCACATCTGCATCAGGGCTCCGTTCCGTCAGAACGGAGCCCTGACTGACCAACTGAAACCGTAGGTTTCTGTTACTATTGATTTCAATGGTGACGGATCCGGTGCCAATGGCTTTAGATTGTCTCCGTTGTGGGTTCCGTAGTTTTGACCGGATGAATACCCGTTGGCATCTGATCCGTCACCATTGAAATCAATCGTAACGGAAACCTACGGTTTCAGTTTGTATCGGTCAGGTCTCCGTTCCGACGGAAAGCTCAGACGGAACGGAGCCCTGACGCAGATTTGAACATAGCCTAAGTCGAGGTAGTATATATCTCAGAGGCCACAGGCAGAATTAAAGAGGACTTATAGCTCTCCTGTTTTAGTAAATACTTGTATTTACCATAAAATAACAATTCAGGAGCATTTTTCCCTAGAACTCTGCGTTGTGCCATTCCTCTGTTATTCCTCCTGGAAATATATGAATAAATTGGCAGCTGGGTGTTATCAATCCCCTTGTCCATGGGACTTGTCTCTACACATTCTAAAACTGTTCAATCATCGCTGACAGTAATGTATAGAACAAAATAATATCCTGTTTTAAAGGGGTTGTCCAGTCATAAGGAATTGATGGCCCATCCTCAGTATAGGGCATCAACATCGGATCGGTGGGTGGCCGACTCCCAGCATCCCCACCGATCCGGTGTTTTAAAGGGGACTCTGCGCACCTGCAAGCACTGCGTCATCTTCATTACGGTCATTGCTTGTACTGAGAATTGCAGACACACTTGTAGCGGCGGTTCACAGTATTACAGCCTTCTCCCATTCTCTTGAATAGGAGACGTCTGTAATACTGTGAACCGCTGCTACATGTATGTTGGCGATTCACAGTACGAGCAGGTAAGAAATAAAGGGAAAGCAGCGCTCGTATGAGCTCCACGGCCCCTTCAAAACAACTGATCGGCAGGGGTGCCAGGAGTCGGACCTCCACCGATCAGATATCGATGGCCTATCCTGAGTGGTAATAGCAGGGAAAAAGGAAAAGGGAGGAAACCTCCAGCTCACCAGCTTCTCACTCCTGTGTTGAGTATCGCCCGGATCAGCCGCCACGGCTCGCGGCAGGTAACAATAGCAACGAAGAGAAAAGATCCAGCGATGTATAGTGTAGATAAGGGAAAACTGGGTTCCCACTTTATTGAAAAAATAATCCACGAACAGTGACACAAAGTAACGGAAACACCAGGAGGGTAACAAGGTGGAAAGATGGCAAAGAATGAAGCCTACGCGTTTCAAGCACTGGCTGTGCTCTTAATCATGGCTCAGACGAATTCCAAGTTGTTACCCTCTTGGTGTTTCTGTTACTTTGTGTCACTGTTCGTGGATTATTTTTTCAATAAAGTGGGAACCCAGTTTTCCCTTATCTACACTATACATCGCTGGATCTTTTCTCTTCGGCCTATCCTGAGGTTAGGCCATTAATCTCTTATGACTGTACAACCACCTTTAGGGTATGTTCACACAGAGTTTATTGATGAGTTTTTTTTACGCGGAAACCGCGCTGCAAAACTCGTCAGAAAACGCCTCCCATTAATTTCAATGGGAGGCGGAGGCGTCTTTTTCCCGTGAGCGATAAAACCGTCTCGCGGGAGAAAGAAGGGACATGCCCTATCTTCAGGTGTTTACGCCTCTGACCTCCCATTAACATCAGTGGGCGGCAAAGAAAGCGTATTTTGCGGAGTTTTATGCCCGCCGCGCTCAATGGCCGCGGGCGAAAAACGCCGCGAAGAACGCCACGAAATCGGAGTGCAGGCAGAGGAAAATCTGCCTCAAACTTCCAAACGGAATTTCCACCTGCAAAAAACTGTGTGTGAACCCAGCCTTAAAGAGGCTCTGTCATCACATTATAAGTGCCCTATCTCCTATATAAGGAGATCGGCGCTGTAATGTAGGTGACAGCAGTGCTTTTTATTTAGAAAAACTATCTATTTTAAACCACTTTATAAGCGATTTTTAGCTTTATGCTAATGAGTTTCTTAATGCCCAAGTGGGCGTGTTTTACTTTAGACCAAGTGGGCGTTGTACAGAGGAGTGTATGACGCTGACCAATCAGCATCATGCACTTCTCTCCATTCATTTACACTGCACTAGCGATATAGTTATAATGTGGTGACAGAGCCTCTTTAAAGTGGATCTGTAAGGGCAGAATATTAAAGGGACAGGTTTATTTTCCTATTATCAAAATCGACAAATAAAAAAAATATATTCCATCTGGGTAATAGAAGCGATGGATGAATACAGCAGACTCAAAGTTATGAGTCCGCTTTATTTATTAGGCAAACCCTCCCCCCATTAGGCCAGTGCTTGATAGGCTGGTGTGTATGTAATAGCAGAACGGCCGACCCCTGTAACATGCTGCCCTTACCTAGGGCAGTATATGAAGGTGACAGATCCACTTCTAGCTCTTCTTTCCCTCTCTACCTCTATATTGTGTATGTTTATACAGGTTACATAAAATATGCTTTTATTAAATTGAAATAAAATATATGAATTAGAATCAGGTTCATTTGGCAATTATAAAAGTCCTGATTCCCAGAATAATACAGCCATGTTTGAATTATTGCTGGTAAGTCAAATAGATCAGTGCATGGTGCACTATTACTATGTCTAATAGCAGGTATAGACAGGTACATGCCAGTAGCATATTGTCTGATCTGATGTAAAGTCTGTAGGTGCTGGTTCCCAGATGAAACAAAGTGAACTGATTCCAAGTATAAGAATACCAAGGGGGAGCTTTCACAATGGGATCTTGTATTTTGTAGTGCGAATGAATTTACAAATCAGCGAAAACATAGCCAGGAGATATTCAGTAAAATTCACCAGTGGCATACATAGAAGAGAGGGGGCCCCATAGCAAATTATGGTGCTGAATTTTGCCACCCAGGACAAAAAAGTGTCTGGTGTGTTTCCCTGCAACACACGACCAGCCTCGACCCTTCGCTGTAACGTCTATGGCCGAGGGCCGTCGTTCATACTTACCCTCTGACGGCCCCGGCCATGGACATCTGCGTTATCGGCGACATCTCCCTGCAGGGAGACGCCGGCAGTCACTTCCGGGTTCTGGGACTGTTCCCCGCAGGGCGCGCATGCACGGCCTTAAAGGGCCAGTATGCGTCCAGCTGTCATTCTATAATTAGCCCAGAATGCTGCTGGACTAAAAAAGGGCTCTGCCCACTTGATCCTTGCCTGAGCGTTGTTGTATACCTAAAGTTTGTCTTGCAAATGGTCTCCCAGTGTTTTCCAGTTCCCAGTGTTACCCGTTCCTGCTGCCTGTACCCTGTATCCCGTGCTATCGTATCTACAGTGAGAGTCAAGTCGTGTCTTCCGCTGCATCCACCGAGCCATCTACAGTGAAAGTCAACTTGTGTCTCCGCTACTGTCTACATTGCCTCAGGTACCCGTTCCGGACTATAGACATTGTTTTGTACCTAGTTGGCCAGCAGCTATCCCTCTACGCGGTACCCCCTAGTGGATCAACAACCCGCGCCGTGACATTCACACCATTCCCCACCCCTTGCTAACAATGCAGTTCCTCTGGACAGGGGTGTCCTGCAGGGGCTCTCACCAGTACAACGGGTATAGGGCCAACTAAGGTAGTATCCCTTTTCTCCAGCTTGCAGATAGTAGCCCCATTATCTGCGGTGTGCACAATATAGCAACTCAGTAGGCGCGTTAGACACGTTATCTGGTACAACATGTAGGTTGGGATTTTGTGGGGTCTTTGTCATGTTCCTTTATTGTTAAATATACATTATATTGGGAGCCAGCAGGTCTCGGGTCCCACATATATTATATATAATATATATATATATATACACATATATACACACGCACACACACACGCACACGCACACACACACACACACACACTGTGTACCGTTACCATGGATTCACTTGAATACAACTTTTAGGCCTAGATAAAGATACATGAAATATGTGCAACTTCAGCTTGAAATACATGTTAGTTACGCCTAATGTTATGAAGTCTCAAGTGGAAAGAAGAGTCTCGGTTAATACTGTTTCCAATGATTATAGCAAATACGGTTAATTCAGCAAACGTGGGATTAAATGATTGCCTTCAAGAACACACAGTGAGTACAAGCAATAGCGGCTACAACCAAAGCCACATGCTTGTGTGGTTAACACCAAACACATAACCGCTCCACCATACCTTCAATTACACAGGGATCCCTGAGGGACGGTTCGGATGAATATGGCACCGGCGTGTGGTTCCCTGTAATAATAGGAGAGAAATAAAATTACAAATATTAATAAAATACTGGAGAGAAAAATCCTGGACACCAATGGTAAAAGAAGGGAAAGCCGGGAATGTTATATGATTACAATATACAACATGAAAATACGCACACTATTGCAAATCAGGGACACGCAGCTGTAACAACAGATTTTCAGTATTTTACAGGAACACACTTTTGATATATTTATTATTTGCATGAATGTTAAAGGAGACCTTCACCTCTCCTGACAGGTTTAATTTAGTAATTGTATTCCCCAGGAAATAACAATTCTGGAACATATTTTCTTAGAACTCGGTGTTGTGCCGTTCCTTCGTTATTCCTCCTAGAAACTTATGAATAAATTGACAACAGGGTGTTACCATGTGCCTTGTCAGAGGGGTGGGTCCCTACGTCTCACTGTCAGCACTGATTGGAGTCAGTCTCTCTAGGGACACACCACCAACTGATAACACCCAGTTGCCAAATTATTCATACATTTCTAGTAGGAATAACAGAGGAACGGCAAAATGCTGAGTTTTAGGGAAAGATGCTCCAGAATGCTTATTTCATTTTTATTCAACAATCATGGTCAGTAGGATGTGGAAAAGACTTGCCTACAGCCGTTTTACGCGGTACCGCGCTTTGCCAAAGCGTGGGATCACGTGAAACGCCTTTTCCACATCCTACTGACCAGGATCGTTGAATAAAGGAACTTTTTTGCATTCTCGGTGAATGTCACAACAATTATTCTACTCTCCAAGATATTTACGTGTGTTGTCCTGGTTGCTGAGCACAACCCCCCCCTTTGGCAAATATTACAGCCGAGTCCACTTTTTGGATAGAATTGCCGTGGTGAAACTCTGTACATGTGAAGTGTCATTTTGGGTGTTGAGCAGTTCCAGCTATTTCTCGTCCACCTATGAATACAATTATTTACTAAAACAGAGAGGAGTAGCGACAGGTCCTCTTTATAGGGTTATTCTTATGTAAGAAATGTATGGCATACCCACAGGATATGCTATAAATGTCTGATAGATGTAGGTTCCAGAGCTGGGACCCGCAACTATCTCCAGAACTGTGGTTAGACCTGGTACCCGCATCCATCAGATATTTATGGCATATCCCGTGGATATGCCATAAATGTCTTAGATGGTAATAACGTACCTACAGTCATCCATGTAATATCCTCTTAGGATATGAACCTCAGTGTGTAAAGTTTCTAAACTAGAAGTAAAACATGAGAGATCTAGGTCATTTAGATTCATTCACTTGCAGGCTGCACAATTTATTCATTTCAATACAGGGCAGCATAGCACTAGAATTACTGCATCCCTTTACTTCCTCCCTGCTGATGTCCACATCAGATAGATAGTCTATCAGATAACCAGAAGTCCTGTGACCACAGCGGCCTCGGCACGGAGTCAAGCAGAGTGTACTAACAGGAAAGGGGAGGAATGGCAAGCATAATGGAGCTAGCAGGCTCATAGAGATAGTGACCAGTGACCTGCTGCAGCTCCAGAGCATCTGTAACATGGAAGACAATAATAACAACTTCCTGTTAGTGGATTATAAAGAAAGAGAGCTCTGCAGCACAAACAGCTGATTTTTAAAGGCAAAGGCTACATAAAGGTAGTGTACATGAGGTTCTAAGAGCACTGTGAAGGGTTTATTTTTCGCTGGAGGTACACTTACTTTTTAACACACACCCACAGTAAAGACTTTGCATATGCCTCCTGCAAATAACTAATGTGCTTACATGTCGCAGCAGAGAGTGGGACCGATGCATAATTTTTAATAAGTATAAATCGCTAAGTAATAGTATGTGATGTGCATCTGAACCGGCTAGGGGAAAAAAAAAGTATATTCCCAGAAAACCTCTCTTACTGGTTAGCAACGTTTACGCTCGTCATGAGCAACTGGATCTTGCAGCATCATGACGAGCATAGACGTCATGCTGATCGTGTTGGAACAGGAAGTGTGCCTGCACGATTAGGAGAGGGGCAACAGTACACAGGCTAATATAGTGGCATATAGATATATGACAGTACATAAAAGCTAAAAAGTAAAAATCTAAATTAAAAATTCCCAATGGTATTTAAAAAAAAAAAAAAAGTTAAATTAATACAAAAAAAGGAGTTAAACTACGATGGAGTGTCAGAGATGTTCATTGGATGGGGCGGATTTGAAACATATGTTCTGGAGCTGCCCGAGGCTGCACGGATATTGGGGAGAGGTTAAAGAAATGGTGTCTCGGGTATATGGCAGGGAATTCCCGCTGGATCCTAAGATATATCTGTTGGGCTGCATGGGAGGGGTGGAGGAAGATAGGGCTGAACTGTTATCCATTAAAAAAGTACTATATCACGCAAGAAAACTAATTGCCAAATACTGGTTACAGGGGGATCCCCCGGAGGTTTCTGAACTAGTGAGTTATGTTACTTGTACGGTAACGTTGGAACGAAGAATTTATATGAAACGTGGAGCGATTCATAAATATGATAAGCAATGGGGTAAATGGACACAATACTATGGATTGGTAGGTCAGTAAAAATGGAGTGAGATATACCAAGGGATAGAGACATGGACGCGCAGGGAGGGGAATGGGTGGAAGAAAGGGGTGCGAAAGGGAGTTAATGTTGGGGGGTGGGGATGTTAGTAAGGAAATGTATGGGAAATATATAATGTATGTACAGAATTTATAAGACATGATGTTATATATAATGTAACCTGTATTTTTCTGCCAATGTGGAACTATAAGGCCTCATTCACACGGCAGGGTTTCCCGGCCGGGTGCCGGCCGTTCATAAATCGGCTGGCACCCGGCTGCATTAGGAATGATAGACCCCTAATGGGGCTATTCACACGACCGATTTTTTGACGGCCGGGAAATCCGGCCGTCAAAAAATAGGACATGCTCTATCTTTGCCCGGGCACCCGGCCGCCCGGCTCCCATAGAAGTCTATGGGGCCGGGTATTACACGGCCATCACCGGAATGTGTTCCGAGTGATGGCCGGGTTTCCCGGCGGTTGCGCTCTATCTCCTCCTCCTCACAGCGCAGAGTGCATGTGAGGAGGAGGAGTTGATGCCATTCTGACGAATGGCATCGCTGTACACTGTGTTGCAGGGCCGGGGTGTACAGCAGGTGGAGGGAGCGCTGCGCTGGCTCCCTTCCCCTGCTTGTTAAAAGCACCCTGGCTCGGCGACACCTTCGATGGCGCCGCTAGTAGCAGCAGCTGCTGCCGCTGCGGCTGCTACTACTGCAGCGACGCCACTATAGCAGAGCAGGGAGGTATCTCCCCGCTCTGCTATGTGCTAGCCGCACTTTAGCTCCTTAAAGGAGCGGAATCCCCGTGTTTTCGGGGATTCCGCTCCTGGACAGAGCGCTTGATGTCTCTGTCCATATCTGGGCAGTGACATCAGGGGAAACTCCTGAAGCGGAATCCCCGAACACATGGGGATTCCCCTTCAGGAGCTGCCGCTGATGTCACTGTCCGGATCTGCCCGGCCCGGCACGGATGCATAACTTTATGCAAACCGGCCGGGCAAAATGGACGATTTTACCGGCCGATACTCGGGCTCGGGAACGACCCGGTCGTGTGAATCCCGCCTAACAGATGAAAGCTGTATGTTATATATTTTCAATAAACAGTTGTTTGATAAAAAAAAAAAAAAAAAGGAGTTAAAGAGGCTCTGTCACCACATTATAAGTGGCCTATATTGTAGATGATGTGATCGGCGCTGTAATGTAGATTACAGCAGTGCTTTTTATTTAGAAAAACAATAATTTTTGACGGAGTTATGACCTATTTTAGCTTTATGATACTGAGTTTCTTAATGAACAACTGGGCGTGTTTTACTTTTCGACCAAGTGGGCGTTGTGGAGAGAAGTGTATGACGCTGACCAATCAGCGTCATACACTTCTCTCCATTCATTTACACAGCATATAGTGATCTTATTACATCACTATGTGCAGCCACATAAACACACAGTAACGTTACTGAAGTGTTCTGACAGTGAATATACATTACCTCCAGCCAGGACGTGATGTCTATTCAGAATCCTGACACTTCTGTAGCGTTTCTGTGAGATTTACAGCAAGACAAGCGTAATCTCGCGAGATTACGATGTAACCTGTCGGGTAAAACAAGATTACCCTTGCCTTGCTGTAAATCTCACACAGACGCTACAGAAGTTTCAGGATTCTGAATAGACATCCCGTCCTGGCTGGAGGTAATGTATATTCACTGTCAGGACACTTCAGTAACGTTATAGTGTGTTTATGTGGCTGCACATGGTGATCTAGTAAGATTATTATGTGCTGTGTAAATGAATGGGGAGAAGTGTAGACGCTGATTGGTCAAAGTCATACACTTCTCTCCACAACGCCCACTTGGTCAAAAAGTAAAAAACACTCCCAGTTGTCCATTAAGAAAACAAATAAAATACACATATTTTAAAAGAAATAAACTTTATTACATATAAGCACCAAAACATAACATAATATACCCATATTTGGTATGGTCACGACAGTAACAACCTGCACAACAAATTTATAGAATCATTTATGATGATTGGTGTCTGCTGTAAAAAAGGGAAAACTGCTTTTTTTCTGCATTTTTGCCAAAATAAAAACTTATAGAAATTAAACGATATGTATAAAAAAAAAAGTGGAACTTACATAAAGTCCAACTTGTCCCACATAAAAACAAAGTCTCATATAGCTACATTGAATAAAAAATAAAAAAGTTATGAGCGCCGGGATGCAAATAGGAAAAAATATAAAAAATTGTTCTGTCCTCAAAGTTAAAGTTGGTGGGTCCTTAAGGGGTTAAGAGTCATCATGCGTCTGACAGATTGAGTGTATTGTTCATATTAACACAGTATTTCATAAATAATTTTTGTTTCCTAAAAAGGCAAACACATTCAATAAAGTCTAACTGTACTGCTGATAAACTTTAATGTTTTGGCGAAAAAGAAGAAACAGAGAACAAACAAAAGTACAAACCAAGTAAGTGAACCCAAACAAACAGCAACAACACACTTTATATTTTTATACAGCTGAGGCTCTGTTCACATTACGTTTGGAGAGTACATCTGGTGCTTACACAAAGTTCCGGAACTCCCTCATAACTTTTGAACGGCTCAAGGTAGAGGGTTGAAATTTGGTGGGATTTAATGGGGTCGTAAAATCTACCAGTTAACGCCCAAAAAAATCACCCCCACCCCCAGGGAGGCGGTAGGGTGGGCGGGGGAAGCAAAATCTTAAATAGCACGGGGCGGGGTCGAGGGGGGGCTCATTTGAAAGCTCTTTTCAATACAAAAACGCTGCTGCAAACAATTTTGAGATAGGATTTTTTTTCCCGCTGAGATATTTAACGTTAAAGTTATCATCTTCATTATCGGCTACCGTCGGTGTTAGCATTACCCAAAATGTACCGCGCGGAGGTCGCACGGTCGGATTTACATCTCATCGGGGTGCTAGATTAATGTGAGTCCCCTTGCCTCTCACGTGTGTGAGTGTGTGCGTACACAGCCCGAGATAAGCACCCCGGGGTTCGTCATGCCCCCGGTATTTAACCAAAGCAAGACCGAGGACATGTATTATGTGTATTAGTACAAACATAACAATTACTGTATTAAATCAAATGTTCGAACTGATGTCCTTCAGCAACTTGACAGTGTCCTAAGCGAACGTAAAACGTGTCGATAACGTTATTTATAACATCTGGTGTGATTGAATTCGAAATGTTCACTATTCTTTCCTGCAGCTCGTCTAAGTTTGCGATCCTAGTCTCATAGACTTTACTTTTTAAATACCCCCGGTAAAAAAAATCTAATGGGGCCAGATCTGCTGATTTTGGTGGCCATTCTATTGGGCCTCTTCTACCAATCTATTGATCAGGAAAATTATCGTTCAGAAGATTGAGCTCGCAGAGAAAACTAAACCGGAGCTCCATCCTGCTGATACCAAACATTGCGGAAAGCTTCTCCAGCAATATTTTGAATAGCCGGTATCACTTGGTTTCTTAGCAAATTGCAGTAATTTTCTGCATTTATGTTTCCTTCAATGAAAAACGGTCCTACAATATGATTGAGCAATATTCCGGCCCAAACGTTGAAGAGGCTCTGTCACCACATTATAAGTGGTCCATATTGTACATGATGTGATCAGCGCTGTAATGTAGATTACAGCAGTGTTTTTTATTTAGAAAAATTATCATTTTTTACGGAGTTATGACCTATTTTAGCTTTATGCTAATGAGTTTCTTAATGGACAACTGGGCGTGTTTTACTTTTTGACCAAGTGGGCGTTGTGGAGAGGAGTGTATGACGCTGACTTATCAGCGTCATACACTTCTCCCCATTCATTTACAAAGCACATAGTAATCTTAACTAGATCACTATGTGCAGCTACATACACACACATTAATGTTACTCAAGTGTCCTGACAATGAATAGACATCACCTCCAGCCAGGACGTGATGTCTATTCACAATCCTGACACTTCGCTAACGTTTGTGTGAGATTTACAGCAAGGCAAGCGTAATCTTGCGAGATTACGCTGTAAACTGTCATTTAAAACGAGATTACGCTTGCCTTGATGTAAATCTCACACAAACGTTAGCGAAGTGTCAGGATTCTGAATAGACATCACGTCCTGGCTGGAGGTGATGTCTATTTACTCTCAAGACACTTCAGTAACGTTAGTGTGTGTGTGTATGTGGCTGCACATAGCGATCTAGTTCAGATTACTAGGTGCTGTGTAAATGAATGGGGAGAAGTGTATGATGCTGATTGGTCAGCGTCATACACTCCTCTCCACAACGCCCACTTGGTCAAAAAGTAAAACACGCCCAGTTGTTCATTAAGAAACTCATTAGCATAAAGCTAATATAGGTCATAACTCTTAAAAATGATCGTTTTTCTAAATAAAACGAACTGCTGTAATCTACATTACAGCCGATCACATCATGTAAAAGATAGGCCACTTATAATGTGGTGACAGAGCCTCTTTAAAGTCACCTTGATGTGATATTTCTCAAAGACCCTCCACTTGTCACGGGTCGAAACGTTGCCATTTTTAACTGAATATTTGACCAATAAAAGAACATATTGATTGAAATTTGGGAGACGTGTGCTGCTGTTCAACCATGCTTTTTCTGAGGATTACATTACGTGAAACTGGGTTTGTCTGATCTTACAGCGTGTCACCGCGCCTGATATCGGGATTTGTGCTGCTTCAAAAACATTATTTTTTGGATTATTCCCAAGCTCACACACACACACGCACGCACACAGGGGCGTAACTAGGAAAGACTGGGCCCCATAGCAAACTTTTGACTGGGGCCCCCCCTCCCCTGGGTGTCACACAACCCCCCCCCCCTTGTAGACAGTGCCTTTTTTACAAACCCCCCCTTTTGATAACGCCATACAGCCCCCCTGTATATAACGCCATACAGCCCCCTTTGTAGATATCTACAGAGGGGGCTGTATGGCGCTATCTACAGAGGGGGCTGTATGGCGCTATCTACGAGGGGGCTGTATGGCGTTATCTACGGGGGGGCTGTATGGCGTTATCTACGGGGGGACTGTATGGCGTTATCTACGGGGGGACTGTATGGCGTTATCTACGGGGGGACTGTATGGCGTTATCTACGGGGGGACTGTATGGCGTTATCTACGGGGGGACTGTATGGCGTTATCTACGGGGGGACTGTATGGCGTTATCTACGGGGGGACTGTATGGCGTTATCTACGGGGGGACTGTATGGCGTTATCTACGGGGGGACTGTATGGCGTTATCTACGGGGGGACTGTATGGCGTTATCTACGGGGGGACAGTATGGCGTTATCTACGGGGGGACAGTATGGCGTTATCTACGGGGGGACTGCATGGCGTTATCTACGGGGGGACTGTATGGCGTTATCTACGGGGGGACTGTATGGCGTTATCTACGGGGGGACTGTATGGCGTTATCTACGGGGGGACTGTATGGCGTTATCTACGGGGGGACTGTATGGCGTTATCTTCGGGGGGACTGTATGGCGTTATCTACGGGGGGACTGTATGGCGTTATCTACGGGGGGACTGTATGGCGTTATCTACGGGGGGACTGTATGGCGTTATCTACGGGGGGACTGTATGGCGTTCCCTACAGGGGGGACTGTATGGCGTTCCCTACAGGGGGGGACTGTATGGCGTTCCTTACAGGGAAAGTCCCCCTGAAGTTCTCCATGACTAACCTCTGACTTCCGGCGTCTGCGCAGTTCACTAAAAATGAAAGGAGCGCTGGTCACGCATGCGCACAAGCGGGACCGGCGCTCCATTCATTTCTCCGGAGCTGCCGACACAGACCCCGGAAGTCCGAGGTTTGTGATGGAGAACTTCAGGGGACTTTCAGTCCCCCTTTCTCCCTATCAATGCCAGCGATCACACATGTATCCCCTATCCTGTGGATAGGGGATACATGTCTTTTGCTTAATGGCAGAGCGGGGAGATACCTCCCTGCTCTGCCGTACTGTTCAGTGGCGTCGCGCTGTAGCAGCCATAGCGGCTGCTAGCGGAGCCTCCGGCCATGGTGGGGGCCCGTGCCGGCGGGCGACACGGGCCCCCTCATGCCGCGGGCCCCGTAGCAGCCGCTACTGCTGCTACGGCGGTAGTTACGCCACTGCACGCACGCACACATTTAGGATTTTACCCATGCGATACATTTTGGGTAATGCAAACATAGGCGGTAGCCGATAATGAAGATGATAACTTTAAAGTTAAATATCTCAGCAAAAAAAAATCCTATCTCAAAATCGATTGCGGCATTGTTTTCGTATTGAAAACAGCTTTCAAATGAGGGGGTCATTTTTTTTGCCTTAACTGGTACATTTTATGTCCCCCATTAAATCCCACCAAATTTCAACCCTCTACCTCGAGCCGTTCAAAAGTTATGAGGGTGTTCCGGAATTTTTGGTGGAGATGTTAGCGTGGTGTGAATATAGCATTAGGCCGGGTTCCCACGGGACAGATACGCTACATAAAAACCACGCAGCGTATCCGACCTGGAAACTGCAGTACATTTAGTCCGAAAACCGCACTACATAGTGTTGCGTTTTTTCAGGCGGAATTTCTGCTGCGGAAAGCAGCCATAAGAAACGCTCATACTTACGTAAGCCGTTGTTATGGCGACGCGTCCCTTCTGTGCAGTCCTGTCCAGCCTCCTTGGACGACGCTGCATCCCATGTGACCGCTGCAGCCTGTGATTGGCCGCAACCGTCACATGGGATGCAACATAACCCCAGGAGGCTGGACTGCAGGAAGAAGGAGGTCATTCTGGGTAGGTATGATTTTTCTTTTGTTTCGATTTTTGCGGCGTAATCGCTGCGAATGCGCCACAAAAATTGCAACACTTGGCTTTCTATTGCAGGTTTTGCATCCCCATTGTATGCAATGGGGAAAACCCGCAATGGAAAATCAACAACGCAGCATAAAATGACATGCTGTGGAATTAAGTTCTGCACTGCAGGCCAATTTATTAACATTTACGCTGTGGTTTTTCCCTGCAGCGTGGGCATGTGATTTTCTAAATCTCATCCACTTTGCTGCTACTATAAATGCTCTGGAATCTCTGCACAGTATTCCGTTGCGGAAATTCCGCAGCGTTTACGCAAAGTGGGAACCCGGCCTCAGGTCTATTTCAGACAGTAATAGGCTTTGTTCACACAGTGCAGATTTGCTGCAGATTTTGCATGACTTTTTTAAGCAAAAAACAGAATTGGCTCCTGAAGGGCAGACCTAGAAGTCCTTCCTTTATATAGCTTCAGTGCCTGGCTTTGGCTTGAAAAATACTGGAAAAATCTGCAGTAGTGTGAACAATGCCTCTATGCGGCCTCATTTTAGCATCTGTATTGAGGCTGCAATATTATGGGGATCGTAGATTGGTTCAGTACAACAGGGTGGATTAGAAAAACATCGCTACTTTCTTCCAGAAACAGCGCCACACCTGTATATGGGTTGTTAAATGCACAAACTTGCCACAAAGAATTATGGATATAAAGTTAGGGGCACAAGAAAGATACATTTTAATCAATTAAAAATATATAAAATTGGAAAATATGTTTGCTAGAGATGAAAAAGAATGTGGGTCTAATGAATAAGAAAATGTGGCAGCTTCCCTCCAGGCAGTGATCCCTCAAAATCAGTGAGCAAAAACAGGAATAATACACTGCATTTTTGAATTCACAGAGTGGATCAAGTGATCACTCTGGCAACTGATCAGTGAAGAGAAACCCCCTCATAAACCCATTCACAAATGTGACACCATTCATTTGGTATTTTGGGGGCATTTGGTTGGTGCAATAGCCATATTAGGGCTCATACCGTGTTGGACTGGGGATCCATATGTCCACCACAGGAAATGTTTGACCGTTCGCCCCCCATTAGATCCAAAAGACCCTAGTTGCAAGTAATTGGCTTCATAGTCAGCTCCAAATGTCTTTTGCTTGGTCATTGTGGCTCTATATTGTATTGTATTCTCTGCTGGGCCAGTCCAATTCTGCTCTTTTTTTTTTACAGAAAACGCCACAACCTCCTGACCCTCTTTAGTTTCCATCTTACTGCCATATCAAACCTTCTCCAAATTTTTTCTTAAATACAGGCACATGACTCATTTCCTTTCTTCTAACACCTTGCTTGGCTCTGTCTAATCTGGTTTCCACTCTACTGAAAGAGCAACAACAAACCATGGCCAAAGACACGCTCCCTCTGTAAAATTTAAGGACCGTTTTTTTATTTGTTTTTGCTCTTCAACCTCTTCACTACCTTTCAAATTGCCAGTCCTCCATCTCCGTCATTTACAAGACTCTTCATCCTGACAACCTCCGGTTGACTGCTCTCTTCTGGCTGCCATCCTAATGAAACGCTTTAATTTGACATGCAGTATAGCTCTGCCTTTGACTTTCCAATACGTTCCCTTGGTTTTACTATTGGCTTCCAGCTCTTTAACCTTCAGCTTTCCTTGTGAGAGGAACACTGCCACCACGGATACAACTATGCGGGCTGCATCTTCTCTTCTTCATTCTTTCAAGCTCCCTCTGCTCTCGGAGCACCGCACTCTTCTATCTAATTTATATTTCTGTCATGTATTGTGCATGGAGATGCTCTGCTACGAGGGTGGAGAATTGAACCCATGACAACTAACTTTTTTTCACTCCTCTAACTGCACATATTATAGATTATTGGTTACTGCTGGTTATTGCATATTTTAAGTCTCGTCCATATAGAGTTTTATGTCACAGGATTTATTATCGCAAATAAGGATGACTTGCTGTATCCCAACGCAAGCAAAGAGATATTAGCTTTTAACGGTTTACTGAATCCAGGATAAATATGCCAAGTCAAATGAATGGGCGACCATGTAATACATGGTTACATTGAGTCTGTCACAGCTGCCCTTTGCGTAGAAGGGTCCTAAGTGGGACACCCCCTATACTGTCCATATAACCTAATAAGGCACATGGAAAGGAGATGTCAAGATAGAAAAACCACTTTAAAGCGGTTGTCCAGTCTTAAGAAATTAATGGCCATCAATATCTAAATCGGTGCAGGTCCGACTACTGGCACCTCCACCGATCAGCCGTTTTGAAGCTCCCGACGTACACGCTAAACTTGTAGATGGAGCTCCATCATTCCGACGTAGGCCAAAAGAGTGTCCTTGTGGCCTCCATCGGACAAATATACATTTGTTTACCTTTGTTCTTTAGGTATGGAATAGCATAGTAAACTACACTATTCCATCTAAATGGATGATGTAAAAAACATATACCGCACAGTAAACTTTATTTTTTAACATGAGAACCTATGGGTGACGCATGCTACTGTCTGGCATACATCATGAGCTCTTAATGACGTATGCGTTAAATGGATGCTACAATAGTCTATGACGGATGCCAACATTAAGCGTATACGTCAGGAGTTTTTCCCGGCATATACGCTAAACGTAGGCCAAAAACACACGTGAAAAGCTAGTAATATACTTACACAACTGCATACCTACTTCTACACCACGTTTCTCTTAGTAATTGAGAAACAGTGAGAAGCCAGATGTATTTATTCCAGTATTAGATGTTTATTAAACAGTCAACACTGCCCCCTAATGAAAAATTATGGAATTACATCACCTCAAATCATACCAACTACAAAAAAAAAAAACAACTCTGCATTTGTTATTCCTCAAGGCTACATTCACATTTTACGCACGTAAATCCGTCCGTGCATTGCGTTATGCATCAGTGTGATTTGCGTGTGTAATGCGTTTTTCATGCACTCGCAAGCACTTCAATGGGAAGCTAGGTGCGTGAAAATGCGCCAATATAGGACATGCAGTGAGTTTCACGCAACGGACACTCGCTACGTAAAAACGCCTGCATATGTGAATAGCCCCATTGAAATCAATGGGGCCGTGTGCTAAGCGTTATTTCAACGAACAACACATGGACGAGATTCGCGCTCGTGTGAATGAGCCCTAAAGAGTAAAACTTTCCTCTACACTTCACTCTCCCACTACAGTACACCATACACTTTTGGTGACATAATGGTGTGACCATTGCAATCAAGCCAATCAATATTAAGGTATGTTCACACGCAGCAGATTTGTTGTAGTAATTGCTGCGAATGAAAAACCAATTCTACCCAGCATGTGCATAGATCTCTGCAAGCCCCATTCAGAAGAATGGGACAGTCCCAGAAATGTCTGCAACAAATCTGCCGCGTGTGAACATACCCCAACTACAGTTAGCACAGTATTCTTCTCTGAGACAAGGAAGAAACATGAATGCCTCCTTCTATATGGAGCATTTTCAATTAGGTTAAATACCCGTACGCTCCATTCAACTGGACTAAATCATCAAACTTGTGTATAGTTATTAAAAAAATAGGGCATATGAAGCCCCGGCGACACACATACGAATGTAATTCTAACTTCTCAAAATTTTACGGATGTGAGCATAACTTATTTTTCAACATTTTCAGGTCCATTTCTACTTAGAAGTGTCACAAAACAACCCAGGTTCCAACCAGGCATTGTTTAAAGGTGTTGTCTCATTAGCGGATTGTCGCACCAGCTCCTGGCAAGGACTTTTAACCCCGTGGGGGGGGGGGGGGTGTTGTCTGACCATACAGAGACTGCTACAGGGGATATGCAGTATTACATGGCACCCATTCAAATGAATTGGTCATGATTGCTTCTAGGGGAGAATATGACTGTAATAAGATACAGAGCAGTAGGGACTCTGTACAGGCTCCATCCACACATCTCTGCCATGTGCATTAAGCATTAGACAGGGTTCTTAAAAGTATATAGGGAAAATATTATAAACTGCCCCACCTTATTTCTCTCTCCTCTTTCTATCCCTTTCGTCTCTTAGACACGAGGTTATAAAACATTATTTTTGGCCGGCATGTCCCTCGCCTTCCAGTAACCTGGTCAGGCTAAAGTCCAGGAACTGATGGTTTCCTAGCGAACACCAGATGTGTGCATGTAACGTACATCTGGGACTGTGTGGGCACCTGGACTTTGGCCATTTATTAGCAGGATGCTGGAAAATATTGTTTTTCTAAACAATGTAATAAGGTTAAGTACACAAAGATTGTGGAAAAAACAACAACTAAAAGGCGTAAATACCTGTGTAACGTCACCCCGTAACCCTGCAAAATGTGTGTGAAGGTTTGGACAATAAAGAAGCTCATACAAAGCCTAGAAAAAGTATTCATGTAGTGGTGACCACCAGGAGAATTTGGATGGCACTCGGAGGATATGCAGAAGACGTCACCAGATAAGATTTATTGCATTGGTGGCCAAACAGTAGATGGTGACCTATAGGTAGACCTCGAGCACGGCCCAGGGGATCCCAGTGTGAGGTCAAGAGGCTGTTCTCCAGCTGGCTTTAACATAGAATGTTTTTGCTTCAGTGTGCCTGTCACCACCTTTTCTAGTGAAATGTTCATTGGTGTATCATATAGGGGACTCATGAGTCTGGAGCCGAGCTAGTAGCTGCTGTGGGTCTAATACACTCCCTAACAGATACGGTCCACTTTGGGGTATGAAGAAAGAGTCAAAGCAAGTGCAATAGGTAATTGTGGCTGCGATCACTATTATGGGGGCACTGGAAAATCTAAAAAAAAGGGTTATGCAGAAAAGATCAGTGTTTTCACATGTCATGTGCGTTTGGACCTAGTCCACTGGTATAACTCAAGTCAATGGGTGAAAAACGCAATATTTCTGCAAGAATTCAACAATGGACAGGGCATGCTGTAGAATTAAAGTGTCACTGTCATGAGCGAGCGTCATTTTAAATACAGGCATCCATAAATATCTATGGTTAGTTAAAGGGGTTATCTGTGCTGTTAAAAATATTTACGAAAGGTTTTCAAATGTTCTACAATAAAAAAAAGATCATTACTCACCTACTCTTTCCCCCAGGCGATACATCGCTGATGCTCCGGCGGTCCTCCTGGTGTTTGTTTACATGAGGGCAGAGTGTGACTGCTGCAACCATTTATAGGGCTCACCCGTGATGTGTCGTATCCCTGGCATCATGGCGATCAACATTCTTGCCAGGAATACAACACATGAAACTGAGCCCTCTGGTTGGCTGCAGTGATCACATGCTGCCTACATTACAACAAACACAGGGAGTGCCGCCAGAGCTGGATCGCCGGAGGAAAGAATAGGGGAGTACTGAGTGTTTTATTACTTTAGGACATTTGTAGCCGTTTGCAAAAAATGTTTTAACAAGCCAGATAATCCCTTCAAGACAGTGGGTGCATTTAAAGAACGTGCTCCATCGGACTCTGTATGTGCGGAGGTAATCTCCCCTAGAATTTACCCTTCACAACCGAGGCCGGCGGATCTTATATGCCAGCGCACGGAGGCTGTACAGCTCCCTAAGGCCCCAAGCACATTGTGTTTGTGCTATCCGCTGGGCGTATACGTTTTTAACTCGGCATATACATAGACTATAATGGGTCAAACGTAGACCAAGATAGCATCCGTTTGGTCTGTTTGTCATGGTTTATGTTGGGATACTGTTTTTTGAAAGTACTGAAAAGCATCGTTTTCTGCGCTATTCTGTACTTCAAATAAAGGTATACGCGACATAACATTTTTTTTAGCATTGATCTCAATGGACGACGTATGCAAACGTAACGCTATACGTTTGTATCTGTTTACATACAGTAAATCTGGCCGGTTTGTTTTTTTTTTGTTTTATCACTGTTCACTTAAAAAAAAAAAAAAAAAGTATACGTTTTTTTTAAAAAAACGTACACGCTATAAAAAACACAGAAAAAGCGATACGTTTGTTTACGTTTTCAATGGTCCACGTTTTTATTTAAAAAAACGTATACGCTAGGTGGATAGCACAAACGCGATGTGAATGGGGCCTTATAAAGCCGTACAAGCTGTGTGCCAGTGTGCATGAGCCCTTACACAACTCCTTTTTTTTTTTGTTTAATCCTCTCCTGGCTTTGGCAAAAAAGGAAAAATACAATTATATAAATTTGTTTTAATAAAATTGTGCTGTTTGTGCCTGGCTTTATCATAGATTCCTGTTAGAGACCGACTTTCCAGTGCGACCAGCGTGTGACTGACGGACATGAACGCATTTGTCACATGACCGCATTCTCCCAGATCTGTTACATCAGTCATACTAGAAGGTAAAATAACCTCTGTATAGACAATATAGGGTGGCTATTGGCCCACAGACTTGCCACCCCATGTAAACACCGCAGGGCGGTGAACGTGTCTAAACGTTTAGTTAATATATGCTGGGAAGTGGCCTAGTTTTTTTGTATGAAGCAAAATTCTGCAAAAACATTTATCAGGAATGACCCCCTTTAACCCCTTCCCAACACCTGACGTACATGTACGAGGGTAGTATGGAGCGGGCTCACAGGCTAGGGCTCCATGCACACGACCGTAATTTTCATCCATAATTACACATGAAATTGTGGACCCATTCATTTCTGGTGTGTCCGTGCCTATTTATTTGATGAGTGAAACCCACGTCGTCCCTGTGATGCCCGTGGTTTCCACGCACCCATAGACTTCAATGAACGACTAGGTGCGTGAAAACGCACCAATACCGGGCATGCAGTGAGTTTCACGCAACGGACACTCGCGGTGCGAAACCTCACGCATGTCTGAGTAGCCCCATTGAAATCAATGGGTCCGTGCGCTGTGCGTTATTTCAACGGACAGCACACGGACGAGTATTACGCTCGCCTGAATGAGCCCTAAAAGTAGTAAAACATAAAAACAAAATATATAAATTTGGTAACGCCGTTTTCATAGTCACCTGTAGAATAAAGTTAACAAGTCATTTTTACCACAGGGTGAATGCCGCAAAAACTAAACCTAAAAAACAAGAGGAAAATGGGGGGAGGGAAGGGGTTAAAATGTGGCACAAGGGCGTAACTATAGCGGTCACACCTGGGCACTGGTACCTGAAGGTGCACAATTGCCCCTCTGCCCCATATGAGGACACCAGCACGGTCTCTGACGTCATATCTGGGGGGACCTTTACAGGTTTTGTACTGGGGCGCTGGCTTGTGATTAGGAACATGAGGTGACTTAACTCTATCATGACTGTCCTTCACATTGACGTTATACTTCGCATTTTCCTTCTTGTCACTCAGTTATTGGTTTTCTTAGTTACTATCACTCATAGTTAGACCCACCGCTCGCACAAGTCTCCATGACGACTACCTAGCAGCAGCTCGTCGGCGTCGCGTCGTTAAACGCAGAGGATTTTCTGAGGCGCTTGTGCGTTGCCAACTACGCATGCGCTGACTAGCGGACTTGAGCTCTGAATGGGCGGAGCTAAGTCTATTTGAGTGACTGCAGGACAACCGCTGCCGTTCCATCAGACAGACAACTCAAATAAAGGCGGGGCTTTAAGGTAAGGATTGACAAGCTACATGTGCGAACTGAATAGCGGACAGAGTAGTGGGCGGGGCTGTGGCGTGTGAGTGACAGCTCCGGTGGAGACGTGGTGGGCGTGCTCTGTAGCTGTCTTGTAGAGACAGCTTAGGGAGGAGACGCGTGTAAGTGGAGGGCGGAATGGTAATTCGTTACTTGCAGCTAGAGATAAAGAGGGGAGGAAATGAGACAGCCGGCTGAGGCCTCCCCTGTGCAAACAGCCCTGACTTAGACCCTGGGTATAACAGGTAAGACAGGTAACGAGCACCTTGTATAGGAGACGCAGGTGCTGCAGCAGCCTATGGGCTTATTGTTTATGGGCCTGTAAACTATTGCTATCCATATATGCTGGGAGTGGGGGGGTCTTCTAGGAATGGCAGCCTCTCTCTATATGTATGTTCTGCGTACAGACGTTTAATAATTTGTCTATTATCATCTGTGTGACGTGACTGTCCGACTAACCTAAATATGAACGTTGAAACGTGAACTCCACCCCTCTCTGTTACAGGTACCGGAGAAGTGTGTAATAACGTCTTAATTTGATGATCTTCGTGAGCTTTCGGGACAAAATGTAATATAAATTATTTAAAGAAACATTTTAAAAATAAAAAAATCCACGTGTGCATGAGGGTTAATCTGTGGATGGCGACTTTCTCTGCCCTCTTCATTGGATGTATTCTGGTCACATGTCCCATCTACCTGTATAATGTTCTATGTGGATGGGAAGTGGCGGATATTATGTATCGTATGTAGAATTCTACTGTAGTGGTGCAGTCGTCATAGACCCAGGTTTGACAGCGGAGAGAGGAATGAGGCATATTATATCCTTCCGTGTCACATTTGATCTCCTGCTTTTATCATGTGCAATCCTCGTGCAGCCTGGCCTTGTCTGCTTCATGCAACCCCAATACAATTGCCATATTATAAGAGCATAGTGCTCCCCACTTATGCCCCCCCCCCCACACACACACACTTGTCGCCATCGCTGAGAGCCACGTCCATTAAATCTCTCTGCTATGTAGGACTGCTGGCATCCGTTACAGTTAGTGGGTGGCATGCAGTGCTTTGCTCCAGTGGATCCCAACGGTCAGTCTTACTATAAGGAACCCATGATATGAACTAATAATGTATAAGGGAGTTGTATAAATACCAACTCCCAAGTAGGTTTCCATTGGAAATGGCATCTATAGTAAGCCAGCGCCACACTTGGCATTTTTTTTTCTTGCGGGTTTTAGTAAATAGTAGTGCTTTAGGTTTGTGCTGCTCTACTACAGTCAAGTGTGACCTTGGATATGATCGGTTTATATAGGTATACATTTAAAAGTTGAGCAACTGTGTACATACATTACTGATCCTGAGTTACATCCGGTATTATACTCCAGAGCTGTAGTCACTATTCTGCTGGTGGAGTCACTGTGTACTTACATTACTTATCCTGTACTGATCCTGAGTTATATCCTGTATTACACTCCAGAGCTGTAGTCACTATTCTGCTGGTGGAGTCACTGTGTACTTACATTACTTATCCTGTACTGATCCTGAGTTACATCCTGTATTACACTCCAGAGCTGTAGTCACTATTCTGCTGGTGGAGTCACTGTGTACATACATTACATTTCTTATCCTGTACTGATCCTGAGTTATATCCTGTATTACACTCCAGAGCTGTAGTCACTATTCTGCTGGTGGAGTCACTGTGTACATACATTACATTTCTTATCCTGTACTGATCCTGAGTTATATCCTGTATTACACTCCAGAGCTGCACTCACTATTCTGCAGGTAGTCACGGTGTACATACATTAAATTACTTATCCTGTACTGATCCTTACAGAGTTACAGCGAGTATCTTAGTCCAGTGCTGCATTCACGATTTTGCTAGTTGTTGTTGGAAACGGTCAACCAGCTTGTCATCAGACACCCTCTCCTGCTGAACTCCTGTGGGACAGTAAGTTTGTCCTACATCAGGATATCTGGTTCCCCCGCTGCTCTTATCGTAGCACAACGATGTGTTGTCCAGGGCTACGTGATGTCATGTGACCGCGGAGGCCGTCACGCATTGATGACCACAAAGAGTTGAGAATGGTGCCGAATTTACTATACAGTTAATTGTCCTACTATTGTGTTCCTGTTCTTACCCTAAAGGGGATTTCCCCATCTTCTATGTTCACACACAGCACGGACACGCTCCAGATGTGTGGAATAGATTCTTAGTTGCAGAAACTTCTGCCACAAATCTGCTGCGTGTGAACACCTCCTAAAAGGGGTTTTCCCGTCTTGGACATTTATGGCATATCCACAGAATATGCTATAATTGTCTGATAGATGAGGGTCCCATTTCTAGTACGGGGCCCCCTGACCTCCATCCTACCTGCTCTCCGGCTTCTGTCTAACAAGGTAAGTACGGAAACCGCAGAGTTCACTGAGCTACGCTGTTTCTGTGACTCCCATAGAAGTGATTAGGCGTTATGGACACGGCGAAGCATGGTGAGCTATGCTATTTCCGTTACTTTTATTAATTTCTATGGGATTTACAGAAATAGCATTGCTCTGCTTTTTCTGTACTAACTCATCAAACAGGGGTGGGTGCAGGATAAGGCCCCATGCACACGACCGTAAAAATCAACCGCAGTTAGGGTCTGCAATTACAGACCAGTTCACTTCTATTGTCCACGGACGCCTTCCCGTTTATTTATGGGAAGGTGTCCGGGCCGTAGATGTGTACCACAAAAGGTAGGACATTTCCTATCTTTTGCTTTTCACGGTCCGTGCTCCCATACTTTGTATGGGAGGACGGGCCGAAAGGGCGGCCGGCCGTGCCCGCAATCGCCGTGTGCATGAGGCTTAAAGTAGGACGGTTGTCACGGGACCAGTTTTAAAGATAGATGCGGATCCCAGAGGTTGGACCCATCTCTATTGGACATTTATGGCATATCCCGTGGATATGCCATAAATGTCCAAGATGGGAAAACCCCTTTAATGTTTGATAGGCCTCCAATGCCTGATTTTATACAGTGAGCATCACATGTCGTCATATTTCAGAGGTATCATATAGTCCATAATATAGCCTGGTAGGGTTTCTGTGTGCCAATATCGACGGTCTGTGCATGCAACGTGCTATTTTATCTTTTATTGCAGCGTGCACAAGATGTGGCGATTTTGAACCATTCTCGCTGGCTCTTCTGTCAGGGTATGTGCACACGCTAGCTGTCATTTACGTGTGAAAAGACAGACTGTTTTCAAGAGAAAACTGCTGCCTCGTTTCACACGTAAATGCTCCTCCTCGCATTTTGCGAGGCGTCTGAGACGCTCGTAAATCTTGAGCTGTGCTTCATTGAGTTCAATGAAGAACAGCTCAAATTACGTGGCAAAGAAGTGCCCTGCACTTCTTTGCCGAGGCAGTCCATTTACGCGTCGTCGTTTGACAGCTGTCAAACGACGACGCGTAAATTACAGGTCGTCTTCACAGTACGTCGGCAAACCCATTCAAATGAATGGGCAGATGTTTGCCGACGTATGGCAGCCCTATTTTCAGGCGTAAAACGAGGCATAATACGCCTCGTTTACGCCTGAAAATAGGTCGTGTGAACCCAGCCTTAGTGCCGCTATCCCTTGGATATATTGCTTTGTGACCGTGATTGGATTAAGCACAACATCTGCTGTAGCTCTATTTTATCATTGTCTTCCTTTTTGTGGTTTGTCCAAAGACATGTTGTCATCGTGCTTTGCCTTAGGGCTCATTCAGACTAGCGTGATTCTCGTCCGTGTGCGGAAACAACGCACAGCACACGGACCCATTGATTTCAATGGGGCTATTCACACGTGAGGGTCCGTTGCGTGAAACTCATTGCATGTCCTATATTGGTGCATTTTCACGCGCCTAGACTCCCATTGAAGTCAATGGGTGGGTGAAAAGCACCCGGACACACATCCGTGTTTCACGCGTCAATTACGTTTAAAAAGTGCTTGCAAGTGCGTGAAAAATACATGCCACACGCAAAGCACACTGATGCAAAAACGCAACGCTCACGGACTGATTTACTCATGTTTCTACGCACGTAAATCCGTCACGCTCGTGTAAATGTAGTATTGGTATTATTTGCACCAATCAATTCCAGTCATCACTCAACATAACGTTACTATATAAGTGACCTAAATAATCATATACTGTGATGCAACATTATCACTACTTTGAATTTGTGGGTGACATTTTTAAAAGATCTTGCTTTGTTCTCGATAAATGTCTCAAGGGTTTATGCACGTGGACACGTAACATCGGCGTACAAGCCCCAAGTTGTACAGAGCCATAATACGGCACCTGTGGGACCAAACCTACCTCCATATGCCTCCGATTTCAAACATGGACATATGAGGGATTTTGCATACGTAAACTTATTGCCGGAGTGGTCCACCAGCAGAACTGCCAGAAAAACTAACACAAAATTTATTTTTAATTAAATTCCCTCATTGGACTTTTTTAGATGATGGCAGGACCCTCCAGTATTCACCAGAGAAGCAAATCATATTGGCATCACTCTTTGCTCTAGGGCCGCCAGATGCCAGTTGATTTTACGGTGTGCTGCTTACAGGGGTTTTCTAAACTAGACAACGGCGTTTAAAAAGGAAACCGGAGAGGCAATCAGATTGTCCCGATCTTGGCTGCCCAAACCACGTGATCAGTTGCAGGTGGCCACACATTTCCCCTACAGTGGCCTCTACAGGGTATATATAGTATTACATGATTATCATTCGAATAGAAGTGTGCAAGAGCTTACCACCCTGGCTTGTGGAAGGGGGTACTGAACGGAGGACCCCACTCTGACATACATACACCATACAGCCTATGGTTTCCAGTTAGAACAACTTTTTTTCTAATGCTTTATTTTGTGGATCAATTACCCATAATAAGGGTTTGAGGACGGCCGAGCTTGTCACTGGGATATCGGCAAAATAAAAACTGATTGGAATAACCACATTGAAGGGGTTGTCGAGTTCAGACACTCGGTAACAACTGTCCCAAGTCTCTTCAGAAGGCAGAATATTACTCTCTGCATTCATTAAAATGATAAACCCAAGACATTAATCTGCAGTAAACAAGTTTTTCTGCATAATGTGGGTTTTATGAACTGAGATGAATTTCAGTAACCTCTGCACATTGCCTATAGTGTCTTCTAGTCTTGCTTTTTCCCTTAATGCCGTCCACATGTCTTTCATTAAACAATGACTCACTGAAGTTAAATTAAATTTCAGAGCTATCGGGGCATGTACTGTACATCTTCCTGTCCACTGAAAATACCATATTACAATGTTTATAAATGCGTTCACTTGGAGCTGCCAATAATTTATAATACACTGAATTACCCACTTGTGTCATTCTCTTGCTCTAAGGCTTCGTTCACATCTGTGTCGGGGCTCCGTTCATGGGTTCTGTCGGAGCTTTCTGTCTGGGGAACCCATGAACGGAATCCAGACTGTAACAATGGGTTTCCTTTTGCATCACTGTTTATCTCAATGGTGACGGATCTTTTGCAAATGGTTTCAGTTTGTCACCGTTGTGTAAGGGTTCCGTCGTTTTGATGGAATGAATACCTCCGTCGACTTCGGTATTGATTCCGTCAAAACGACAGAACTATTGCACAACGGTGACAAACAGTAACTATTTGCACCAGATCTGTCACAGTTGAAATAAATGGTGATGCAAACGGAAACCTATGGTTTCAGTTTGGATTCCATTCATGGTTTCCCCTGACGGAAAGCTGCGACAGAACCCATGAACGCAGTCCTGACGCAGATGTGAATGAAGCCTAAGCCATTGATCTCCAACCTGTGGCTCTCCAGCTATGGCAAAACTACAAATCCCATGTTTGGACTTAGAGATATATAACGTTGTAGTACACTTTCAAATTCTCCTCTGGTTCCCTGCCAATGGCCGCCATGAATCCCACGGCGCTACTTAGTTTGAATCCAGCACAATGTCAATAATCACGACTTTACTTATGGATGATATTAAATTGTGTCGGCTGGCCATACATTTTCGACAGCTATTCTTCCAATTCCCTATATGCCTACTCGGCCGAGCGTGCTTGTGTTCTCAGGAAGAATGCCCTGGCAGCAGCTTATCGAATACCCGACAAAAGGATTGGGCATGTTCAAATTCAACATTCCCGACCCTTCTCTCCCCTAACATCTGCTGTTGGGGGAGAGTCAGAACGCCAACATACACATTACGTGATCAGCAGAAATAGGCGGTTTCGGGCGACATACCTCTGTTAATGGCCAGCTTTAGTGATCGCACTAGAGAGCAGTAGTAAATCACTTGCCCCACCCCTGAGACCCCCATCGATTACTAGAATGGGGGTCCAGAGTGCCCCATTTCTCACAATTGGTGAGAAGTTTGAGATGAGTGGTGGTCGAGCAAGTGCAATGCCACTCCATTCCAAGTCTATGGGGCTGACCGAGACAGCCAAGTACAGCGTTCTGCTGTTTTCATCAACCCCTGATGGGCCTAATACACTGCAATACAGAAGCATTGCAGTATATTATAAGTGATCGCATAGTGACGTTTTATAGTGGGGCTAAAAAAAAAAAAATAAAGTAGATCAATAAAGTTTATACTAAAAAAAACACCTTTTTCACCTTACAAAATGCATTATTGTGGAAAAAAGACAAACCATGTAAAAAAATTAGCAAATTGGGTCTGTAACGACTCAAACTATAAAACTATTATGTTTAACCCACGCAGTAAATGCCATAAAAAAAACATGCCGGAATTGCAGGTTTGTTCGTTTTGCCTTACAAAAAACATCCATAAAGAGCGCTCAACAGTTGTATGTACGCCAAAATGGTACTACTAAAAACGACACGTCCTCCTAAAAAAATTAGTCCTCACATAGCTAAGTCGGCGGAAAAACTTAAGTGTTGTGGCTCTTAGAATAAAACTTTTTTTAATTGAAGTGTTATAGTGCAAAAATAGTAATTGTAACGAGAACCCCCCCCCCCTCTCTCCAAAAAAAAAAAGTTTAATAAATCTAAAGAAATACAACTCATCCTGAAAATGCCATAACACGGCTCAGTCTATGGAAAAATACGTTACGGCTTTTGAAATACGACAAATAAAAATTGGTTGGCCATTGAAGCCCAAATAGTTGGTCACTATAAAGGGTTAAGAACCTTATAATATGAAATGCATAAGCATTGGGTATCTTGGTACGTGATAATCTCTACTGGGGGTAAGGACACAAGTAGTGACCGCCACTGCGGTTTACCTGCAAAAAAACGCACTGACATTAACAATCATTTAAACACTGCCGATTTTTAGTAAAACCGCATGTTGGATCGGTGTTGGTCCGCATCACTACTGCACTGCGGCCGCTACGTCGGTTTTTACGCTGAGCATGTGTTTCAGTATAGTAAAACCGTGCACCCCAGGAGGGTTATCTGCAACTCGTGTTTGCTTGGACTGATCAACATTTTGGGATTTTCTTTTTGACCTGATCGGTTGGCCGTGGGAAACGGCTGCATGTTTTGTCTATCCTCCCTATTCCACTCTACTACTACCATCTGCTGTGGGTATTGTCCTTGGTAGATTTATGTTGACCACCCGCGATAATCCAAGCTGTAATATGTGATTTATTTAATAATGATTGAAAATAAAATAATGCCTTCATCAAACCGTCATATGGAGAAATAAACGCGTATGTGTTCCCATCTGCTGCTGCCGACACTTGGCCATATCTACAGGTAATTGGATGTTTTATTCGTTTTCCATAAAGCAGGGATTTTTATATGATTTTTTTTTTTTTTCTTCTTTTCTCTACATGGCTCATTTTTCTTCCCTCGGTGCTGATGGGCTGTCATGTTGAATAATTACACTGCGCGCTTTGTAGTGTCTACCTCCCTTTTTTAAATTAAATGTTCCAGCAAGTGTGGAGTATGCCCGCAGTTAACAGCCCATATCGGCTGCCTGTGAACAAAAGCATCATTCATGGAGGCAAAGGTACCAGCGCTTACAATTACGTAACTTTGCCTCATCTCTTCTGAGATCATCTGCTGTATTGAGATCGCCCGCACTGTGTTTTTTGTTTTTTTTTCTGCTATTTGTAATGTAATCGGCCCTCGGTTTTTTGCCTGCCCGAACCTGTTAACTTAAAGGGAAATGTGAGCCTTTAAACTATATGTATTTTCTCTAGCTCGCTTGCGTGTATCGTACAGATCACTGGCATAAGGTGCGCCTACTTTATTAAAAGGTGCAGGCCTCTTCATAAATTAGGCACATCTCTGGACGTCTGTGCGCCAAGAGTCGAATCTGCACCAGCTATGAGCTAGCGTATAAGTGTTTGCAACTTTGTAATTACTTTTTATTAAAAATTGGTTTTACTTTTTGAGATACGGCTGTTTTGTATCCTGTATACAGAGCAGCTGTATCGTGCATTGAAACTTGTATCCATCAGGTCAGCAGGACTGACGGGTTCAGTGACCGAGTCTCGAGCTGTTACCGATCACATAAGTTCATAACTTAGATGTGATCGATAACCGGTAAATCCTACCCGCTGTCACTGAACCCATCAGTCCCGCTGACATGACGGATACAGGTTTCAGCGCACGATACAGCTGCTCTGTATACAGGATACAAAGCAGCCGTATCTCAAAAAGTAAAAACAATTTTTAATAAAGTATTTAAAAAGTTACACCAAACACAGATAGGTTTTTTTTTTTTTTTTTTTTTTAAAAACAATTTCACAGGTGTGTACATAGCCTTTAAGACATTTGTAGAATTCATCAACATTCTATGGAGATTATATGCAGAACATTTACAGGTGACCCTATGCTCTGCTTGCATAAATGGTGCCTCTTATTTTATTCCACATTCTTAATTTTATGTTTATGATAAATATATGGGTCATTCAAGATTAGAAATGCTTTTCTGGAAACTGTGCCACTCTTGTCCATTTTGGCTGTGTCTCTGGTATTACAGCTCATCCCTATTGAAGTTAATGAGGATAAACTGCAATACCATCCTCGGCCCATTACAAATGTGGCGCTGTTACTGCGGGGACCCTTTTTATTCTAATCGTGGGCAACCCCTTTTATAACCTAGTTGCTTGTTTTCTGCCAATGAATCAACTTAAATCTCTTTCCATAGTAATGTTTTGTCTGCCTCAGCTGAACTTTACATGAACTGCTTCTCCTCCCGGCCCAGCTGACATAAGCGGTGAGAGAAGTATTACTTTTTGTTTGTAATTGCCCACGCTTCTGTTGCGACACCTGGTAAGGCGATCCTTTCGCCTAAACTGTGGGTCCCTTGGGTGCTGTCTGCTCTGCATAGATCGCATCAGTCTGCTGGCTGTAGTCTTAGAAGCCTGGCATTTCCATTTTATTCACGTACCCAGGTTACCCATTGGAACAAAGCGAATGACTTTATTCTCTGAGAAGCCGGGTTTAATTACTAGTAAAGGGGGTTTTGCCTTTCAGCAAAATTATACGCACACACGCGTCCCATAGCACCAAGTGTTGTGGAAAATGTCGCAAGTTGTCTTTTTGCGAATGTTGTCTGTAGAGGCCTAATTATTTAAAGGAAGTATACAAAAAAATGTATGTTCTACTACTGAAAGATGCCCATAGTGAGTTAAAACAGCGGGCACAAAGCCACACATCCAAAAGAACTACTAGCCAAGCCTTTTCAGAGTGACTGGAAGCGGCATTCATCATCCTAGGTTATATGGTGGGTGCCCTGCTTGCCCACCATCTTAACCCTTCATGGGCATTACATAAACACCCTTATTTAAAAGAACACTAAGGGTCTTATATGGGCCATGTAAATGAGCGCCGATCAACGAGACAGCTGGTTGAATGGCGCTCGTTTGCTCCTTTTAATGCTTGGTTATGTATGGGGACAAGCGCCCATCCCCATAAGTTTCCATCATCTCCATACGTTCCCCCATGCGGTCCCGTCATCCCCATGCGGTCCCGTCATCCCCATAGCACATTTCCATGTGACAAAGATAATAATTAATGCTACATGCCCGTGTAAAAGGGCCTAAGGCCGGGTTCCTATGGGTCTGATATGCTGCGCAAAAATCAAGCAGCGTGTCCGACCTGGAACCCGCAGTACATTCCACCCGGAATTTCCGCTGCGGAAAAAAGCCGTTCATACTTGCCCCCTCGGTCTTCTCTGCGCGTAGTCTGGCCTCCTACAGTGACGTTCCAGGCCATGTGACGCTGCAGTCTGTGATTGGCTGCAGCAGTCACATGGGATGAAACGTCACTGTAGGAGGCTGGACTGCAGGAAGGAGGGGGGCGGTCTGGGTATGAGATTATATATAATTAATATTTTTTCCCATAGTTACGATTTTTGTGGCATAATCGTTGCGAATACGCCGCAAAAGTCGCTACACATGGCTTTCTGTTGCGGAATTTGCATCTCCATTGAATTCAATAGAGACAACCGGCAACGGAAAATCAACTAAAATTCAGCATAAATTGACATGCTGCAGAATTTCGCACCGCAGGTCAATTTATTCATGTTTACGCTGTGATTTTTCTTCTGCAACGTGGACATGAGATTTTCTGAATCTCATCCACCTTTGCTGCTACTGTAAATGCTGCGGAACTTCCACACACACTTGCGTTGCGGAAATTCTGTAACATTTACGCTACGTGGGATCCCGGCCTAAAGTGGTTAGACTGTAGCTAGCAGATTTTCTAAGTAGAATGGAACAATGTTCACACTCATTTCAGGACTTTATTGAATGGTGCAGTGATTCTGTCATTCACACATTGTTAATGTGTAGATTTCTGGAAGTTCTGTACTGGAGATATGAGAAAGTAGTGATCACAGGGGCAGAGATTTTTCTGGACTTTGTGTTGATAGTCCTACCGTCTGCCTCTCCACAGCCTGAAATTGCTAATAGCTGGAAACAATAGATTACATCGAATGGTGATGACACAGACTATTGTTATATGGTTATCGCTGCTGCAAAAATCATCAGACTTTTTTTTTAAATTTATTTTATTAGTTTTTTTGTAAATATAAATCTAAAATTTAGAAATGTCAGTCCTTGTCATTTTGCATGATATGTGTCCATAGCGCCGTATGTAATAAAGTGGTCAGGCTCCGGATGCCTGTGCTGGCAGCGCGTACAAGTGTGTGGTGCACGGAGGAGCCGGCAGCTATTCTAGGGAAAATCGAACAGTGTTTAATCTCATTACAGGACTTTATTGAATTGTGCAGTGATTCTGTCATGGAGCTGTGTTGTCTAGTGCACGGCTGGATAGGCACCGTGGTTGCCACAATAGAGATTTGGATCCAGGAGAGGAGACCCTTTAAGGTCTTCCTTTATATTTATTCTGTTTAGTTTCTGTTCTTGGCTTTGGCTTAAAAAAATAAAAAATAAAAATAAAAAAAAGATACGTGCAATATCTGCACTGTGTAAACAAGGTCGAAGAGTAACTTGGTTTTTATAAAAGTATGTAACATTCTAAAACTATGCATATGTAGCAAGTCAACCTGTGATCCGTCTACCTGCGGGGACCTTGAAGTGGAAAACCCATTTTTAATCTGTGTTGAAAGGCAAACTCTGGTTACAATTTAAACTTTTACAATTTAAATCTTCTACATTAAAAAGAAATATCCATACCTGTTTTTTTGCTGTTTTTCAGCCGTGGTCTTTGTAAAATGTGTTTTGATTGTTTAGGATCCCGGTTTAAGTTTTTCATGGCCTTGTGTTCACACAGTTACGTTTTTCTTGGTTTTCCGTGTGTGGCGTTATGCATCGGTGCGCTTTGCGAATGGCATGCGTTATTCACTCACTCAGCACCTCCCCCTTTTTCATTTCAACTGAATTGATGCGTAAATCACGGACCGAACACGCATGTGCATACGTGTGGTTCGTGGTTTTCACGCACCCATTGACTTCAATGGGCGCATAGGTGCGTGATAACGCACCAATATAGAACATACGTTGTTTCAACGCGCAGCACACGGACGTGATTCACGCTCGTGTGAATGGGGCCTAAGGTGGATAAGTGAGAAGGGACTAAATCGTCAGCTGCCAGAGAGGGACGGAGACTGATTCTTCTCAGAGCCTCTCTCCCAGCAGAACAGATCAGCTAAACTAAATCGTACAGGACTCCTTGTTCTCTTGTGTATATGTGATATTTTGGAGTTTCTATTTTATGATCTTTGGAGGTGTTATGTCGTACGCGAGAAACACCTAGCCACTTCACCACTTCAAGCACCCCCCCCCCCCCCACTCAAACTTAGGGCACCATAGAATCCAGGATAAAGTAATAGATTGTGTTTTAGGTGGAGTCACCGGGGACCGGCCAGTCTAGCCGGGAATAACCGAACAGTGGTGACATTTCCCTGCCTGCTGTTTTGGCATTCCATTTATTTTGAACATCCATGTTTAATGAATTCGCCCTGGTATCAAATTATCTGGGTCAGCGCTTATGTTATCTGAGCCATGCAGGTTTACTGGGCTCTGCTACCTCTCCTGCACTGCTCTCTATAAACACGAGTATGGGTTATATAGAAACATCTACTGAACCATGAGTGTAAACACTGAGTATAGACCTCCATTGTGAGTAGCTGCATTTTAACATTGGACACCTTGAAGCCATTTTATGGAAAAGCTGATAATGCTTCTATTTCCTGAATCACTTAGGAAACACATGCAAGCAAAAATCTTGACAAGGCGTATTTGGGTAATGGCTGATAGCAGCGGCAGGTAAATCAAATTCCCCATCGTTGCTCTCTCAATGCAGTCAGCAGAATACAGGCCAGACCAATTGGAGTGAATTTCAATTCCCCGCAGCTGTTCTCTTCTGTTGTATGAATTGCTCCTGCTCCTAAATAGGCAGGATGGGGACCCAGATATATAAAGCCGGGTCTATATGGGATGGCTAGGTTAATTTGCGGTTTTACAGCTGGAGGTTTCCTAAAAAAAAAAATACTTTTATTAAAAAGTAGGAACGTTTTCTTGAACTATGTTTTCTTTTAAAGGGAACCGGTCACCAGCACTTGACCTATTGAACTCTTCTCACCCCTCTCTGGCCGCTCCTGTTAAAGGTTCATTGCCGTTATCCCCTCTCCTAAACTCCTCCAATTGTAAATCACAGTCTGCAAACATTTCGCGCCTTTTTTGGTAAAAAAAAGTCTTGTTCGTTCCTCTTCTTAGGCCCACCCACCGCCAAAAACTGGCCCACCCTGAATGCCGAAATCTTGTATGAGATATCGCCCATGCGCTCGTAATGTATGGTCCGACACCCTTCCCCGCTTCGTCCGGGCCTCAAATCTAGTTACTGTGCATGCGCCGCTATGGTGTTCCGTTGTGCGCACGCACCAGAACAAGACATCGATGCACAAGCGCTGAGTTTCGTGTGTGCTGGGGGGAGGCAAGAGCTGCTGTTCAAAAGTAAGGAGGCGGTGTAAACTCAGAAAGGTTTGAGGAATCAAGATATGACTCTCTTCGACTGAAGATCTGACCCTTTTATGCTCATTAGCATATGGTACAAGAACACTAAAAAACTGAACTTATTTAGCCTTGAAAAAAGATGACTAAGGGGGGACATGATTAACTTTATATAAATATATTAATGCCACATACAAAAAATATGGTGAAATCCTGTTCAATGTAAAACCCCTCAAAAAACAAGGGGGCACTCCCTCCGTCTGGGGAAAAAAAAAAGGTTCAATCTGCAGAGGCGACAAGTCTTCCTTACTGTGAGAACTGTGAATCTATGGAATAGCCGAGCGCAGGAGCCGTCACAGCAGGGACAGGAGATGGCTTTAAAAAAGGCTTAGATAATTTCCTAGAACAAAAAATATTCGCTCCTATGTGGAATTTTTTTTTCCTTCCCTTGGTTGAACTTGATGGAGATGTCTTTTTTCAACCGTACTAACTATGTGAAAGGTACAAAGCCGAAGATAATTATTCGTTATATAAAAATGACTTTTCACCCACTTCCACCAGGTATTGCTGGTTTAATAGGTGAAATGCTGGTGACAGGTTCCCTTTAAAACTTGAGATTTTCATGGAAATATGTCCACCTTTTGACCATCATTTTATAGCTGTGTAGATATAATCTACGTAAAGTGTAATAACTTTACTTATCCTGTACGGATTCTGAGTTAGTCTGTATTACCAGAACGTCATTCGCAATTCTGCTGGTTGTTATTGGAAACCGTCAATAGGCTTGTTGTCCCACACCCCTAACTGCTTAGCAAAGCTTCTATAAAGCAGTGGGAAAGTTTGTACTACATTAATGTACAATAAAAAAGACCATATGGGAAAAGAGGGGGGGGGGGATCCTCCAGCTCACCATTTGTAGACTTTATCCAGATAGCGCTCGGATCTCCGCACGGCCAGCGGTCAATAGTAGAGCAAAAAAAGAGACTCTGATCCAACGCTTGTGCGTAAATAAAAGGAATCGGAGTTCCAATTTTATTGAAAATCGAGTTAAAACTATAAATTCAAAGTGCTGAAGGGTGTATCGCAATTATATTTCACCTACGCGTTTCAGACATGTGCAGTGTCCATATTGGCACCCTTCAGCACTTTGAATTGATAGTTTTAACTCTATTTTCAATAAAATTGGAACTCTGATTCCTTTGATTTACGCACAAGCGCTGGATCAGTTTTTGGGTTTTTTCTCTCAATGTACAATACCTGGTATAAATCACTCAATTTCCTAGAATGCAACTCGCCAGAGTAAGCATTGCAGTCAATAAGCTAGCAACGAATACTTGGAGATTTCAGCTCTAAAGCCTGAAATTAATTGATCTGTATTAGCGATTTATTTTTACATAGGAGACAGCTCAAAGGTGGACATGCTGGCGTTTTACTAGTTAACTTCTGGGTAGTGATATATGTGAAGATATTATTTATAATAAAGACACTGATATTTTTGGCTCTTGAAGTTGTTGTTTTTTTTTTGTGTTTTTCAGAGTACACTATGAACTGAAAATATTACTCCTGAAAGATACCTTTTTCTCCCAACGATCAGCCATGGACGACACCGAATATGGCCGTTTTGTGGACTGGGATAAAATGGAGACAGGGGGATCGGAACACAGCCCCAAGGCCTTGAACTGCACAGACTTCCAGGAGCTAAAACAACTATCCCGTCAGGGTAATTGGGCAAAAAGTCATTCATTACGGGCTAAGGTCTATCAAAAACTGATAAAGGAAATCCCATGTCGCACAGTAACACCCGATGCTAGTGTGTATCGTGACATTGTAGGCAAAATAGTGGGCAAGCGGAACGCAAGTACCCTACCTCTGCCGGAGTTTGTTGATGATAGACAGGTTCCCAGCTACTGTCTAAACTCTGAAGGTATTGGTTCTGTGAGAAAAATACTCTTGTGCATCTCAAATCAGTTCCCAGACATCTCCTTCTGCCCCGTCCTTCCATCTATTGTGGCCCTTCTCCTCCACTATAGCCAGGATGAGGCAGAATGCTTTGAAAGTGTTTCCAGAATACTGGCTTGTAATGACCCAAACAGGCGACTTATTGATCAAACTTTCTTGGCTTTTGAGTCCTCTTGCATGACATTCGGGGATCTTGCCGGCAAATATTGCCAGGGACCTCATAAGCTCATGGTAGCCGTATCTGAGGATGTTCTAGAGGTTTATTCTGACTGGCAGAGGTGGCTTTTTGGAGACCTACCCTTCACCTATGTTGCTCGTGTGTTTGACGTGTTTCTGGTGGAGGGCTATAAAGTGCTATTTAGAGTAGCCCTAGCTCTTCTCAAGTTCTTTCACAAGGTAAGAGGTGGCCAACCAATGGAGTCAAACAATGTAAAAGGAGACCTCCAAGAATTTGTGAGGGACGTCGTCAAGTCTGTGTCTCCTGAAAAACTCTTGGAGAAGGCCTTTGCTATCCGTCTCTTCTCCCGTAAGGAGATTCAGCTTCTTCAAATGGCAAATGAAAAAGCTCTGCAGCAAAAAGGGATCACCGTAAAACAGAAAAGGTAAGTGCCTAAAGTAATCTTCCCAGCTGCTAATATTTTCCTTACAGGTTAGGAAAAGAATACCAAAGGGTTTAGGTGCTGAATTTGCAGGAGCAACTGAGATGTTTCAAGTGGAACTACAGTAATTGGCTTTGGAGTTGTCAGCGGACACATTTAATACCTTTTTTAAAATCTTTAGAAGTTTCCCAGGATTGAAACTTGGATGGCCTACCCTATGGATGGGTCATCCTAGTCAGATCCGTCCTCTCCAGGACCCCTGCCATTCAGCCGAATGAAGGGGTGTTACATCCCCCTTCATTGTCTACACAGGCACAGTCCCTTAAAAACAACTATGGCTGTGCCTGGTACTTGAATAAGACTGTGCTGTAGTACTAGGCGCGGTCACCCCTATGGACGAGCGTCTGTGCAAACTGTGAAGGGAGCACTGCAGCCGCTTTATTCTGCTGACTGGCAGAGATCCTGGGGGTCCGACCCCCCCCCCCCCACCCACAATCAAACATGTTTAAGAAAACCTCTTTAAAAAGTATATCCACCTTTTTTGTAATGTGTTTTTTTTTTTTATTATTTCTCCAATTCATCTACAATAAAATATGAAGCAACTATGCAAATCGTCATGATTAAAAGTTTACCGTTGCCTGCAGCTCCAATGCAGACCTGTGTATCTCATAGGTTTGGGAAGGAAATATGACTGTAAAGTCAGACTACACACAGATTTGTTTGTAGTCTGTAACCATAGAGACACAGGGCTGCATATAAACTATATACAGTGTTTTACTTCTCCTTTTAAGAGGTAATGGTAGTGGCTTTAAACAGAAATATCACCACCTGCTCCAATGCTAACCTTGGTATTTGGGAAAAGATTATTATAAGGTGCAGACTCCAGAATATTAGACAGCTGTTTTGGTTTGTAGCCATGTATTAGACCTCTGATAGTGATGACACTTTCAGGCGAAGGTCTCTTATGAGCGTATTTGTAATGTGGACGTATTGTGGATGATTTAGCATCCGTATGTCGTCAGAATTTCAGATCCGTAATACTGATGCGCTGTCTTCTAGGAAGATAATTTAATTTATATAAGACTATCTTTTGAAAAACGGGTGCAATACTGATGATATACCGATAGAATACAAATCCCATATATTAGATGCATCCATATTTGAATCACTCACCATTGTTTCTATGGGTGTTTTCCATCCACAGTATGGATGACTGTAGTGCATGCTGCGTTTTTTTATGTTCATATTTTATACGCCCATGTGACTAGCTCTGTATTACGGATGGTGTAAAGATTTAAAATTCGCTCGTCTGAAAGAGTCCTAAGACAATTTTCTTTACAAAAGGAAATTCCAATGAACTCTGTTAGTAGTTTTAATGTGAAATGTTTCATTGAAATCTTTATTTTTTTTTTTCTCTTCTCTGTTTTCTATTTCTCTCCTTCTGCTGTCTAATTTCTAGAGTAAAGTCTCCTGTCCGGTAAGTGACCTTGCTGTCTCGCTTTCTATTCTTACCCTGGAGCTGACTTTTTGCTTACTCTCCTGTAACGTTCAGTGACTTTACTGCCTGCCTAACTTCTCCAAGCCATGGACCGCAACAAAACTTTCAACACGAAGGCCCTGTTGACATGGAGTTTTTGGCTGTGTTTTTCGGCCATGGAGCGCCGCAGGCAAAAAACTTTCTCTGCCTCCCATTGATCTCCCAGGCGGAAACGCCTGAAGAAAGGGCATGGCTCTTTTTCCCCGCAAGCTTCTTTTTTTTTATGCTCGCGGGGAAAAAGAAACTCCTCCGCCTCTGATTGAAATCTATGGGAGATTTCTGCTGTTTTTGGCGCCATTTCAGCGTCAAAAACAGTACCAAAAAACTCTGTGAACTAGGCCTAACACTACTTTAGTTTTCAGGCTTTTTTTCTTCATTGCAACATTAAACCGGAAGTGTAAGCTGCGAGTACAAGGGGTAATCCTTTGCATCATATTTTTAGGCTTCAGCTGCAGATACTTGAGCCACAATGGTCACAGTGACGGCACATGTTAGGCTGGGTTCACACGACCTATTTTCGGGCGTAAACGAGGCGTATTATGCCTCGCTTTACGCCTGAAAATTGGGCTACAATACGTCGGCAAACATCTGCCCATTCATTTGAATGTGTTTGCCGGCGTACTGTACCGACGACCTGTAATTTACGCGTCGTCGTTTGACAGCTGTCAAACGACGACGCGTAAAATGACTGCCTCGGCAAAGAAGTGCAGGACACTTCTTTGCAACGTAATTTGAGCCGTTCTTCATTGAAGTCAAAGAAGAGCAGCTCAAGATTATGAGCGTCAAAGACGCCTCGCATAATACGAGGAGGAGCTTTTACGTCTGAAACGACGCAGCTGTTTTCTCCTGAAAACAGTGTCTTTTCAGACGTAAAAGACAGTTCTCGTGTGCACATACCCTTATAATTTTATCTCTACTTGCCCTGTAGGCTTAGCTTAGCACTGTGTTGCTGTCAGTGCAGTGGGATGGGCAGGTCGTGCCCCATATTGAAGCAGCACTAGTATTGATTCAGTTTACACAATAGAAATATCAGCCTTCGGATCTTCAATATTGCATAAGAATGTCGTGCTTTGGCTGGAGCCGGAGTAACAAGTGGTTTCCCCAGAAAATTATGGAATTTCCTACAGCCATGATTTATGACATGGAGCAGTCATGTCAATTCCTGTGGGAATTCTTTATTACAAATGTAATTGAGGCTCATGATGGCCTCTCTAGCTGCCTCAAGACTTTTTTAAAGGAGTTTATCTTTAAAAGATTGCTTTAAAGAGGACTTGCTCTATGTATATACCCCTTTATGGCATAAAGACATAAGAGGGGTTTCTACCTCCTTAAATGGGTATTTCGGTTACAAGTTACCCCCTATCCAAGCCGTTGGGACACCGACCGATCAGCAAGTTACCCCTTACCCTACGGATAGGGGGTAACTTGTAACCAAAATACCCCTTTAAGATCCATCCCCCCCTCTCTTTATTAGCTACAACGAGGAACCACTGCAAGGAGCAGATCTCACTCTGGGATGATTTGCCCATTCATTACCCACCACCCATTGAGTTTCAATGCTTTGTAATTCTTCATCTCTTTTGAAGCATTGGCAGCAAAAATAAAAAATTTCCCTGCAGGTTACACCTTATTTAAAAGACCATGTCCACCTTTTGCTAGATTTGTCACGATGCACCTAAACGAAATAATGAAGCCGCTTTGCAAATGCTGTTAACTAAAAATGTTCTACCATTTTGTGTCTACAGCTGCTATGCAGACCTATGTCTCCATGGTAACAGACTGCAAACAAAACCACTGTAGTCTGATCTTGCAGGCATACTCCCTACCATCCCCTTCTCTACCTCTTAACGTACATTGTTTCAGTTTTACAATGAAGACACGAAGGAACACAAAATAAGGGGTTTTTTTTTAGTTTTTTTTTTTTTTTATAAACAAGACAATTTGCAAAGTTGTTTCATTTTAGTGAAATTCCCTTGTATAGAAGCTGCACTAGGATTACACGGCAGAGTAAATTACTTGCTACCGGTGTCTAAATCTAAACATTAGGGATGATCCTTTATACAGTGCTGCCCCGTATCCCGGCCAACCTCACAGAATGAATATTTAATGCAATTTTTATAAGTGTGTCCATTCACAAGGGCCAATCCTTTGTTCGGCGCAGAGGTTGACTGAGAAATGTAGACCTCTGCATGACACCCAATCCCAGCTTATTGTTCCATATTGCATGGCTGATCCCATACATAACTGTAATGAGTGACTCTACACTCTCGTCCATTCCTGCCAGGCTTCTACTAACCTGTTGCATGTAAGGGGTTAAGATATGCTGGCTAATATCTGCAGCAGCTAAACTTGCCTTGTAAGGGATTATTTCAATGCAAGGAAATTGAACACCAAAAATGTTATATAGGCTCCCAGGGTCAGCACAAAATTATTAGTCGTGTGTGCTAGTTTAACCAGTATTTTAAGTGGTTGCATAAACAGCGCCACTTCTGTCCATAGGCTTTGTCTGGTATTGCAACTCAGCCCCATTCATTTGAATGTTATACAGCTGCAACAACAGATGTAGTTGCATATATTTTCTTGAAATAACTGTTAATGTAACCATCCACTGTGTGTGCATACCATCCATAATGAGGGTGGTCATTCCTTAGTTTTTGGCAGTAGGGCCAGGCTTGGATATACATATTTTCTGACCATGTTGCACGTGTTTTTCTTCTAGGTCTGTCTTATTGAGTCACTAGGAAGTAGTGACACCCCTGGAGCGCTGGTTTGCTAGTTAGTGCCATGCTTTGGCTGCATTATACAGGCAATATGGCTCGGTGGAGTAGCTCCATCTTCTGTGCCTTGCGACTATTCCGTTATTGAGTCTTGATTTGTTTTCTTCTGCCTAATAAACTTTTCCACTCCATGTTTCTGACAGACAGAATGTCCACCTGGCTGTCCACGCAGAAAATTTCAAGTCTGACATTGTGAGTGTAAAAGAAATGAGAGATATATGGTCCTGGATCCCAGAGAGATTCGCCCTCTGCCAACCACTACTGCTTTATACCAATCAGGAACATGGCAACAGTCTGAGCAGGTCAGTCGTCTGTTTGAGACCTTTCTCCCATCTATAATGCTGTAGGTCATGGATGGAAGATGTACAAATGAGATAGGATAATGCAGAGGTAACTATAGGACATTGAGGTGGTAAATACAATATCCAAATACCTTTAACAAATAGGTCTCAAGCTTTAATATGTGGTACACAGAACATCCACCTGCTCACCAAAGGAGGGCTTCTTGCAAATACCAAAAATGTCACACTTGCTTGTAGATCCGTACTTTGGCTTTTTTCATGTTTCTTTACCTACCCCCATTCCTTTCGCACGTTGCATTGATGAAATGAGAATGGGAGGCATTTGTTGTTGTAGAAAGAGTGCACTTCTTCCATCCGCTATATCGCCCATGAATTGCTTATAGTATCATGCATTCCTTGAAACTTTTTTTTTTATTTTTTTCAAACATTGATCGTTTGTTCAAAAAGGGGGGTTGCACAGATTGTGTTAGCATGAACAAGAAGAATGTCCATAGTGATCCATGTGGGTGTGAAAGTGAGCGTTACTCATTCATATAAATTATAGTCCTCTATCTGCCCCCCTTTAAAAATGGTCTTGGATTGTAGATACAGCTATGTCCGGTACATTCACGTTTGTACGTTTTTGCCGCTATCTTGTGTCACTGACTCATCGATATCATTGTATTCAGTCTATTTTTAGCCTTGTGTTCCGTTCAGCACCACCTAAAGGCTCCCTGCACTGAGACCGTTACTTATTCAACCTTATTACATTTCCTTAATACTGTTTTTTCGAAGTCATTGTGTGACCGATGCCTCCAGAACATTATTCTTCCTTGAAGAGGACCTGTCATCTGCCCAAAAAACTGCAGTTGACATCTCTGTTAGATTGCAGGCGCCTCACAGATTCTGATGCTTTTTTATTTTTCTAAAGGAGGCCTTTGAGTGTGAAGTGGACGGTTACCCCTTATCAAGTGACAGATTTTACCCGCCCACTTGACAGTCAAAAGCCTCATTTGCATATCGGACACCAGAACGAATGGCCCTGATATATCAGGAATGGTGGGGGCTAGGAGAAAGATATAAAAAGCATCAGAATCTGTGAGGCGCCTGCAATCTAACTGAGATGTCAACTGCTGTTTTTTTGGGCAGGTGACCAGTTCTCTTTAAAGGATAAAATGTGTTGTGTAAAGATTAATTATTTATAAACTAAGGTTTACTTGGCTGCCTTGTTCCTGTGTACACAAGGTCTGCTCCCGAGTACAGCTAAATGTCCTCTCTGCATAACTCCTAAGCCCTTATTCACACGACAGGGTTTCCCAGCCGGGTGACGGCCGTTCATAAACCGGCCGTCACCCGGCTGCATTAGGAACAATAGACCCCTAATGGGGCTATTCACACGATCGATTTTTTTTTGACGGGCCGGGAAACCTGGCCGTCAAATGGGACATGCCCTATTTTTGGCCGTTTGCCCGGCTCCCATAGAAGTCTATGGTCCCGGGTAATACATGGCCATCACCGGAATGTGTCCCGAGTGACGGCCATGTATTCCGTCGCTCGGATGCTCTCCTCCTCCTCCTTCTCCTCACAGTGCAGAGTGCATGTGAGGAGGAGGAGGGTCTTTTTTTGCTCCCTGTAGGAGTCAGAATCCCCGGCTGGGGATTCCGCTACAGGAGAAGTGCGTGACTACACTGTCCATATATGGACACAGCGACGTCACTCACTTCTGCAGCGGAATCCCCGACTCTATGGCCGGGAATTCCGCTACAGGAGAAGTGAGTGACTACACTGTCCATATATGGACATTGAAGTCAGTGACTTCTCCTGGAATGTGGGGGGGGGGGGATGGGTGCAACCTGCAGGGGGCTGTGTGGCATCACCTGCAGGGGGCTGTGTGGCATCACCTGCAGGGGGCTGTGTGGCATCAACTGCAGGGGGCTGTGTGGCATTATCTACAAAGGGCTGTGTGTGGCAACAAATTTAAATGAAATTCATCCGATTTTAAAACTGACAGGGAAAAAAACGGATGCAAAATCGGCCGTTCAAAACTGCAACACGGAACGGAATCAGAACGGATGCAGACCGGCTGGGAAAAACGGCCGATTTTTATCGGCCGACACTCGGACCCTGTCGTGTGAATGAGGCGTAATGGTCTAGTTCCAGTGGCGGGGGATCTTGGTGTTGTCATAATAGTGATGCCGTAATACAGATTCTAAAAACCTGCCTGATACAAGGCACGAGATTAGGGACTAGCTAGGACATATATTGTCAGTAATATCATTTAGATGAAGCATGCAATATGTATAATACTACACAATAGTACTGGAGACTAATGGTATTAATAAATTTTATAGGCTTTGACTTCAAATCTCATCATATGTATGGTTCAATACAAGGCCAGACAAATCACAAGGGGCCAAGTTGCTAATGTGAATTCTGCTTCTGGCTCCTAACTTTTTGGGTTGTGTGTTTTTGCTGCTTAGATGCCTATAAAAGTTTTTTTTTTTTATTGCTTGATTACTAATTCCTAAAGCCTACAGTATTTTGTCGACCTATGGTCAAATAAAAATGTTTTGTTGGCAGGTTTTACTTGCACTGTGAAGGACATGAGCCCACCCTGCTCCTCATCAAAACCAGCAGCCAAGAGGTGAGTAGCCAACCAACACTGTGATCTTTGGTTTGGGTGTGTATGTATGTTCTTTATTTACTGGTTTATACTCCACTTCTGTTGTATCCATGTTCTGTCCTAGGTATGTGGAGCGTTCTTGTCCACTGATTGGAGCGCGCGCAAGAAGAGTGGGAACAAGCTGAGCTTTTTTGGGACTGGAGAATGCTTTGTATTTCGGGTAAGCACTTCTTGGTCTTTAGTATAATGCAATAACCATATCGCTCATCTACTTTTATCTTGGTCCTCTGATATATAAATTGTTCAGGCATATTACATCCTGAGCACAAGTTCTAAATTAGGTTTTGTTTTAATCCTAAATAGGTGCAGCTTATTTTCATAATATAACTTTGGCCAGAGATGTGTAATTTAAGAGGCATGCGCCTCTCCAATTGGATGCATTGTATGGCAATTTTATTTTTTTATATTTTAAGATTGGCGTAGGAAACACCGATGTTAATGTCCCCATAGAGTTAAGATACAATTTTGTCAGCCACCACTGGGGGGAGCTCAGGTGCTAACTGCATACAGGTGTATTTTGTAGTTCACTGGGAGCTGTAGATATCGGTCTTCATGGCGGTTGCTGGCATTTAATGCTATATTTAATTGATGTAATGTTAGTGCATGATTCTAACTTAGAAAGTTTTCTCCATTCCCCCTAAGCCATCGTCTGTTTCAATCATAGATGATGGTCTAGACTGGAGCCGAGGGGTGCAGAATATGGTGCGAGTAGAGTAGCTTAACGTTTATCCTTTAGGCTGGATTCACACACCGCATTTTTAACACGGTGTTTTTTTGTTTTTTTGCAGTCCGTTGTCCCGTTAGTCTATATATTTAAATATAAAAAGCACTACGTACACTCTGCTTTGGTTTGTTGCATTCATGTGGCTTGTTTTACCCATAGGCTTCTCTGTAGGCCAGAAAAAAAAAGCATGTACAAGTAAATGCCATAAACACATTCTAAAACGCCAGCATTTTTAAAAAATGTGTTGCATTTTAGGCCGGGTTCCCAAGTAGCGTAAACGCTGCAGAATTTTGTGTGGAAATTTTACAGTAGCAGAAAAGTGGATGAGACTTAGAAAATCTCATGCCCACATTGCGGAAATAAAACCGCAGCGTAAACGTTAATTAACCTGCGGTGCGGAATTTAAATCCGCAGCATGTCTATTTATGCTGCGTTTTTAGTTGATTTTCCGTCGTGGGTTTTCACAATTGAATTCAAAAGGGATGCAAATACCACAACAGAAAGCCCAGTGTTGTGACTTTTGCGGCGTATACTCAGTGATTACGCTGAAAAAATCTCAACTATTGAAAAAAAATAATAATAACTTACCCACAAGTCTGTTTCTTTGTCCAGTCCGGCCTCCTTGGATGTTGCATCCCATGTGACCTCTGAAGCCAATCACAGCCTATAGTGACGGTCACATGGGATGAAACGTCATCCCAGGAGGATGGCCTGGATAACGTCAGAGGGCCGGCCTCCTGGGATGTTACATCCCGTGGGACCGCTGCTGCAGCCAATCACCGGTTGCAGTGGCCACATGGGCTGAAGTGTCATCCAGGGAGGCTGGTCCGGACTGCACAGGAGGGATTTGTGTCCATAACGGCCTAGGTGAGCATGAGCGTTTTTTACCGTAGCGGAAAAAAAACTAAACTCCACGATGTGGTGTGATTTTTCGGACGTAATGTACTGCGGGTTCCAGGTCAGATACGCTGTGATTTTTATACGCAGCGTATCCAGCCCATGGAAACTTGGCCTTAAATTGAAAAATCTGTGAAGGAAGCAAAAGGCATTAATAAAGGTCTTGGGTTTTACCGTGCATGATTTTTTTTTTCATGATCATTCACCTCCAGTAGAATCAAGTATTTTAATGAAAACATTTTGATGGATAATATTTTATATATTCTTAGTCCATGGTTTGTTTTAGCCTGGAAAGAACTTCTTTTATTTAAGTTATTCTTCCCCCTTGTTCACACAGCTGCAGCCAGAGGTGGAGCGCTATGAGTGGGTGATAATAAAACATCCGGAGCTCGGTAGGTCTGCTTTGGCAGTTCCTGACAAGGAGTCCAACTCTCTCCTGGAGACTGCTGACCATTCTGACCCCTCCAACCGCCTTTCACCTTTCCTGGCCACTCGCCACTTCAACCTTCCATCTAAAACGGCCTCCATGTTTATGGCCGGCAGCACAGAATGCATAATCATCGGTAAGTCACCTGATCACGGTCCTTAAACGGGAATTTCGGTTAGAACAAGCTACTCCCTATCAATGGCATAACGGGGTAACTTGCTGATTAGTGGGCTTTCCGACAGCTGGAACCCCCAACCGATCACCAGAACGGGGGTCCCGTTCTCCCCTGTTTGATAGGCGTGTCAGGACGCTCAGGCGCACTGCCGCTCCATTCATTCTCTATTGAAGCGCCGTACAGCGTTAGGCTATTTCCGGCGCTCCCATAGTGAATGGAGCGGCAGTGCGCATGAGCGACCAGCCGCTCCATTCAAACGGGGGGTGTACAGGATCACGTTATCGTGATCGGTGGGGGTCCAAGCTTTCAGAAAACCCACCGATCGGCAAGTTACCCCCTATGCTACGAACGGACACGAAGCGGCTGTGTTTGTGATTGAGTTTGTGATTCATATATGTGGGGTTAATCGCTGCCTCCATTTTTTTTTTTTGATCTTGCATTCCTCCCATTCTGCCCCGGGTGACTTTAATTAGGTTAATGCTGGTTCCTACCGTCCTCAAGTACATGTATGCTTTGTCCTAGTTTTGGGTATATGTGCAGCGTAGATTCCCACCTCATAGGGGTTGCCTTGTCGTGGCAGGTGGGCTCACACTTTGATCAAAATGCACGCTAAGAACCTCCCTATTGTAAGTAGATTTAGCAGTAATGCATGTTTATTTATATTGAGTGGTTTAGGTGAAACGGGTGTTCGCAGTGTGCTGTCGCCATTTTCTTGTGTGCTGTATATTTGCAGTCACAGGCGTTCTTGCAGCTGTATACACGTTTTGTTGGAATGTGCTGTTCAAACTTTTGTGTTTTTATGTGATTCATATATGTGGGGTTAATTCTGCCCTAGGTGATTTTAATTAGTTTAATGCTGGTTCCTACCATCCACAAAAATATGTAGGTTTAGTACCTAAAATGAAATCGGCAGAAGTGGGTGAGCGCTGAGCCGCTTGGTTTCTGATCAGCTTTGTTTTCTGAAAGCCGCTGTAACGGTGTACAGGCTCATAGACTTTCTATTGAGCCCGTACACCGTTACATTGGCTTTCTGAGAGAAGCTGATCAGAAACCAAGCAGCTCAGCGCTCACCCTCTTATGCCGATTTTAGTTTTAGGGATTGGTGGGTGTCTCAGTGCTCAGACCCCACCTATCAAAACTTCTGACCTGTCAGAAGTTTGTTGAAAGATTAGTTACCCTCTTACATAACATTGGCTGGCTGCAACCACCACTAGATGGTGCTTACTGCATGTTGTGTAATAATGGAGTTCAATGGATAAAAGTATGCAGTAAACGCCCCCTAGTGGTTGCAGGCTGACAGAATTTTTTAATAAAAGGGTTATGTGGTGACTGACCAGTATTAGCTGTGTAGTCCCTGCAGTATGTGAATACACTGCTAATATACATTCCGGTCCCTTGTCGCGTTAATTGAGATTTTAATACATTTTTACAGCGCTGGCTGGCGGGGGACCGGAGGTCTAGTGACAGTCTTCCTTCATGACGACACGACTTGTCATCATGTGAGTGGCCAAGCTGTACTCTATGTAATCGCTGTAGCAGTAGTACAGGTCTTTGCAGGGGATTTGGAACAAAAAAAAAAAACTACTGCTTAGATTACGACTTGATGGTTGGATATCCACTTAAAGAAGCACTCCCACAATTTTATTTTTTCCATTTTATTTTTTTATATTTTCGCTGCTCCGTTCCTGGCTGCCCTTAGGTCACATGATCTGTATTCTGACCACTGAATTTCCAGGGCTCTGACTTCCGGGCTCTACAGCAATGTCTCAGTGCAAGTCTGAGAGCCCCGATGTGCGTCCCATAGACTTGCATCGAGACATTTACTTCGTGTCTCTGCAACAAACTTTGTATGATTTTAAATACAGAATACAGATCAGGCAGCCAGGAACAGAGCGGCTACTGGTAAAATAAAGCATCCGGCAAGCTATTCTATGAATGTAGTGGAGTTTATTATTGTCAAATAGGGTGGGAAAGATGGTCTTGGGAGGGCTTCCACATTTACTACAAATCTGGAGATATCCTGTATTCTAGAATGTCACCTTAAATACGGCATGTGGACTGTTTCCTCAGGAGGAGGCGATGGACAAGCGTTGTATCTGGATTCCGATTTGAATTATGGAAGAACCAGTCACTGCAATACTTTCAACAATCAACCTCTGTGCTCTGAAACCTTCCAGATTGCCACCATTGAGGTGTGGGGCTTCAAGGACTATCTTAATGACGAGCGCTCCTCCACCTTCCCGTGAGGTGATCCCGTTCATCTCATTAGCGTGTAATTCTGGACATCCGAGCAGGTATGGAGACGTTTTGGAGCTCCTGCTCGTCTTCCCTTCAATGTGAGGAGTCGCAGTGTCGGAATGATCTGGTTGTTAATGTCTCATGTAAGTGCGAATGTTCCAGTGTAACTGGTTCTTACACAAGTATTTGGTTAAAATATCTTAACCGATTCGTGGGACCAAGCGAAACTGTGCACTTTCCAGTCCCTGAACTGGTTACTAGAATTTATTCCCGCTGATGGTCTGATGTAAGTCCTACGGTAGAGCCTGGAGACCCATGTAGTGTGACCGTCCCTATTCCGAGTGTTTGCTGTGCACATCATCCCTGGGATCTTGTTTCTTGTACACTTCTTTCCGCCTGTCTCCCATGTTCAGTAGCCCCTCTTCCTATTTAGTCTTAAGAACCAGCAATTATTGGAAGGCCGATTTTTAAAATAAAGGCCCCCGAGTCTAAATGTATGTGAGATTTATATGAATTGTCCAGTGTTTGTCACCCTGTAAGGGTGAACATTTCAGGAATAAAAGTCAATCTCAGGCATTGGTTTCTCTCCTTTTTCAGTGTTTAACTATCATGGTTGAATTTACTATATACAGATGTCTGTATATTCCTAGACCAGAAGGGCAAAAAAACTCACTGATATCATATAAAGATAAAGCTGATCCAAACGATCATTCATGTCAACTTTTTTTTTTAACACCTTGTGGAATTTTAGGTAATTTGATAAAGCGCTCCAAATCCATTGCATAGATATAGAATCATATGATAAAATACTGGCAGCAACCACTAGGGGGAGCTTACTGAATACTGTTATTGAGTTTAATGTAGAAGTCATTTGGCATTACCTATTCGTGGCTGTAAGGAAGCCAGAATATTTTCACTAAAAGGGAACCTGTTAGACTGTCGTCCTTATCTGTTCAATGACATTCACACACACTATGCAAACATGTAGGTCAACATCCATTTTGTTGCCTGTGGTTACGCTGATAAGGTGATTAGACAGGTACGAGACAGACTGGGATGATTTCTTTTGTTACCTGACTCCTGCACATCAAAATAGGAAACTACTGATCACCATATATTACAATATCCTACTACAGCCACTTGCTTCAAAGTCCGGTATATCCTACTGGGTGGAACATCTAGACAACATAACACACAAAGACATAATAACCTCTATGGTGACTGCGGTTATGCATCTTCCATGGGCCATGTACTGGGAGATGTCATTTAAAATAGCCCATAGAGCCTACGGCTCCCCTCACAGGGGCTTTCTCATGGGGAACTCCTCTGACCATTCCTGTCTAATATGTAAGATGCCATGTGCAGACCTGTTGCATTGCTTTTGGTCCTGCCCCTCCATTGCCACGTTTTGGTTACGGTTACAAAAATTTATTTCGAGTTCATTCTATATACCAGGGGTAGGCAACACTTTTTGTATGGCATGTTGATTAAAATAAATAAAAAATCCTTGATGAATTCCTCATAGTGTATCATGCTAACATGAAAGTCATAAGACAAACTGTACCACGTATGTGACATAAACCAATTAATCAGTTAATTAAACTTGCATTTCAGTGTGACCCTTGTCCTTGACATTCTTTGCAAAGGTGATCTATCTCTGCTGCATACGAGGCTACTGAACACCGGCTGGGGGGGGTGCACATAGACCTCTGCTACTGAATGTCAGATTTGGAGGGTGCACGTACAACACTCCATCCTTGCGGGGCTGATCACCGGGAGAGCTCAGCGCTTCGTTATGCTCTTGGAGATGCTGGACCCCAGTAGAGAGCGGTGTTGCATTGTGTGCTTGCCAAGTGTTCAGCAGCGACAAACACCTTGAAGCACTGCTCTCTCGCCTGGTGATCTGTGCCGCCAAGTGCATAATGAAGCACCGCTCCTTCTCCCTGTGTTCAGCACCGTTAACTTCACCGGCTCTGGACACAGAGGAATGTGCCTGCAAACCAGGCCTCACTGGTGCCACAGATTGCTGACCCCTGCTCTATACAGTGCCTCTCACTTTGGAATGTGGACAATTTGGTATCTTGCCCTCTTACATGACTAGTGTCCCGAAACATCATAAAAAAAATATTGTAAAAGGTCTTGGCGGCCGCAATTGACTATTTTACAGGTTTGCGTTGGTGATACTCTTCCCACCCATCGTATTTTCCTGGAAAAGTTCTTATCTTTTTCGAATGGACTGGGTTGTAAAGAGAGTGGAGTTGAAAATATGTGAGCCCGCTTTGCACCCCCCTTACCGCTCTTACTTACCCCCCCCCCCTCCATAATCTCTGCGCATAGTCCAGCCTCCTACGATAACGTTGCAGGGTCACATGGAAAATCAATGAAAGCGCAGCATAAATTGACACGCCACGGATTTAAATTCCCCACCGCAGGTCAATTTAACGTTTACACTGCATTTTTTTTTCCCGCAGCGTGTGCGATTTTTCAATATCAACTTTGCTGCTACTGTAAACTCTGTGTCAATTTACACAATGGAATTCTGTGCGGAAATTCCACAATCAAAAAACACTCCAAACCACTCTTTTTTTACATGGCGGTTTTTTATTTTTTTTTGTTTTTTTTTAAACGGCGGCGTAAAAAACACTCCGTCTGAACAAAAACTGTCCTATGCTTTGGAATTTAGAGCTCTGTATCAGAGAAATGGAGCTCGGATCACTACTGTATAAAAATAAGATTTATCAGCAGAGAACATTTTATGTAACTTGTAAAACATAGTCCTATTTATCAACATGCAAGCAGTATTTGCATAAGGTATTTCTTCAGCATTAGTATGAGGACTTGTGTCCTCCACAAAAGACAGGAAAGAGTAGAGGTAATTGTTAAGTGTTATTTATTATCAGGGCTGAGCATTGCAAGATTGTGAAGAAAACAATCGTGTCACTTATACTTGAGAAATAATGTTCCACTTAAAGAAAAACTTTCATTTCAAAATGAATTAAGGGAAAAAGACTTCTCTTTTCCTGATCTTTTCAGTGAGTCTCTTCCCTTGGGTTTCTTTGAAATCGCTTCACTAAATAAGTCAGCTGAATTTCACCACATGTCCACTAGATGGCAGCGTTTTAACACATAACACGGTGGTATTCATTCTGTTCCATAGTGGATAATGTGCATATCGTAGTTAGATCTCCTAACCATCGCCGTTATTGGGAGATGTTTCAGGCTGTTACACTCTTGCACAGTGTTTCGTAAGCTGTTATCACGCTGAAGCCTAAAAATGCGGCATTCTTTTTTTAAAGTCAAAAGGTTCCATCGGGTGCTGGTTGTTTTTGTTGTTCAATGGAACTGGCGCTTCCAGTATTTTCATTGTTCTGCTCCCCTGACTGAGCAGAATGGAAACCCAATATGAACAGGCCCTTACAGAGGATTGTCTAGACTGGATACAATTGTAGCAAACGCTCAGTTGTGTGAAGTATTAGGCCTCTACAGATTTTGACCTCAATGTAAACAAGTATATTAAAAAGTTGCTATTTGGATGTAATAAAATGTGTTCTATTCATAGATCGAAGTTATGACCAATGTTCCATATAGTTTATGCGAAGGCTTGAGATTTCACAGGATTAGACATTGTGCTTCCTGCCTGTTTTTATAAGGCGCAGTTCAGTTTGCAGAAATATGTATGAACGAAGACTTATGATCTGCTATTTGCAGATGAACGAGTATAACATGCGACAGAAGAAATGTATTAAAGTAGTTTACACCCCCCACGCACCTCCTTGGTGCATCCTGTTATACACTGGACAAACCAAGTCATGACAAACAGGTACATCTGCTCCTTGCATCTGGATTACAAGCACATACATAGCAGTAGTCTAGTTGTGGATGGGGATCTGATATTATGCTTGCGGACCGGTAAGGAGCTTTCCGTACGGCCTGTATCTGATTTTGGGGGTACCGTGGGTGAAAGGGTTTGCTAACCACAGGCGCAAGCAAGAAGCATAAACTTTCCTAAAAAATGTCAAAGTGGGGCTTTGTTGCGCAAAGAAATGCATTTGTATGCTGAGCCAGCGTCTCCGAACTGGTCAGTGCCGCGCTCTGAACCTCCGCTGATGATAAACCCGGTACGTGGATTCTCAGTTGCTTCCACATTGGGTGACAAATCCGCTTCGGTCTCTGGACCTGTGAATGTCAAACAAATGCACCCGAAGTGGTTGAATAATGACATTAAGTCAACCAGATGTTCCCTAAGGCCACAGTCACACGACAGCGGGGAAAACATGCCCATTAAAAACTGTTCAACTGTCAGTATTCCATGGCCATTTTGCATCAGTGTCTTCAAATGTTCATCCTTTTCCGGTCCGTCTGTCTGTTTTTAAATGAAATCTGTTCTTTTTTTTTTTTTGTCCTAACCCCTGAAAACACCAGTGCCAATGTAGATAGTGCCCACATAGTACCACAGTGCCCATGTAGATAGTGCCCCACCCCCCTTGTAGATACCAACCCGCCCCTGTAGATGGTGCCACAGGATAGGGAATACATGTGTGATCGCTAGAGGTGTGACTGCTGGGACCTCCAGTAATAAGAACGGGGACCGAAAGTCTCCCATTAGAAGCATGGGACTCCTGGGGTTCTGTGTCCGGCAGCTCCATAGAAATGAATGGAGCGCCGGTCACGCATGTGCACAAGTGTGACTAGCGCTCCTTTCATTTATATGGAGCTTCCGGATACAGACCCCGGATGTTCCATGCTTCTCATGGAGCACCAAGGGGGACTTTCAGTTCGCCGTTCTCCTTTATCGCTGGGGGTCAGACCGCTGGGACCCCCAGTGACCACAAATGTATCCCCTATCCTGTGGATAGGGGAAACATGTGTTTTGTGGAACCCCCCCTTTAATTCAGGGTTCTCTATTGCCGAGATATTAAAAGGGTTGTTTCATGACAACAAACCCTTTCAGGGTAGGAACACACACAACGTATACAGGGTGGATACACTGCGTCAAGCTGCGCAGCATATCTGCCTTGAACACCGCAGGTAATGCCGCCCGAAACCTCACACCACACTGTGGTGCGTTATTTTAGGCGTACATTCCGCTGCGTCAATTATTGCATATACTTACCCCCTCCCTCCTCTGACGTTCGCTCCGGCCTCTCTGGATGACGTTGTACGCCCATGTGCCGCTGCAGCCTGTGATTGGTTGCAGGTGTCACATGGCTTGCTACGTCATCCATGGAGGCCGGACTGGAGAAGCAGGGAACTCTGGGTAAGTATAACTTTATTTGTTTTTTTTCTTATGAATTTTGCAGTGGAATCGCTGTGATTCTGCCACAAATATTGCAAATTTCACTCCTTTGTTGCGGGTTTAAGACCGAAATTAATTTAATGGGTAAACCCGCAACAGAAGAGTTGCGTATCCGCAGAATAAATTGACATGCTGCGGTTGAATTAATCGCACCGCAGGTCAATCTATGTGCATTTTTTTTTCCAGCGGAAACTTACCGCAGTGCGAGGACGAGATTTGTTGGAATCTCACCCACTTTGCTGGTACTGTAAAATGCTGGTGTGTCTGTGTGTCAGAGGGTGTCTTTCTTCTGAAGGGAATTTTACTTGAATGGGGATGAGCTGCGATACCAGAAGTGGACAAGCGTGGCGTTGTTTTTAGAAAACCAGACCCTTTAGTCTAAGGCTGGGTTAACACAACCTATTTTCAGGCGTAAACGAGGCGTATTATGCCTCGATTTACGCCTGAAAATAGGGCTACAATACGTTGGCAAACATCTGCCCATTCATTTGAATGGGTTTGCCGACGTACTGTGCAGACGACCTGTTATTTACTCGTCGTTTGACAGCTGTCAAACGACGACGCGTACGTTCACTGCCTCGGCAAAGAAGTGCAGGGCACTTCTTTGCAACGTAATTTGAGCCATTCTTCATTGAAGTCAATGAAGAGCAGCTCAAGATTTACGAGTGTCACAGACGTCTCGCAAAATGCGAGGAGGAGCTTTTACGTCTGAAACGAGGCAGCTGTTTTCTCCTGAAAACAGTCTGTCTTTTCAGACGTAAAAGCCTCTCATCGTGTGCACATACCCTAATCCTGGACAACCCTGCATAAATATTAGACCACGAGATTAGTTGTATGCTCATATGCCTATAGATTGCACTCAAAACCTGTTCCTGCTTTGTTCCTGGAAACTTGTAACCCTTTACAGGCATAGTCAACTGAGACATTGCAAAATCTCTCCTTCCTCCCCCAGCAAACAACTAGCTCACCACGCCTATGAGAAGAATAGCAAAGCAGCAATGATCTAGTAAATATGGCTAAACAATATCTATTTTCCTATTTCCATTTCTCAAGACAAAGCTCATGTCCAGGGGCGTAACTAGGAAAGACTGGGCCCCATAGCAAACTTTTGACCGGGGCGCCCGCCCCCTCCCCTGGGTATCACACAACCCCCCCCCCCTTGTAGATAGTGCCTCCCTATAGATTCTGCCACACAGCACCACCTGTAGATAACGCCATACGGCCCTCCCCCTGTAGATAACGCCATACGGCCCTCCCCTGTAGATAACGCCATACGGCCCGCCCCCTTTAGATAACGCCATACGGCCCGCCCCCTTTAGATAACGCCATACGGCCCGCCCCCTGTAGATAACGCCATACGGCCCCCAACCCCCCCACCAAAAAAACCGGCCTATAGTTTGTCCGGGTCTGCGCAGTTCAATAAAAATGAAAGGAGTGCTGGTCACGCATGCGCACAAGCCCGACTGGTGCACAATTCATTTCTATGGAGCTGCAGACAGACCCCGGAAGTCCGAGGTTTGTCATGGAGAACTTCGGGGGACTTTCGGTTTCCCGTTCTCCTTATCGCTGGGCGTCCCAGCGATCCCACATGTATCCCCTATCCTGTGGATAGGGGATGCATGTCTTTTGAAGGAACAACCCCTTCAGTGGTGTCGCGCTGTAGCAGCCATAGCGGCTGCTAGCGGAGCCTCCGGCCATGGGGGGGGGGCCACGGGCCCCCTCATAATGCGGGCCCCGGCCCCCTCATAATGCGGGCCCCATAGCAGAAGTTTGGATTGGTGGGGGTCCGAGCACTGAGACACCCACCAATCAGTAGAACGAAGCAGTTAAAGTGCTCGTGTGAGCGCTCAGCCGCTTCGTATCTGTTTGACTTTTTCCAGAAATAAATTTATCGGTGTACGGACTCAATAGAAAGTCTATGAGCCCGTACTCCGATACATCAGCTTTGCAGAAAAAAGCAGGAGTACGGGCTCATAGACTCTCTATTGAGTCCGTACACAGATACATTTATTTCTGGAAAAAGTCGAACAGACACGAAGCGGCTGAGCGCTCACACGAGCGCTTCAGCTTCTTCGTTCTAGCGATTGGTGGGGGTCTCAGTGCTCGGACCCCCCACCAATCCAAACTTTTGACATGTCACTATGACATGTCAGAAGTTTGTCGAACGTTTAGCTACACTTTAATATCAAATTAAAGCTGGCAGCCAGAAGAGAGCAGTCAACCGGAGGTTGTCAGGATGAAGAGTCTGGTAAATGACGGAGATGGAGGACTGGCAATTTGAAAGGTAGTGAAGAGGTTGAAGAGCAAAAACAAATAATTTCTTTCCTGTTGATGTACTTGGTGAGTCAGATCCACACAATGTTCCTAAGATGCGGCTGGACAAGGCAAGAGCAAAAGACAGTAAGTGTTGGCATAGGAGTCGAAGAGTTGTAAGTTATCAAGAAAGAGGTATCTGAAGGGAATAACGCATGTGAGATCAGACTGCACATGGTTTGGAACCATGGACGAACAAGGTCTGCATAGGAGCTGTATACAGAAAACGACTTATATAAGGCATATGACAAGTGAGAATAGCACTCTTCTGTAGTATCGGAGGTGAATTGGCGGTGGGAATATAGAGCAGGAACGTGACTTTGGAGAAGTGTTAAAACAGGAAGCCGTTGTGTAATATCAGGGACCAGGCAAAGCGAAAAACCACTGCAGCAATAAACCACAAGCAGCCTCTGTGAAAACTCCTGTATAAATGAGCAGATCTATCAGTCCGGGTCTGAGAAAATTGGGTGACAAGCCCAGTGGGAAAAGTAATAAAAAAACATATTGGTTGTCAGTCTACTGTCCCAGAAATGATGTAAATAAGTGAATCACTATAATTTTTTATAACTTAAAGACAACCCCTTGCCATATGCTCTATTTGGGCACAGAGGGGGGTCTCCTGCTCAAGGTTCCCGTCTTAATAGTCAAAGTGAAGAGCCGGAAACGAAGATTTGACATGGGTTGCGCATTCACTTGAATGGCTGACGTGTAATACTATAGTCCTTTAAAGTGTACCTAACCTTTCTGGTGACTTTTTTGAATAAGCTGTCGTGTGTACATGTGGAATAACACTATTTCTTGCTATTATATGACTTGTATGTGGCATTATTCAGCAGTTTTCCCCCCTGCAGGCTCTATCTCCGTTGTATCGGAGCTAGTGGGCGGAGCCTAACTCACATGTCTTCTATACACAGCACATAGGAGAGCAGCATTCTCCTCTTTTTTTTTTCTTTCTCTGATATATATAAAAGCTGCTGCAGCATGGAAGAGATTATACAGCAGTAATGGGCAGTGTAGTTGAGAATCCAGCACTGGGATGAGACCGTAACACTTACCAGCTGCAGCACGTTTGTGTGTGTCTCTCACTCTGCTCCTCCTCCCCTCTCCATATACTTGTATTGGGAGTGTATGTGTCTCCTCTTTCTGCTACGGCTTCCTCCTCCCCACTCTATAGACTTCTATAGGCACACCCCCCCGACTTCCTGCAGTCAGTCTCCTCTGCTCTGTAACTACGGACAAAGTTTGCTTGACAACAGGGGGTGGACAGCAGATTACAGGTAGGGAGACATCTAGTGACAGTAACTTCATACTAGGGTTGCACAATGCATCGAAATATCAATTCTATTTTGAGCCCGTGCACTCTCAAACGGTTCAATACCGTGAATTAATGTATTTCGATACTAAGCTGTGCGGCCGCACAGCTTAGTATTGTAATACATGAATTTAGTCAGCAGCATGATTGGTATCGAAGTCCAAATTCTGGTATCGTGACAACCCTACGTCATACAGAATTTGCATGGATAAAATAACTAAATTTTAACAGTAAGTAAATGACATATTTAATCTATATCAGGTTTACTATTAGATTAGCATAAATTGGCTTAAAAGTTAGTGTCCATTTAAATGAATCTTTATATTAACTGATCGCCATCTTTTGCAAAATAAAAAGGGTTGTCATATGGAGACTAAGTCTTTTTAAAAGAGTTGTATGGAATTAGAAGGGTCTGTTTGTTTATTTTTCCCCTGAAACAGCGCCACTCTTGTCCATGGGTTGTATCTGGTATTACCGCTCATTTGCTTAAATGGAGATTTGCTGGAATATCAGACCGCCTAAGGACAAAAGTGTTGCTATGTTTGGAAAAATGTAGGCCTTTTTTTTTTTTTTTTCCAGCTGATACCACCTTGGGAAACGGGCCAACCTGACAATAACCCTGGAGCGTCTTCTGCACAGAAAATGTAGTATTACATTGGGTGGTCATTCAAGTGACCAGCCCACCATGTAATACATGGACACACTTAGTCTGCTAGAATGAGAGCCATTCTTTGTTAGCATCTCCCTGCACTGACTCATAGGACCCCCTCTATGATGTCCCTAAATTGTAACCGGAAATATTGAAAGAGTTTGCTTTCATTGTGACCAATATCCGGTGACTTTGTAGATCAGATGCTAATTGAGAGAAGGAAGGCTCCAGCAGGGCAGTACCTAAATATTTCCTATTACAATATCTGCACAAATCCGTGCCGTTTATAGCCTGGAAGTACATATCACTTCTATTATATACCGCCTAACACACACCCTAATAACTGGAAGTCTCCTTTAGGGAATTGGAATTTCCTTCTGTGTAACCTATGAACTTTTAGATATCTGTCTAGATACATTTGCACAAATTGCATCCTAATGCAGAAAGAAAACAGAAAATGTATTTATTCCTGGAACCCAATAGCAACAAGTCCTCATTAAGGTGAGTAATTACAGGAATCTGCGAGGATAATGTCGTGTTTTGTGTCTGGGATGCATAAAGGGCTGTATTTCCAGCAGAACCTTTATAGGGCAGGCTCTATGATTTTGGCTCCCTACAACCCTGTGTTAATATTGCATACTTTACAGCTGCAGCAGAATGATCAGATAATCTGTATTCCCATGCTCCTCTTTTGGCCTCCTTGGAGAGATGAGCATGTTAATGTATATAACTCTCATTCACCTCAATAATGCATAAATATGTAGTAGTATCAAGAAGAAGTGACTATTATTCTGCAATTGACGAAAGTATTTGATCGCAGATCCAAAAATTGCACATTCTGTTGCAAAATCAGATTCAAGAAATTCGGTGATGATGTCTAAATTAAAGGGGAAATCCAACTTATTAAAAAAAAATAATAATAATAATAATTTCCCACCAAAAAATTAAGTCCTATTCACTGATCCCCCACCGCTCCCATTCTGCCACTGAACGGTCCCTGCACTTCTTGTTTCAGCAGTGACATCCCGACACAGGGACATATGACCATTGCAGCCCTTCCACTGGTCAACGATGCTTTCATTGCTGTTTTTAGAATCTTTTTTCAATTCTACATTACTATTCAATAATAATAATAAGGTAACTTTTCACATCCTGTACTTTGTAAAATATGTCTGACATAAACTGGACTCTGTACTGCCTGTTACAATTGTGGAAGACTAACGCAATCGTCTCCGGATTTTGACCTCTAGGATATTTTGGGAACCCATTTATATAATAGAGTTTCGATCTGGGAAACTCTCACAACAAGTGTATGTCCATCTTTGAAAGCCACAGCTTACTCCTCTATTTCATCTACGTAACAAAGTAAATATATTGTATTACTGAGCCTTATACTCTTACACAATTTTGCGGGCTTCAGAGCTGAAATCTTCCAGCATTCCTAGCTGGTTCAATGTTTGAACTGCCTAAGAATACATATGTCCAGAGAAGAGTACTGGCAGTAGCCAATGGGTGATATAGCAGATTGAAGAAGTTCTTTATATTAGGCAATGTTTACGTGGCATATTTTCAGGCGTATTTCGGTGCGTAAAACACTCTAAATTATGTGCTGAAATGCACCTGCAAACCGCTATCCATTGATTTCAATGAGAAAAACGCTGTGCAGTTCACACGAAACGTTTTTATTCACCACTGAATTGAAAAACGCAGCATAAAAAGAGGCTGCAATAAAAAGTAGTGACATCTTTTTTAAGCCTTTTACGAACTGATTTTTGCCATTAAAGTCTTTTCTATTGACGCTTCAAAATACGGTTAGAAAATAGGCCTCAAAATACACTTCAAATACGCTTGCAAAATTCAAAAGTGTTTTGAAAATTCTGGCTTTCAAAAGCTGATTTTTCATTTTTCAGCCTGTAAAATGTACCATGTGAATGTAACCTAAGATTAGAATGGTAATATAAATGTATTAATATGATTAAAGGGGTAACTAAACGTTCAACAAACTTCTGACATGTCATAGTGACATGTCAGAAGTTTTGATTAGTGGGGGTCCGAGCACTGAGAAAAAGCCGAACAGAAACTAAGCAGCTCAGGGCTCACACGAGCACTTCTGCCGCTTCGTTTCTGTTCAGCTTTTTCCGGAAAGCTGAACTATCGGTGTACGGGCTCATGGACTTCCAATTGAGTCTGTACACAGCTTCTTTGATTTCCGAATAAAGCCGAACAGAAACTAAGCCGTTTCGTTTTAGTGATTGGTGGGGGTCTCCGTGCTCGGACCCGCACCAATCAAAACTGGCCGTCACACGGACCTATATAATTAAATGTGGCTGTTCACATGGCCGTTGTTTCAACGGACCGTGTGAAGGGTCTGTGAGAAAATAGGACGTGTCCTGTTTTTTCGCGCATCCCTCCATAGACTCCCGCAGCGCAGAACATGGATGCACCTCAGAAGTGGAAAACTCCAGTTTTTCACGTCCAAGATGTGCAACGCCCGTGTGAATCTAGCCTTACTGTGTTGTACATAGTGCTTTCTGTGTACTTTGAATCCTTGTGTCATGCTCCACCCCCTCAGGCCCTGCACTTGGCATAACGCAGTGTATCCATTTTTCCTGGAGAGTCCCTGTAATTTTCTTGATACTTGGCTCTATAAAGGTTTACATGTTACAGGACTTTGTGGAGTTTATTATACTTAAAGGAACTGGCTTTAAGCAGGTTGTGTTTATACCTAATACACTACCCAAAACAATCCACCCTTAAAAATTATGACACGGGTATACTTGGGGCCCTATTGCCCATCACTCACTCCTTCCATTACTGTATGGGGTACATTAAGTGGTTTGTATGTATTAAATGGGTTATCATTCAACTAGATATGCCATTCCGTCACTTTGCTGAGGAGTTCTGCAGCAATGCATAGTTATATATTTATTTATTTATGGTGTTTAGGTGGCATTCGTGTTCGCAGAGTGCTGTAGCCATTTTTGGATGCTGTATTGTTTTGCAGTCTTGGGCTTCATTGCAGCTATATACACGTTTTGTTTCATTTTGATGGAATGTGCTGATCAAATTTATATATATATATATATACATATATATATTAGTATAGAGAACCCGATACACAGGTTTGCTAGCAAAAGGAATGCAGTGGTCTGTTAATATATATAATAGCTGCCCCCACAGAGTATAATGCCCCCCCTCCCTCCCATACACAGTATAATTCCCCCCCCCCCTCCCATACACAGTATAATTCCCCCCCCCCTCCCATACACAGTATAATTCCCCCCCCCCTCCCATACACAGTATAATTCCCCCCCCCCTCCCATACACAGTATAATTCCCCCCCCCCTCCCATACACAGTATAATTCCCCCCCCCCCCTCCCATACACAGTATAATTCTCCCCCCCCCCTCCCATACACAGTATAATTCTCCCCCCCCCCCCTCCCATACACAGTATAATTCTCCCCCCCCCCCCTCCCATACACAGTATAATTCTCCCCCCCCCCCCCTCCCATACACAGTATAATTCTCCCATATGTACGGACCAAATAGAAAAATAATAACATAAATACTTACCTATCCCTGTTCCCACGACGGGTGGAGGATCCTTTGCCTCCTCTGCACTGTGCTCAGTGTGCTGTGAGCGGATCAGTGAAGGCAGGTGCGATGTAGTGACGTCATCGTGCCTGTCTGCACCGAGTCACTCACATCGCACAGACCGGAGGAGGTGAAGGATCCTCCACCCGGCGAGGGAACGGGGATAGGTAAGTATGTATTATTTTTCTATTATGTCCGTACATATGGGGGCATTATACTGTATATGGGAGGGAGGATGGGCAATTATACTGTGTATGGGAGGGAGGTGGCATTATAGCTACGCCACTAATCCCTCACATCTCCTTCCTCAGTCTTCTGGCTGTGGGCGGGGCTAACTGGCGGTTGGTCTGTGGGCGGAGCTCTATGTGAGTTTCGGACACCACGTCCTCGGTTATATAATATATATATATATATATATATATCAGTCTAAAAGCTGGTTTATCTGTATAAACCTGATCTGAGTTGGAATCATCCTGGAGAGTTCTGTGATTTCACTATTCCTGTCTGTGGTTGTGTTAGAATGAATACTAATATAAGACATGTTGTGTACATATACACGTATGAGCAATGATCACAAACATGTTCTAAAACAAGGCCTTATACCTCTGGTATTTTTAAATGGGTTATTTTACTTGGCTGTATAATTTTATATTCCTTAGAAGAGGCCATCAATATCAGATTGGTGGGGATTCCCGGCACCCCTATTGATCATCTGTATGATGATGAGGTGGCAGCGGTGTTCATCCTTGCTGCCTTTTCCGAGTTTACAGGTACAGTGCTGTACATTTCTGTAGAGGCTGTGCCTGGGATTGTGTGGGGGAATCAAGTGAATGGGACTGAGCTCCAATCCCAGGCACAGCCTCTATGGAAGAGTATGGCGCTCTGCCTGGTAAACACTGAAGAGGCCGCGGTGACAAAAGCAGCGGCCCCTTCAGTCATTTGATCGGTGGGGGTGCCGGGAGTTGGACCCCCACCAATCTGATATTGATGACCTATGCCATCAACATGAAATGCCTGGATAACCCCTTTAACATATGTACATTTTCTGTTTTATGTCAAGTAAAACAATGACTTTATAATATGCAATGCTTTATAGCAGCTACTAATAACAGTTGTACATATGTGTACAGTTGTAAAAAAAAAAAAAAAACACAAAAAACAACAACACACTGCTACCGACTGCTGCACGAACGCACATCAATGGGACAACCTGAGTTATCTGCAAGGGTCATTGCGTACATTATAACAGACCCTCTTTGTCCTGTCCTCACTGACTGTCTCTTTACCAACAAACACATCATCACAGACCCATGACACTTGTCTCTGCTCCGTGCAGACACGAGATCTGACCGGTTTGTAAGAGTCAGTCCTTGCTTGTCCTACCTGAGTCCAGCCAGTCTGTCAGCCGCCTTCACCACAGATATCTACCTCCCAAAAGAAAAATGTGTTTAGAGGAAAAACATCTCATCTAGATGCAACCAGCCATGAGTATTACTGAAGAGATGGGTGACCTCTAAGCTCCCACTCATGTATAGGTAACGTAGGAATAGCTGCCATCTGTCCCCAGTTTCCAGGGTCACTCTTATATGTTCTGGAAACGTCACTATTTCTCAACAGATCTGCCCATAAGTAATTGTTCTTTGTCTCTATTGTGAGATCAGTTCTCACCCTTCAAACCCTTGGTATTTATAATAACCAGGATCGTTGTATGATGCATAAGATGCTTTTAAGAGACAGGTAACAGGTGACTGTCAAGCAGGTCTGTAGTTTGGCACCAGAGCAAGGTCGGATTGGACTGCCTTGAGCCCACCAGTGACTGAGGGTCCACCATCCTGCTATACAGAACAGGTGCATGTTCCTTTAAGGGAGCAGTCACACGCGCCGGATTTCTGTGACTGTAAATCTGTTCCATATATCCATATATTTTTCTGAATGGGGTTATTTCTGCAGCAGGCACATGGATTTTCCATTCCATTCAATGATTTTCAGTCGCAGAATGTCCTGCAACAAAATCTGCTGCGTGTGACTTAACCCTTAATGGTGTCAAACTCTGCTGGACCTCATGGGCCCTGTCGTGGCTGGGGTCCATTGTCATGTCAGAACCTGGGCTCACCATAGGAAAGGAGGATCCCAGTCTGCATCAATGCCAATCATGACATGGAGTTGTAGTCTCACAACAGTCACACCAGATACCCAACATTGAGTTGTCATTTTTTAGCAGAATTTTGTAGCTGCTGCTCCCCCTTCCCTAGTTAACCTGATGTGGAAGTTCTCTGGATATTCTTCCTCCTTCCTACCACTGTCTAATATCTGTACATTTTACCCATAAGTGACACCTATATTTCCTAATCACATTGGGGGGAATTTCTCTGGCTAAACGCCAGTATAAGGGCGTAAAAAACGTGCAAATTATGGTGCATGCCATATTTGCACAATAATTTGCGACTTTTTGCCATTTTACGCCGCCTCTGCGACTTTAAGAAAAAGGCAAACGGGGCTTAGTGTATAGGGAAGAGCCACCCATGGCCCAGCAAATTTACTATAATTTACCATAATTATTTTCCTATAATTTCAGTTTAATTTTCCTTTGCTGGCGCACAGACAACCAGAAATGCGCCTAATTTATTAAGAGTTGTGCGCCTTTTAATAAAAATATGAAGTCTGGCGTATGAAACGCTAGTCTTTACTTCCCCCATAACATTTTCACAAAACTTCCTTAGGCCTTATGCACACGACCGTAAAAACTCCCGTTATTACGGGTCGTAATCACGACCCGCAATAACGGGCTCATAGACTTCTATTGGCCACGGGTACCTTCCCGTTTTCTTACGGGAAGGTGCCCGTGCCGTTGAAAAAGATAGAACATGTTCTATTTTTTTATTTTACGGGCCGTGCTACTATACTTTATAATGGGAGCACGGCCCGGAAAAACGTCCGGCTGCCCGTGGCCGGCCATGCCCGTAATTACGAGTCCAAATTACGGGCACGGTCGTGTGCATGGGGCCTTATTCCTAGACTAGATCTGGTGTATACAGCAGTCCATTCAGAGCCAGTTTTAGACCAAGTGAGGCCCTGAACAATATTAAAAGTGGGACCCCAAAAGCTGAAATGTTGTACCAACAGCACAGTCTCAATCAGTCGATTCAGAGGGCAATCCGGAAGGGGCAGTGTGATGCTCTGGGCAATGATCTGCTGGGTTCTGGCATTCATGTGGATGTGAATTTGACACGTACCACCTACCTAAACATTGCTCCAGACCAAGTACATCCCTTTCCCTTCAACTGGACTTGAAGTATTTGTTGCTAATGTCTGTGAGGGTGGCACAGAGGCTCAAGTGCTTAGCATGAGTTCGATTGCAAACCCCACTCATGACAGGCTTCAGTACCACTATACATTGAATGTTGTTTCTTCCAGCCTGAAGTCCCTTTTGGGTATAGGTACCCTGGGCAATTGCAATTGATTGCTGGGTGATCCTAAGAGCCCTTTTACTCTGGCCAATTACAGGGCAAACGAGCGTTCACAGATCGTTGCCAATAATTGCCCTGTGTAAACCGCAACGATCGGCTGATGAACGCGCAAACACCTGCATGATAAAATAGCATGGGGACGAGCGCTCGTCCCCATACATAGCTCCTTATAAAAGGAGCAAACGAGCGCCGATCAACGAGCTGTCTCGTTGATCGGCGCTTTTTTACACAACCCACGATGGGCCATGTAAAAGTACCATTAGGGCCCTTTTACACTGGTCAATAATCGGGCAAACGAGCGTTCACATGAATGCTCGTTCCCGAAAATTGCTCTGTGTAAACAGGGAAATGATCAGCTGATGTACGAGCAAACGCTCGTTCATCATCTGATCGTATTGTTTATGCAGCCAGAAATATTATCGTTGTCGGCAGCACATATTACTGTGTAAACAGGGAGATGTGCTGCGGACATGATGGAAATGTATGGGGACGAGCGATCGTAGTCATTATCGCCCATCCCCATACATAGCTCCTTGTGAAAGGAGCAAACAAGCGCCGGTCAATGAGCTGACTCGATCGGCGCTCGTTTTCACGGCCAATATCAGGCGATGTAATAGGACCTTAACATTCTGTGATCAGCTTATTTTTGGGGGACAAAGTGGAAACCCCTTTAATACCCAATGCTAGTATGAAATACTTTGTAATTCGATAATTTTCTAGGCCATTTATTGTCTATTCTAGTCATGGAGAGGCGTTTTAGTTACGTAATGACCGCCATGTCACGCATATTACTGGTTCTCTTTAGTATTTCCACCGCAGTGTCAGTCCAATGAAGGTCTTCACAGCATTCGGTAACATCTAGGGCTGTATTTGTGTGAAAACACACGTGACATACAAGGACAATTTCGAGTCCTAATGAGAAAGGTTTCTCCTGGAAGATGTTGTGTACTCAGGGTCCACGTTGCCGGTGTCATCTTGAGCAATGCTTACAGTACACAGAGACACAACCCAATGTGTACACAAGCAACACAATCTTAATAAACTATCCTCAACTTTAAGACTGTAACCCTTTACTTGATGGACTTAAGAAAGTCTGACAATTTATTATTTACTACCATATAGTTATACAGGTGGAGCGCAGGATGATGTAGGGTTACCAGTTTATCACTAGTATGAGGAAATCTGGACAAATGAAAAAGATTAAATCTGATTGACTGATATAGAGTAGGGCAGAAATGTCACATTTGGGATCCCAGTGTACGATTATTAAAGGGGAAGTTGAACTTATTTATAAAAAAAAATTAATTCATATGAAGATAAATTGATTGTTGATGGTTCCTTTTACTATTTATCTAATTAGTTCTAGTGCTCTCTAAAATACCAGGCCCCATAGTGTTGGTTTGGGGAACCCTAAAAGACCGGCAAAATATTGGCTGGTGTATAAAGTCAGTAAATCTGTTTAAGGTTCCTATACAGGAGCCTCATCACCAATAAAGCTGGCGCCAGATTATACATAGGCATTAAGAAGTTCAATGCATTCACATTATCAAGTCACTGTCTCAATGCCAGACACAGCCCATAGACAAGAGTGTCGCTGTCCCTAAGGAAAGAAACAAAGCAGACCCTTTATCTCAGGCATGCATACCCACGAACTACAGGAAATCTTACTGGAGGTTAGTAAGTACTACATGTTTTATAGTGTGAGAGGACCCCCACGAAACATATAGAAAAAAATCTCAACCCTTGACCCTGTACTGCAAGGCAAGAGTGCTAACCCTTAGGCCTAGTTCACAATGAGTTTTTTGACGTGGAAACCACGCCAAAAAATGGCAAACATCGCCTTCCATTGATTCCAATGGGAGGTGGAGGCGTCTTTTCCCCACGGCGGAACAAAACGCTTGTGGGAAAATGATGCGACATGTTCTTTCTTCAGACGTTCAATGGGAGGCAGAGAATGGGAGGTTTGACATCAATGGGAGGCAGAGAAAGCGGTTTTCATGGCCAAAAATACGCCAGTGCAAGCAGGTCAAAATCTGCCTCAAAATTGAATTTTTATGCAGATTTTTCTGCCTGCAAAAAAACTCTGTGTGAACATACCCTTAGGGTATGTTCACATGCTGTGTTTTCAGGCATATTTTGGGACATAAACACCTTGAAATACACCTGCAAAAACCGGTAGCTAAACGCTGACAAACATCTGCCCATTGAATTCAATGGGAAAAACAGAGTTTAGTTCAGAGTGGGGTGTTTTTTTTAAGCCGCTGTTTTAAAAAACAAAAAAAAGCCCCGTAAAAAGGAGCATGTCACTTCTTTAGCAGTTTTTGGAGCTCCAAAAAACGCCTAAAAAAAACGTTTTTGGTAACACAAACTGCTGAAAATTAAAGGCTCTTTTTCCCCTGAAAACCGCTCTGTCGTTTTCAGCCGTTTTTGATTTTGCATGTGAACGTACACTTATTCTCAACTATGTCCCTCCGTGGAGCTAAAGCAGTGACAAAGATGAGTATTATTCTTTACTCGCGCTCTTGTGGTTATACTTTGCTTGTCCTAAAGAATTTCCCAACTCGTGACCCTCCGTCTGAATAATAACTTCTCTTTTCCGCTAACCACCACTTACTCACCGTGGTTCCCTATTCATTGTAATGAAACAGAGGAAATAATGAATAAAATAAAGCTGGGCAGGGAACAACATTCATGTCCTTGACTTGATCTTCTCCACTGCAATATATTCTGTGTGTAGACTCTCTATACACCTGCACACAGAGGTATCTACAACGTCCCTACTAGCTGCTGTGCACAAAGTCCGGCAACGCTGCCGCAAATCTAAATGTTGATGGTTTACTATGTATAGAGGAGACTACCCCCAACATCTGAAGAAGCTGTCTTTTTTTCACATTTTGTTGTAGTACAATGGACAGTGGCTCACATAAAACTGCAAAACCCCCATGAGGCAAAAGCCAATTTTCCTCATCTTTGCGAAAAATTCCTTCCTGACTCCAATATGTCAATCAGAATAAATTCCTGTATCACTGACGCATCTGCAGTAATCTAATACATATAACTTATAATATTATTACGCTCAAGAAAGGCATACATGCCCATTTTTAACTCTTTCAGGGATTTCACTATAACAACTTCCTCTGGTGGAGTGTTCCATAGTCTCACTGCTCTTACAGTAAAGAATCCCCTCCTATGTTTGTGTAGAAACCTTCAATCCTCTAGAGGTAGCGGTTGCCCCTTGTTACAGCCCCGGGTATAAATAGATCATGAGAGAGATCTCTATATTGACCTATAATCTATTTATACGTAGTCATTAGGTCACCTCTTTTTCTAAACTAAATAACTCTAATTTTCATAATCTTTCTGGGTACTGTAGTCCATTTATTACTTTAGTTGCCCGCCTTTGAACCCGCTCAAGCTCTATTATGTCTTTCTTGTGCACTGGTGCCAAAAACTGTACACATTATTTTATGTATGACTACAGATTTATAAAGTGCCTCCATGAGCTTATTTGGCTTGGCAGCAGCTGCCTGACATTAGTTGCTATAGTTCTAAACTACAATTTGTATAGATATGTCCACATATCGTTTTTCGCCAAGCAGAAAAAAAAACTGCCTCCAAATTTCTTCAGGATTTTTGAGGCAGATTTTGAAATGCAAGCGTTTTTTTGACACGCTTATTGACACGTTTTTTTTAGGCTTGTTTTTTATTATGCAAATACAAAACCCGCATCAAAAACTTTTCAATGGAGGTTTAGAGACGGAAACCTCTCTAAGAAAGAGCATAACGCTTTTTTATTTCAGTGAGCGGTCAAAGACCGCCTGGGAAAAAACACCTCTACCTCCAGGCTTCCATCGTCAAAATCAGTGCCATAAAGCACAGTGTGAACTGGGCCTAAGTCCTTTTCCATGTGGGTTTAACCCAGTAATTTCTAATTTAGTATGTGATGGTGACATATATTTTCCCTTCTCAAGTGCACAAACTTACATTTATCAGTGTTAAACCGCATTGGCCACTTTTCTGCCCAAACCTCCAACTTCTCCAGATCCATTTGCAATAGAATTCTGTCCTCTTTTGTGTTAATGACTTTACACAGTTTAGTATCATCTGCAAAAAAAAATGAAAAGTTCTGTGCAATCCGTCTACAAGGTCATTAATATATATATGAAACAACATAGGGCCCAATACTGGCCCCTGTGGTACTCCACTAGTAACGGTGACCCCCCTGAGTATGTACCGTTAATAACAACCCTCTGTTTTCTATCACTGAGCCAGTTATTTACCCACTTACACACATTTTCTCCAAGTCCAAGCATTGTCGTTTTATGTACCAACCTTTTACGTGGCATTTTATCAAATGCATTGGAAAAATCAAAAAATATAACATCCAAAAACTCAAAACCGGTCCAGTCTACAACTTTTCATAGAAACAGATCAGATTATTGTGACAGGAACGATGTTGATATGGAGTTATAGGTTTACTCATTGGGATACTCCAGAATAGCATCTCTTGGAAAACCCTTAAAATTTTACCCACAATAGAAGTAAAACTCACCGGCCTATAGTTTCCGGGCTCACTTTTTGAATATTGGCCCAACATGTGAAATAATGGTCTGTCTACCAATGTACTTAATTCCCTTAGAACTCAGGGGTGTATGCCACCAGGACCCAGTGATTTGTTGATTTTTATCTTTTTGCACTTCTTCCTGGGCTAGACAGGTTAAAATGAATGCAGAATTTACATGATCCCTCTGCATTTTAACTTTTTACTGTTCACATAAATAAAAAAAGTTTTAGGGTTAATTTTACTCTTTGGCAATGAGTTTCTGTCTCCAGCTTTGCTGCTTTTTACATAATTTATTTTTTCCCCTATAGCTTTTTAGCGCTACATTTGCCTCCACTATGGTATGTATGCCCTTGATAAATGCCATAATGTGAATGCTTACTTTCCTTATAAGGAATTATTTACACGAACTTTGCGCATCTTGGAAGTTAGAAATTGTAGTTTTTCATGTCCGAGGTGCATCCGTGCTCTGCGCTGCGGGACGCGATGTCACGCATCCCCATAGACTAGAGTCTATAGAGGGATGCGTGAAGCGTGAGAAAATAGGACATGTCCTATTTTCTCCCGGATCCATTACACGGTCCGTTGAAACAACGGCCGTGTGAACGGCCACAATGAATTATATAGGTCTGTGTCACGGCCGTTGTTTGAACGGCCGTCACACGGACGTTTAACACGTTCGTGTAAATAAGGCCTAATGCTGTGGCAGAACTCCAGCTGAAAAAATACAGTAGGCCTTCACTTTTTTTTAATTGGAACCGGTGGTCTTTGCTGAACGCAGCTCCCAGTTTTTAGCTAATAATGGGGATCAGTCCTATGTGGGAGTCTCCCTCTCTATTAGCTCAACTTGCCCTTATATGGCTTCTAATACCGCTTTTACGATGCACTCCTATTGTATAATGGGCCTTATAGTAGACGCTATTTTGACACTATCCATGACATTGCTCCATATACTTAGCCCTAATGCACATGACCGTGTGCGCCGCCCGAGTGCCGTCCGTTATCCTGTGGAAAGATAGGACATGTTCTGTCTTTCCACGGATCGGGGAGTCGGGTGCATTTTCACAGACCTGATTCACCTACTAAAGTGAATGGGTCCATGAAAAACGGCCCGTGTCACTTGGTCGTGTGCAAGAGCACCAACTTAGTAAAATGTGACTATTCTTAGGTGAAACAGTTGTGCATAATTATATCCAAAATAACATGTTCTGTATGGAATCTAAACAGAGAGCTGTGCACTACTTCTATATGTACAGGCCATTCTGCATTATATACATTGGTTACAGCTATAAATAGATAGCTGTTTATGCATACACACCAGGGAGCGCTATCCTATAGATGTCCTGTACCGGGTAGTTCTCTTCCTTTAAGAAGCAGTAACCTTCAATCAGCAATGCTAAAGGTTAAAACTATAATATAAGAATATGGAGCTGCGGAGGCTGGCATCAGGATGCGGCACGACTTTCTGATATATACCCTGTACTGACTCTGCCTCGTTCATGGGTAAGACTCTGGGAAGTGTTTTCTTGCACAACTCCTCTGCTCCAACATGAACACTGCACAGAGGCCGAACCATAAGAGGATGTATCATAAGTTTCACTATGTATCGATTCCAGTCCCTGGAGCTCAATTTTATTACAGTATAGGACAGGCACTATGTCACCAGTTGCTATTTAAATTAGGACACGAAAGTAGAGTGGACGTATCCCCTAATGTATTCCATTTAGTTTGTATACAGGGCACTGTGTGTTGTGAGGATGTGCTAGACCGATGCATAGGAAACTATTGGCCTGAGCTTAGTGTTAATTATTTAATGAGAAAATTAAAGCTGCACTCTGATTGGTTAGTATGGTCAACCAGGGCAGTTTTTCAATTAGAGAAATTTAGTAAATATCTTGAGGGACATTTGTAAGCCTCGACCCTGTTCCACCTTGGAACGCTCCCAAAACTACCAGCATGGCCATTTTAGTGCAAAAGTTGCATAAACACTGTTGTATACACAAAATAACTGGCTATTTGTAACCCTTTCATGACCGGGCGTGTTTTTGGCCTTGATGTCCAGAGCAAAATGTCACCTTTTGGAATTCTGCATTGTGAAGGTTTTGGTTTTTTTGGGGGTTTTTTTGCACGGCCCATTTCTTGTTGTGTAAAATTGGAGCTTTATATCTTTTTCATATCTTATCTTTAGGTCTTATCTAGGGGAAAAAATAATTATTTTCACGATCTGCTTTGATGTGTTTGTCCTATTAGGACAATCCCTTTCCATATGCCCGATAAGTGCGAATGGGGTCTCCTTCTCGGGATCACCTTCTACGATCAAGAACGAAGTGCCGCTGACCAGTAGAACCTCTTGCTCTGGCGGACTTAAAGGCTATGTACTCCTTTGAAATTAATTTTTATATTAATGAATGTTTTATGTTTTACTTTTATTAAAAATTTTCTTTACTTTTTATGATACAGCTTCTATGTATCCTGTATACATAGGTGTATCGTTCTGCCTCTTCAGGGTAGCTCTATCAATATTTACCTTTTAGGGTAACTAAACTTTTAGTAACATGTCCCAGTGACTCGTCAGCAGTTTTGATTGGTGGGGGTCCGAGCACTGAGACCCCCACCGATCCCCAAAACGAAGCAGCAGAAGTGCTCGGGTGAGCTGTGTACGGGCCCATAGACTCTATTGAACCCATACATGAGAAAAGATTATCAGAAATTAATCGGTGCAGCACATCGCTTCTGCTGCTTCATTTTAGCGATCAATGGTGATCTCAATGCTCGGACCACCGCCGATATAAACTTATGACATGTCACAAGTTTTTTTTAAAGTTTAGATAACCTTTAAACAATTCCATCTATCGCTACACCAAATATATTTACACTCCCCAACCTATGAAGGGATCATACATTTTATCCAATGCATATAAACAAGGTCTATCGTTTACTTTGGTATCTTTATCTTGGAACGGTACTCCTACGATGATAATGACATTTATGATTTTACATTTTCCTGGCTGCAGCCTTCTACAGATCTGATTTTTAGGTAATCGACTGTGTATATTTTGGATTTTATTGGTAGAAATACCACGTGGTTCTGCCTATGGCAGGTTACCCACAGACAGTTCTGACAATTTACGTTGGCACAGTGACAAATCTAACATAAAAGCTGTATGAATCTCACGCTCTTCCTCTCACGTCTTTATAAAAGCCTCCGCACCCTGTTATCTCGGCACCGCAGAACAGTTTGTAGTAAATACGTTTTTATTTTCCTACGTGTGTGGGGAGTAAGATAGGCTACACCCTATTACCGTCCTAATTTATATATATATTTATCATTTTCCTCATGACCAGATATTCATCTTCCTTCGTAACATCGGGGTAGAAACACACTATACATAGGTTTCGTTATTTTGTTGTCAAATCATTTTCTCAGCGTCACTATTTGCAAAATCAAAACGTATTCTTTGAGCCGTAATAAAAAAATTTGGGCCTCATTTATCTAACAGGCAAAAACGGGCCTTGTTGTCCATAGCAACCAATCACAGCGCAGCTTTCAAGCAGTTTTAAGAAATATAAGCTGAGCTCGGAGTGGATGCTATGGGAAACAAGACCAATCTTTCTATTTGTTAAATCATGATATTGGCTAGTGCTTATATATATATATATATATATATATATATATATATATATATATATATATAGTGTAGCTATAATTATCTACATCATTTCTATCTATCTCATATCTATCAAATATCTATATCATTGCTATCTATCTCCCCGATTAACTTTACACAGGCAGATTTTCTGCCTGGTAACAAGCGCCGATTGACAATAACAGTATGTCGATCAGCTCTCGTATGCTCTATTTACATGATCGGGAGTATGAGCCCGAATGATCGCTAATATAATCGTTGGTCTCCATACAGTCGGTATCACATCCCCTGTTTACACGTCGAGATGTGCTGCCGACAAACAACCATTTGCATGGCAGCATAAAAGTTGCGATCAGCCAATGAACAAATATTTGCTCGTTCGTCGGCTGATCGCTGCCATGTTTAGTTGTCAAGGGTTCGGACAGCACTGGATGGTGGTGGGTGCACGAATAGGGACCCAATCCAATTATATTAGCAAAGGAAGTACTCGACACACCAAATTGGAGTGAAATTCTTAAATCTTTTTATTTATGCCAATGTGCATGTGCGACGTTTCGGTCAAGTTATGACCTTCATCAAGCACTTATTGCAGATTATGGCATAGTGAGGATATTGGCGTGTATGTATCGCAGCTGACCGCATATAGGACGCATATAGGATAGTGTCCTATGTGCGGTCATATTACACAGATCAGTGATCAAAAACCAGCGTTCGTACGAGCGCTTTATTGCATGATCATCAGTTTGTGTAAAAGGGCCTCATCTAACAACACGGACCATCTTACTGCCTCCTTTCACACCTTTACTAAGAGATGCCACTGGTGTTATGCCAGTCATGGTCTATGGCAACATAAGACAAAGCACTGTACCAGAAAGGACGCACAAGTTCCCATGAAGTGAACTCCCAACAGTTGTAAAATTTCTGAAAGTTAAAGGGGTTTTACACTACTGGACAACTAATGACCTGTCCACCGGATACGTCATCAGTATATGATCAGTGGGAGTCCAACACCTGGTCCTCGCACCGATCAGCTGCCTCCGGGCACTGGATGTCAATGCCAGAAGCAATTGGCTCCGGTCACGGAATAGTGGCCGAGCTGCAGTACTGCAGCTCTGCTCCAATTCAAGTGAATAGGAGCAGAGTTGAAGTTCTGCAACACGGCTGCTATACTATGTATGGAGCCAACTGCTTCCGGCTCCATACATCGCATAATGGGCAATAACATCCGGTGCACGCAAGCAGCCGGAGCAGCTGATCGGTGCAGGGTCCAGGTGTCGGACACGCATATACTGATGATCGATTTGGTGGATAGGTCATCAGTTGTCCGGTAGTGGACAACCCCTTTTAAAGGGTCAAAAACCTAATATTTGGGGCCTAATAGAACGTCAGCTAGCGGCAGGAGATTTCTGCACCAGACAGGACAGTAAACTCTGCAGTGTATATTAGTCACAAGAGGGGGAGACGAAACCTCCAGCTCACCTTAGGTGTGTAGACTTTGCACTTCGAATGCCGCACGGATCCTCGCGTCGGCGCGCGATGTGCTGAGTGGAAGACAAGGACGATGTGGATCCAGCGGAGCTGTGAATAAAACGGAACTTGTTCCAAGTTTAATGAGCGATTTTCTTAAAAAATTCAGGAGCAATCTGAACGATGTCCTGGGGTGCTTAGGAGAGATGTGAGGAAATTTGAAGGAGCCTACGCGTTTCAAACGCTTCCTGCGTTCTTAATCATGGCTTAATCAGGTTTTGCTTTGTATACCTTAACTGTGACCATTATATTAAGACACATGAACTGGACACGGAGTATATGTGACCTTATATCTGTAGATACCAAATGTGTAAATGATTCAACATAAAACCAGTTCTTCCCCAGAACAACAGAATGTGTGACTGTACATGCAGAGGTAGGTAGTAATATACATCTTTGATGGGTGGGGATGTCTTTGGTGAAGGAGGTGGGACAGGATTTGATCAGGGACCTAGTGAATTCCTCATCCAACGTGAGAAGACTGAATGACATTGACATAAAACGTCTCAAAGATTGGAGAAATTATGTAAACGGAAGTCGGGTGAAATATTATTAGTATAAACAGAAAAGCTAAATACAGACATGAGCAAATTATATCAAATAGTGCGCCATGTTCTATAAAGTCACTGCAACAAGTCAAGAAGAGTATAAGGCTGTATTTTAACGTTGCGGTTGAGGTGCGGTTAAAACCGCATAAAAAAAATTAATGCGTTTTCACCGCAATTTGGTGCATTTTCCAATTACATTTTTTTTGCTGTAAAACACATGCTTTTTTTATGTCGTTAAGTACCTCAATTGCACGGTGTGATTAAGGTCTTATTCACACGAACGTGTTCGTTTTGCGCGCGTAAAAAACGCAGCATTTTTCCTGCGTTGCGGTTCCGTGTGGCATCAGTGTGTGGAGCTTGTCAGTGTTTTTTACGCGCGTATGTCATCCGTATGTCATGCGTTTTTTACGTCAGCAAAATAAACTGAAGGAGGTGGTTTTCTTTTTCTCATCATTTCTTTAGCAACTGTTGAGTGAATCACGCACAGCACACGGATGTGCGTCCGTGTGCTGTCCGTGATTTTCACGCACCCATTGACTTCAATGGGTGCGTGATACGCAAAGAACGCACAAGTATAGGACATGCAGTGAGTTTCACGCAGCGGACACAAGCTGCGTGAAAAACACTGAATGCCTGAATGGCCCCATTGACTTGCATAGGTCCGTGTGACGTGCGTTATTTTCACGCGCGTAACACGGATGTGAAATACGCTCGTGTGAATAAGGCCTAAGGCTGCATTCACATGACAGTGAAAAAAAATGGCCATTAAAAACTGTCAGTTTTTCATGGCCATTTTGCATCAGGGTGTCTGTTTTTAATGGCCATTTGCCATCCGTTTTTTCATGGCCGTTAAAAAAATAAAAAAGGATGGATTTCATTTGTCAGTTATTTTTTTTTACTTAACCCCATGAAAACACCACAGTGCCCATATAGATAGTGCTGCAATGTCCCTGTAGATAGTGCCACAGTGCCCACTGTAGATAATGCCCACATAGGGCCAGTGCCCACGTTGTGCCACTGCAGATAGTACCACAGTGCCCACATATAAAGTGGGCACTGTGGCACTATCTATGTGGGCACTATGACAGTAATGTCAAGGGCTTCCACAGGCTCGGCGCTCAAATTAGCCCAGTGTGCGTGGAGTAGTCAGCCAGGATCAGTTTTCGCCGGCCCTTACTAGGATTGTTTCTTGAAAAACGGCCGGTAAAAACTGATCCATTGACTTCTATGGGAGCCGTTTGGCTGTGAAAATGGCCAAAAATAGGACATGTCCTTTTTTTTGACGGCCAATATTCACGGGCCGTTAAATAAACAGCCGTGTCAATACACCCATAGAACTTCATTGTTCTGAAAACAGCCGTGTGATGGACGTTTTTCACTGTCGTGTGTATGTAGCCTAAGGATTTGGGGGTACAGTGTTCTGTTAAAATCTGCATGGGAGGCTAATTTCGAAGCCTTCATCGCAGATTCTGTCAGATTTGAAACTACATGCAGCCCTATTTTTCCCATGAAAACATCAGACAACATGACAGAACCAAATATCAGTCAATAGGGTCCTTCAGGTGCTGGTAGTCTCTGGCATATAACGGACCTGGAACTATATCGCAGTTTCCTTCCTAATCAGAACCCATGATGCAGATACCATTTTACCATAGCAGGACAGTCCGTATTGTGCCCCTTTATAAGGGTAGGAACACACACACTGTGTTCAGGGCGGATACGCTGCGTCAAGCTGCACAGCGTATCCGCCATGAACACCGCAGAGAATGCTGTCCGAAAAAAACGCACCACATTGCGGTGTGGTTTTTCAGGCGGAATTTCCGCTCTGGAAAGTAGCGCTGAAAAAAAATGAAAACGTTTTTACTAACCCCCTCGTTCTCTTGTGTGTGTAGTCCGGCCTCCTAAGATAACGTTGCATGCCATTTGACAGCTGCAGCAGTCACATGGGATAAATCGTCATCCCAGGAGGCCGGACTAGAGAGGAAGCAGGGAATTCTGGGTAAGTATAACTTTTTTTTTCTACTTGTGATTTTGTCGCAACACACACCACTTTGTTGTGGTTTTAAGCACCCCATTGAATTCAATGGGGAAAATCCGCGACACAAGAGCAGCGATTCCGCAGCATAAATTGACATGCTGCAGGTCAATTTATAAGCGTTTCTTGGCGGCTTATTTCCGCCTTTGTGGGGATGAGATTCCCGATACTTCTGCTACTGTATTACGCTGCAGATTTTACGCAATGAAATCCGCAGTGTTTACGCCTAGTTTGTTTCTACCCTAAGAGGGCAAAATATGCAGGAAAGTGTGAATGAAGCCCAAAGAGAACTTGACAATAATTGTTCACATGACACTAAGCAAATATGGAGATAAAGAGCAGAAACTGAACTGTGTCTGAAATGTCCACCTCTGGGACCCCCACCCGTCTCCAGAACAGGGTCACCTTCCATGCCGCCTGCCTCACACAACCCCCGTTTCATCACTGGTCATAAAGTCTCGCTTTATCAAGGTATACAAACTGCAGAAACCTGGACTTAGAGCGCTCTCTGTCTCCAAGGATACTTTATGCAATATAGGCGGCCCTATTGTAATACTCCTATTGTTACTAGATGAACAGTAAAAGGGGATTTCCAGTTTTATGTAAATAATGCTTGATCATTGTATAATAAATATTCTCAATCTTTCTAATCTACTCTGTGTTTTAAGATCTTTGCTTGCTGTTAGTGAATGGAAACATTCATCCAAACCCTCCCTAATCACACAGAAGCAGGTCTTGTTCTATGTATAATAGCTCTCCCTTTTTTTCTGAATGTAAATAAGAATGTTTTAATTCACAGACAACTAGCAGATGTCATGAAAATGGTGAGGAAATGAAACATAAAGATTCTAGAAAGTTACATAACTAGACATTACACATTTTCATAAAATTGGAAAACCCATTAATGGAGTTTTTAATGGTAATTAAAGTGTTAAGGTATGTTCACACGCAGTAGAAAAAACCGTCTGAAATTACGGAGCTGTCTTTGCCTGAAAACAGCTCCTGATTTTCAGAAGTTTTTTTAACAACTTGCGTTTTTCACGGTGTATTTTACGGACGTTATTGGAGCTGTTTTTCAATGGAGTCAATGAAAAACGGCTCCAAAAACGTCCCAAGAAGTGACCTGCACTTCTTTGACGCGGGCGTCTTTTTACGCGCTGTCTTTTGACAGCGACGCGTAAAATTACACCTGGTGAGAACAGAACACCGCAAAATCCATTGAAAGCAATGGGCAGATGTTTGTAGGCGTAATGGAGCCGTCTTTTCAGGCGTAATTCGAGGCGTAAAACGCCCGAATTACGTGTGAAAACACTGCGTGTGAACATACCCTTAAAGGCCTAACAAAGGTAGATATAAAAGTGAAAGGAAATGTAGAGCTGAGCTCACCATGATTGCCCTTTTATTTACAATGCAGGTTGGGTGTGCCTATCAAGGAAGAAGGAAGAAGGAAAGAGTCCACACGCTGAAGACTTTTTCCGTTGCAGATTTGCCACAGATTTTGGTGCGGGTTTCACCCTAAGTAAAGAGTGAAATCCTCAGTGAAAATCTGCATCTGAATTGATATTCTGTGGATTAGAAAATCTCATTCACATGTATTGTACTGTAAATTGCTGCAAATTTTCAGTGCAGAATCCGCACTGAAAATACACAGCGTGTGAATTCACTCCATAAAATGTAATTTCTGAATGTCAACAAGAAGCTTGTGATCTAATCACCCTTGTTCCTCCAACCATTCCTGAACAATGTTTGCATTGTGGCAGGACGCGTTATCCTGCTGAAAGAGGGCTCTGCCATTAGGGAACACCGCTGCCATGAAGGGGTGTACTTGTCTGCAGCAATGTTTAGGTAGGTGGTACGTGTCAAAGTAACATCCACATGAATGCCAGGACCTAAAGTGTCCAAACAGAACATTGCCCAGAGCATCACACTCCCTCCGCCAGCTTGTCTTCTTCCCATAATGCATCCCGGTGCCATATCTTCCCCAGGTAAGAGACACACACGCACTGGGCCATCCACATGATGTAACACGTGATTCATCAGACCAGGCCGTCTTCTTTCACTGCTCCATAGTCCAGCTTTGATTCTCACGTGCCAATTGTAGGTGCTTTCAGCAGTGGACAGTGGTCAACATGGGCACTCTGACTGGTCTGCGGCTATGCAGTAATAAGCAGCAATGCTCTGCGTGATTTGACACCTTTCTATCATAGTCAACGGTAACTTTTTCAGCACTTTGTAGTACTTCTGTGAGATTGGACCAGACGGGCTAGCCTGCACTCCCCATGCGTATCAATGAGCCTTGGGCGCCCATGACCCAGTTGCTGGTTAACCGGTTGTCCGTACTTGGACCTCTTTTGGTAGGTACTGACCACTACATACCAGGAATAACCCACAAGACCTGCCATTTTGGAGATGGTCTGACCCAGTCGTCTAACCATCACAATTTGGTGCTTGTCGCAGTCCTCACATGTTCCCATTCTTCCTACTTCCAACACATCAACTTCAATGCTATTCACGTCACCTGTCAGTGGTTGTAATGTTATGGCTGAACTGTGTATAGTACTCAGCAGGTTCTAGCCAGATAAAGTTGTGTCACCTCGTCTACAATCAACGTACAAGATGGAGAAGCAGTATAATGTCTCGGGTCCGTTTTTATATGTCACATATTTATCAGTCAATAAATTATTAAACAACGCTTTAGAAAATAAACTGCAGCATTTATTGCAGACATCGTGACTGTCAGAGACCTACAGTGAGCCATGACTACCATCCCACTGGGAAGAAAAACAACTGATGACAGTGATTGAGGATTTGTGAGACATAATAACCTATGTTCCGGAGCGCATTACAATCGGTCAGCATATATAGAGAGAGAAAGAGAGACTACTATCCTCATCGGTCAGGGTAATAATAAAATGATTGTTAATTAACTCTCTGTCGTAGTACAATCCATCCCGAGTAGAAGGGCAGAGGTGCCTTTGTAGTAAGGGACTCTATGTAAAGCTCTGTGCCATTTTTATCTGAGACTATAGCGTCACAGACGGGGTCATGTTTCGGCTATTGTCAGAGGATCCCTTACTGCTTAATGCTGCAGGGAAAGCCATTGATAAAACAGTGACTGTGTTTCTTACAAGCGGCTCTAGGCTCCAGACAACCCCCTCTCCAGTCATCGGTTTTCCTTCCCCACCCCCTCTCATCCTCCTGTCTCTTCTATCAGATACATGGCTATCACTATACTCTCCTTCTCTGAGATGTTATACTACAGCCCTGCATTCAGTTCTCATTCTGTACAATTTGCTTCCCTAATCATAGGTACATTACTGCTGCATCATTTCCTGCGGTATCTGAAATTGCATAATTTCTGCTGCCATTTTGGGTCACAGCATTTTGCTAAAATCCTACAATCTAGTGTTGTGTCATCCACTTATTATCTTATCAAATCACTCCCAAATGTCTCTAGATTTCAGCAAGTCTTACATTTTCGTCGATATTTCTTCATCCGTTCGCCAGAAGTTACTATGAAGATCCCGGATTATTTATAGAGGTCATAGATTTTCTGCTGATCATACAATCTAATACTTATTCAATATTGCAGCCGATATCTTGTAGTGATTTTCTCTTGGAAAATGATTCCAGTCATAGCATGAATTGTGACAATTGCATATTTATGTATCATGGGAAATTCTCAAGTCAATTTCCACCATGGAACAGATTTCCATTAGTCCACCACTATCGGGTGACTGCACTGCGGACTGGTCAGTAGATTTATCAATGTCATGACGTGTACACCACTGAGGATCATTATAACAACCAGCGTCAGACTGTACTTCCTTGAGCCCCTCCATCTATACAGAACACGTCCACTTGTAATTTCATTGTAATCTTTCGTCTTGCCATTGATCGATATCATCAATATGATCTAATAGGTTATTTGTGAATCAACCCAGAAAAAATAGACCCTAGTGACAAGCGATTGGCTCCAGAAACATCTCCAAATGAGGTTATCTTCTGCTGGACCCTTGTGGCTATAACGAAGGGTCTGTGGACCCACTGGGCCGTACCTCCTTGGCGGTAAGGCAGCTGGCCAACAGGGCGCAGGTGAATGTCTATAGTTCGTATAGGTACCTCTGGCAGCTCAGACAGCAGCACGGCAGGCTCGGCTAGGACTAGGCAGCAGGTAGACTTCAGGCGAGGTTAAGCAGGTCAGACGTGAATACAGCACGACACGACTTTGGCACAGCACAGTGCTCGACCAGGGTGGTATGGAATGCTAGGGACAGGAAGAGGTACAGGAACAGGTAACACACTTGGAGGCCATCACATAGACAAACTAGGGAACAACAACAATGCTCAGGCATTGAAGCAGGGGGCTGGACCCCTCTTATAGTCCAGGGTATTCACGGGTCAAAGTTTGTTAAAAAGGTCCGGAGTGCGCGCTGCCCCTTTAAGAGCGGGCACGAGCGTGCGCGCGCACCTTATTGGATCCGGCTGAAGTGAGTGGACGCAAATGCTGGCGTCTCCTGAGGAGACTGGGGCCAGCGCTTGCAGACTCAAGGCTGCGGCTGTCAGGAGGGGACCGGAGCTGACAGCCCGCAGCCACGGACATTACAGTATCCCCCCTCTTACGCCCACTCTTCTTGGGACCAGAGAGAGAGAAACTTCTTCAGAAGAGCAGGAGCATTGAGGTTCTCTTCTGGCTCCCAGGACCTCTCTTCAGGACCAAACTCCCTCCAATCCACCAAATAAAAGGTCTTTCCTCTCACTTTTTTGGTGTCCAGGATCTCTTGAACCTCAAAGGTGTCTGAAGGGCCGCTGGAGGCAACCACAGGGCTAGGAGTCTTGGTGTAGCGGTTCAGGACCACCGGCTTCAGGAGGGAGACATGGAAGGAGTTGGGGATCTTGAGGGTAGGAGGCAGCTGAAGCTTACAGACGACAGGGTTGATCTGCTGCAGGATCTCCAAGGGTCTGAGGTACCTGGGAGCAAATTTGCATGATGGCACCCTTAGTCGGATATTCCTGGAAGACAGCCAGACCCTCGTGCCAGGAAGAAACTGAGGAGGTTCTCTTCTCCTTGTGTCAGCCTTCTGTTTCATGCGGTCGACTGCCATCAGGATGGAGGATCGAGTTTGCTGCCAGATCTGTAGGAAGTCTCTAAAGGTGGAGTCAGCTGCTGGAACCTTGGAAGAATCTGGCACCGGGAGAGGAATTTGTGGGTGCTGGCCATAGACAATGAAGAACGGTGTATTCAATGTAGACTTGCTGGTGTGATTATTGTAGAAGAATTCTGCCCATGGGAACAACTGCACCCTGTCATCATGCTGCTTGGAAATGAAGTGGCGTAGGTAGTTCTCCAAGATCTGATTGATCCTATCGACCTGACCATTGGACGGAGGATGGTAGGCTGATGAAAAGTCCAATTTCACACCGAGGAGTCCGCAGAGGGCTCTCCAGAACTTCGAGGTAAACTGAACCCCCCGATCAGACACAATATGCTGCGGCAAACCGTACAGGCGGAAGATGTGCTGGATGAACAGCTTGGCCAGCTGAGGAGCAGAAGGAAGACCGGTCAGAGGAACGAAGTGGGCCGTCTTCAAAAATCGGTCCACCACCACCACCCAGACAGCACTGCATCCAGCAGAGAGAGGCAGATCCGTAATAAAGTCCATAGCTATATGCTGCCAGGGAGCATTGGGCACAGGCAATGGCTGGAGCAGACCAGCAGGTCTGGAGTGAGCGGCCTTGTTGGCTGCACATACAGAATAGGAAGAAACGAAGTCCATAATGTCCCTGGGCAGCGTGGTCCACCAGAAATGACGAGCAATCAGATCCCGGGTCTTACGGTCCCCCCGCGTGACCTGCCAGTTTAGAGGAGTGTCCCCAGCAGAGGATTCTTCCACGATCAGCCAGGCGAACAAATGTCCTCCCTGGAGGAATGTCCCCAACTTGCAGGAGATTGACAGAGACAATGCAAGATGGATCAATAATGTTCTATGCACTCTCTATGGTGTCTTCCGTCTTGAAAGACCTGGACAAGGCATCGGCCCTCACATTCTTGTCGGCCGGGCGATAATGGAGCTCAAACTGGAACCTTGTAAAGAACAGTGACCACCTGGCCTGACGAGGGTTCAGCCGTTCGGCCGTCTGGAGGTAGGTCAGATTCTTGTGGTCTGTAAAAATCAGGATCGGATGAGCTGCGCCCTCTAGTAGATGTCTCCATTCTTCCAGGGCCAATTTGATGGCCAGTAACTTCCGATCCCCCATCGAGTAGTTGCGTTCTGCGGAAGAGAAGAGCTTAGAAAAATACCCACATACCCCTGACTTGCCCTTGGGACCTCTCTGGAACAGGAGTGCACCAGCACCAACAGAGGATGCGTCCACCTCCAACGAGAACTGCAGAGAGACATTAAGATGATGGAGGATAGAGGCTGACGTGAAGGCACTCTTCAGGCTATTGAATGCGGACTCTGCCTCGGGAGTCCACACCTTGGCGTTCATACCCTTCTTAGTAAGGTAAGAGATGGGAGAAGTCAGTGAGGAGAAGTTTGGAATAAACTGCCTGTAAACATTAGCGAATCCCAGAAAGCGCTGTATGGCCCTCAAGCTTTTAGGACGTGGCCATTCCAGAACAGACTTTACCTTCTCAGGATCCATCTCGAGACCTCGATTCGAGACGATGTAGCCCAGGAAGGGTAGAGCATCTGTAATGATGGGGGTAGGGAAACAGACAAGTGAGCCCTAATCTACCCGCCACTCAGTCCCTGCCTACTTGCAACGACCCGCCCTAGGCGACGGGGTACAACTGGGCGACGGTCCCTACGCTCAAGAAGTGCATGACAGACAAACAGATAAGGGTACACAGAAGCAAGGAAAAAGGGGCAGTTGCCCACGGCAACACCGTGAGCAACAAGAGTGGTGAACGAGCCGAGTCAAACCAGGAGTGTACGAGGTACCAAACGCAGAGCAGGAGAGTAGTGAACAAGCCGAGTCAAACCAAGAGTGTACGACGTACCAAACGCAGAGCAGGAGAGTAGTCAGTAAGCCAGGGTCAATATGAAGCAGGGTCAAATAGTTAAAGAAGCTGCAGCAGGGCCAGGAAACCAAACGAGAAGAATCACAAGCAAGGAGGAACAGGAAAGGCAGGTATAAATAGACAGAGGGCGGGAGCTAGCTCAGTCTGGCCAGGCTGTGATAGGCTCTCCCACTCCTAAGCCTGCCATCCTGAGTGGTGGAAGATGGAGTCAGTCTCACAGACATAGAAGCAGGTGCAGACTGATTACCTATGGGCGTTGACACAGAAGCTGTGCCTGGCAGATCCTTTACAGCATCTTTGTCAAACACGCACTTCTCCAGCTTGGTGTACAGACAATTCTCCCTTAACCGTAGCAGAACTTGACGGACATGTCTCTGGTGCGTTATAGGATCTGGAGAAAAAAATCAAGATGTTATCAAGATAGGCTACTACACAAACATAGAGGAGGTCACGGAAAATGTCATTCACAAACTCCTGGAAGACCACGGGAGCATTACATAGGCCGAAGGGCATTACTAGATACTCATAGTGTCCATCACGGGTGTTAAATGCAGTCTTCCATTCATCACCCTGGCGAATCCGGACTAGGTTGTAAGCCCCACGCAGGTCTAGTTTAGAAAAAATCCTGGCACCACGTATACGATCAAACAGTTCAGAGATCAGTGGCAACAGATATTTATTCTTCACCGTGATCTGGTTGAGACCTCTGTAGTCGATACAAGGACGAAGAGAGCCATCTTTCTTTTTGACAAAGAAGAACCCGGCTCCTGCCGGGGAGGAAGACTTTCGTATGAAGCCCCTCTCCAAGTTCTCTTTCATATAGGCGGACATGGACATAGTCTCTGGAGAGAGGATATACCCTACCACAGGGAAGGGATGCACCAGGAATCAGCTCGATCGGACAGTCATATGCCCGATGTGGAGGCAATGTCTCCGCCTCCCTCTTGCTGAAGACGTCCGAAAATGCTGCATAATGATCCGGCAATCCTGCCAATGACCGAGGCAGCGAAGGCTGAGCCGACCGAATCTGCACCAGGCAACGACCTTGACACTCAGGACCCCACTGGAGAACTTCTCCAGATTTCCAGTCCAGAACTGGGGCATGCAGTCGGAGCCAAGGCAGACCCAGCAATACAGGGTTAACAGCTTTGGGTAGCACATAGAAAGACAGAAGTTCAGAGTGAAGGGCTCCCACTTGGATCCTCAGCGGCTTGGTCACAGCTATAACTGGGTCTGGCAGAGGTAGTCCATTCACTGAAGCAACTGTCAACGGGTTCTCCAGTGGGGTGGTGGGTAATTGCAGAAGGTCCACCAGGTCTCTACGAATGAAATTAGCATCGGATCCAGAGCCTAGATACGCAGAAACCTGATGCGTTTTCTCGCCGGACACTATGGTCACAGGTATGGACAAACTAGATGGAAGTCCATTGTTACCCAAGGTTGTCACTCCTAGCAACCCCAGGTTTTGGGATCTTTGGGGACACAGACGCACAAGATGGCCACCGAGGTCGCAATAAAGACAGAGTCCAGATGTGCGTCTGCGTTGCCTCTCCTGGGTGGATAGCTTACACTGGTCCATTATCTCAGACTCCTTAGGAGGATCGACATCTGAGGACAGATGGGGTTGCTGCAAAGTAGGAGCCAAACTGGGAAGGGCTCCCTCCCGTCGAACCTCTTGGAGGCGTTCTCGGATCCGTATATCAATCTGGGCAGACAGAAGGATTAGGTCGTCCAGGGTAGACGGCAGATCTCGGACGGCAAGTTCGTCCTTAATTCTAGAAGCCAGTCCATGCCAGAATGCAGCCACCAGGGCCTCATTGTTCCATAACAGCTCTCCCGCCAGGGTGCGGAAGTGGATGGCGTACTCACGGAGGTGTCTCCTTGGCGTAGGTTAATCAAAGATGCCGCTGCAGATGAGACTCGTCCAGGCTCCTCAAACACCATGCGAAAAGTCCGGAGGAAGGCTTGGAAGTCACGGGTCTCTGGACCTTGTCTCTCCCAGATAGGGTTCGCCCATGCAAGAGCCTTGCCGGTGAGGAGAGAAATGATGAAAGCAACCCTTGCACCATCAGACGAAAATGTCCTACTATACAGGCTGAAGTGGATCTGGCATTGATTAAGAACTCCACGACAGGTACTTGCTTCTCCATCATAGCGGTCAGGAAGTGGCAAAGAAACACGTGGGTCAACACTGCAAAGAGGTGTAGTCTGAGGATCAAAACTGCCAGGAGGTGTAGTAGGAGGAACAGCAGCCTGTGCCTCCTGCCGACGTGCAAAGATGTAAGGAGGATTTGGTCCTGTCGGTACCGGAGGTCCAGCATATCCGCTCGCATCTCCTGTGACGTCGTCATGGTCTTGAATCGGCCAGCGGGGTCCATGGCCTGAGAGTACTGTCACGAAGCTTCTGTGGACCCACTGGGCCGTACTGCCTTGGCGGTAAGGCAGCTGGCCAACAGGGCGCAGGTGAATGTCTATAGTACGTATAGGTACCTGTGGCAGCTCAGACAGCAGCAAGGCAGGCTCGGCTAGGACTAGGTAGCAGGTAGACGTCGGGCGAGGTGAAGCAGGTCAAACGTGGATACAGCACGACACGATTTTGGCACAGCACAGTGCTCGACCAGGGTGGTATGGAATGCTAGGGACAGGAACAGGAACTGGAACAGGAACAGGTAACACACTAAGAGGCCATCACATAAACAAACTAGGGAACAACAACAACGCCCAGGCATCGAAGCAGGGGGCTGGACCCCTCTTATAGTCCAGGGTACTCACGGGTCAAAGTTCGTCAAAAGGTCCGGTGCGCGCGCTGGCCCTTTAAGAGCGGGCACGAGCGTGCTCGCGCACACTACGGGTTCCGGCTGAGGTGAATGGACGCGAGCGCTGGCTGGTCTCCTGAAGAGGAGGCTGGGGCCAGCGCTTACCGACTCGTGGCTGCGGCTGTCAGGAGGGGACCGGAGCTGACAGCCCGCAGCCACGGACATTACAGTGGCCCATTAATATGTCAGAGCCTGGGCCCACTAGAAGATCCTCTGGTACTGGGCCAGTCCCACGCTGCTAAAAACTTTTAACTATTTGTCCAAAGAGCTTCATAGATGTCACGATATAGGGGTATGTGGACCCACTAGGCAGCTGCGCAGTAGCGGAGTGGCAGCTGGCAAAGTCACAGTCTATGCAAAGTCTATACAAAGTTCACAAGGGTACCTGAGATATTCCAGACAGTAGCAGAGGCTTTGGCACGGATGGGACTAGACTTGGCAGGTAGCGCCAGACGTGGCAGGTTATATAGTTAGTACGGTTGAAAAAAGACACATGTCCATCAAGTTCAACCGAGGGAGGGGAAAAGGGAAGGGAAAAATGTCTACACATAGGAGCTAATATTTTTTTGTTCTAGGAAAATATCTAAGCCTTTTTTAAAGCCATCTACTGTCCCTGCTGTGACGGCTCCTGCGGTAGACTATTCCATAGATTCACAGTTCTCACAGTAAAGAAGCCTTGTCGCCTCTGCAGGTTGAACCTTTTTTTCTCCAGACGGAGGGAGTGCCCCCTTGATTTTTGAGGTGGTTTTACATGGAACAGGATTTCACCATAATTTTTTAATGTGCCATTCATATGTCCCCCCTTAGTCGTCTCTTTTCAAGGCTAAATAGGTTTAATTCTTTTAATCTTTCTTCATCACTAAACATAACAAAATAATGTTATTGTGACATGTCAGAAGTTTTGATCAGTGGGGGTCCAAGCACTGAGACCCACAACGATCGCTAAAACGAAGTGGCAGAAGCTCTCAGGTAAGCGCTGCGCTGCTTAGTTTCTGAACTGCTTTCCTCGGAGCGGTGTATGGGTTCAATAGAAAGTCTATGAGTCCGTACACCGATTGCTCGAGTTTCTAACAAACTTGACATAAATCAATAGTACAAGTGAATATAAGAAACTTTGTAATATATCTAATTAGAAAAAAAAATGCCTCCTCCACTTATCAGGCTTCTTTCCCTACCTCTTCCTAACTGGTCATTCATAGTAAATTTATTTATTTTTCAGTCTCCTTAAAGAGGCTCTGTCACCAGATTTTGCAGCCCCTATCTGCTATTGCAGAAGATCGGCGCTGCAATGTAGATTACAGTAACGTTTTTATTTTTTAAAAACGAGCATTTTTGGCCAAGTTATGACCATTTTCGTATTTATGCAAATGAGGCTTGCAAAAGTACAACTGGGCGTGTTGAAAAGTAAAAGTACAACTGGGCGTGTATTATGTGCGTACATCGGGGCGTGTTTACTACTTTTACTAGCTGGGCTTTCTGAAGAGAAGTATCATCCACTTCTCTTCACAACGCCCAGCTTCTGGCAGTGCAGATCTGTGACGTCACTCACAGGTCCTGCATCGTGTCGGCACCAGAGGCTACACTTGATTCTGCAGCAGCATCAGCATTTGCAGGTAAGTAGCTACATCGACTTACCTGCAAACGCCGATGCTGCTGCAGAATCATCTGTAGCCTCTGGTGCCGACACGATGCAGGACCTGTGAGTGACGTCACAGTGCTGCACTGCCAGAAGCTGGGCGTTCTGAAGAGAAGTGGATGACACTTCTATACACAACGCCCAGCTAGTAAAAGTAGTAAACACGCCCCGATGTACGCACATAATACACGCCCAGTTGTACTTTTACTTTTCAACACGCCCAGTTGTACTTTTGCAAGCCTCATTTGCATAAATACGAAAATGGTCATAACTTGGCCAAAAATGCTCGTTTTTAAAAAATAAAAACGTTACTGTAATCTACATTGCAGCGCCGATCTGCTGCAATAGCAGATAGGGGCTGCAAAATCTGGTGACAGAGCCTCTTTAAGACAAGATGGACTATCAAGTCACTAAGGGATCAGGTTACAGCTGCCCACAGAAGTCTAGGGAGAAGAGAGAGGGAGGAGGGATCAGGAGCAGAGTAAGAGTGACAGATACTGCAGCAGCTTATAGTTAGGCCTAATGCACACGACCGTAATGGTTTTTGCGGGTCGCAAAACCACGGATCCATTGCGGTCCATTTGTCCGCAAGAAAACTTTTGTTGTGCATCCTTGTGTAATCAGGGTTCTTGGATCAAATAAAAATGATGTCACCATTTTATGAAGCTGTAAATCCGGACCATAAAATTACTTGTCTTGAGTTTTTGCGGGCCAATTTTGCGGCCCCCACACTGATCCGCGAACATCACAGTCGTATGCATGGGGCTATAGAAATAAATGAGTCTATGTGCTATCCGCAAAATTGTGGATAGCACCCGGACAAAAAACTACGGTCGTGTGCATGAGGCCTAAGTGTTATATCCCACCCCAGTGCTGGATTCACAGCTACACTGCGCATTACTGCTGTATAGTCCCCTCCATGCTGCTGCAGCTTCTATATATGTGATAGATAGAGATAGGAGAACAGGATTCCCCTTTTCTATGTGTGTATAGAAGACATGATAGCCATTAGGATCCACCCACTAGCTCAGAGACAACTGAGAATTAGAGATAGAGCCTGCAGAGGGGAAAACTGCTAAATAATGCAGAATACAAGTAATATAATGGCCAGAAATAGTGTTATTCTTCGTGTGCACACATATGACAGCTTATTCTGAAAAGTCACCTGAAAGGTTAGGTACACTTTTGGGGCCAAGCAATTCTCTTTCATTTTTTTCAAAGCCGCATTCCAAGAGCAAAAAAGTTTTTTACGAACCTGATTGAGGTTTTTTGTTGTTGTGGGAGTATTTGAATTCTTTAATGGGAACATTGATACGGTGAAACCAAATATGTATAGTTTTTTTCAAATATTTTAGTACTTTTGCTCAATAATAGCATGTTCTATGGGGGAGAGGGACTGTTTTTTATTAATCAAACATTATTCAATTTTATTTAACTTTTTTTATTTATTTTTTTAGTCCTACTAGGGGACTTGAAGTTTCGATGCTTCGGAATACTTAGTACCACTGACACTAAATCTAAAAGGCTGGGTTCACAAGTTGCTATCAAATTACAGTTTTTTGCCATGCCCGTGCTGAAAATTGCAGCAAAATGGAGCGGTTTTTCCATGGTTCTCGGCAAAAAAAAAAAGGAATTTTGACCACGACGTGTGGACCAAGTCTTATGCCATGCAGGGGGCTCCCCCAATCTGCCGATGAAGTTGCAGGGATTACCAGGTAAAAAGGCCAGGACCAGAGGTTTTTCAGAGCACCACTAGTCCAGGCCCGGAAACAGAAGCGGGGTGGGCTGACTTCCATTCTCAATATACATGCGGGTTCCAGAGCTGAGACCCGCATCTATCAGACATTTATGGCATATCCTATGAATATGCCATAAATATCTAAGTTGGGAATACACCTTTAAGGCCCCATGCACACGAACGTGCTTTTGCGGCCGCAGTCCCCCCGAAAATCTACGGGAGAATTGCGGCCCCATTTTTTCCTATGGGCCCATGCACACGACCGTGGTTTCCACGGTCCGTGCATGGCCCAGGAGCCCGGACCGCAGAAAGAACGGGCAAGCCTTATTACGGCCGGGCTCATAGAAAATAATGGACGCGGTTATGTGCGCGGCCCACGATTTGCGGGCGGCTCGCAGGTGTCACGGCCGTGCACATGGCTACGGTCGTGTGCATGAAGCCTAATACTTAAACAAAAAAACTAACAGATACAGATGAAAAACTGATTACTCATAACAAAATAAGGAACAAAAAAACGGATACAATATGGAAAGAAATTCAGAACAAATCGTAAAAATGACAATCCTTATTGTGCATCCGTATTTGACCCGTATTTTTATACGGAAGTATGAAGGACCCCCTATGCAATGATGCCTCCCCCGCCACTGTTACCTCAGCATAATTCAGCTGCCATTCAGGAATCTTTGAAGACTTGGTGAAAACCTCTCTGGAAACTGTAGTGGCATTCAGCTGCCCAGAAACAAATACCTACTGTGTAACCTAAAACAAAAGAAACAGGTAAATGAATTGTAAAAACTTGACATAAATAAACAGTTCTACTCTAAATTTCTAGAGCTGCATTCTCAATTCTGCAGCCTACAGAGCTGTAATCTCCCAGCATTCCTTGCTGATAAAATGTTGACACATTCCTGTTGTTTTACATTCTGGTAAGTGGAGTCTTTACATCAGGCACAGGACAAGAACCTGAAATAAAGGGGGTTTTGCACTGGGCGATTATCGGGCAGACATGTTTTCATATAACGCTCATTGCCGATAATTGCCCTGTGTAAACAGGTCAGCGATCAGCAGATGATCGCATCATTTAAAAAAAATAAAATGTTGTCGGCAGGACATCTCCCCGTGTAAACAGCGAGACGCGCTGCCGACATGATAATAATGTATGTGGACGAGCGATCGGAGTAACGACTGCTCGTCCCCATCCATAGCTCCGTGTGACAGGAGCAAGCGAGCGCCGATCATCAATGTCTCGTTGATCGGCGCTTGCTGCACCGGCCGATTATCGGCTCGTGTAAAAGGGCCTTAACTTTAGGAAACAATCATTAATTAAAGGGGTTGTCCGGGAATGAAGTGGTTTTTCATATTGATGACCTATCCACAGGATGGGTCATCAGTATATGATCGGCGAGGGTCCGACACCCGGACCACGCACCGATCGGCTGCTCCGGCACGGGATGTCTGTGCCGAAAGCAGATGGCTCTGGTCACAATATAGCCGCCGAGCTGCAGTACTGCTCCTATTCGAGTTGCAGTTTTGCAGCATGGCCGCTATACAGTGGTTGGAGCCATCTGCTTTCGGCACTGACTACAACATAACATCTGGTGCCCGGAGGCAACTGGACCAGCTGATCGCTGTGGGGTGCGGATGTCGGACCCCACCGATCATTTACTGATGACCTATCCTGTGGATAGGTCTTCAGTATGAAAAACCGCCCCGTGCCCGGACAGCCTGACCAGATAACCACTCACCAGTTGCAGACATGTGAATGGGGTTGTTTCTGCAGTATGTGAATGGATTCCTACAAGCCCTATTCACATAAACGGGACACTTGCAGAAATGTCTGATACAATTCTGAAATTCGCTTACATTACCGCGATGTACGCAGCGCAACATAATCTTTGGGGCCAAAGTTGCCGTGTAGTCCTAGCCTAAGGCCTTATTCACACGAGCGTACGGACGTCACACGGACCTATGCAATTCAATGGGGCCATTCAGACATTCAGTGTTTTTCACTCAGCGTGTGTCCGCTGCGTGAAACTCACTGCATGTCCTATACTTGTGCGTGTTTTGCGCATCACGCACCCATTGAAGTCAATGGGTGCGTGAGAACCACGGACAGCGCACTGACGTCATACGTGTGCTGTCCGTGATTCACGCAACAGTTGCTAAAGAAATGATGAGAAAAAGAAAAACACCTTCAGTTTATTTTGCTAACATAAAAAACGCGTGACATACGGATGACATGCGCGCGTAAAAAACGAAGACGCGCACCATACATGGATGGATGTCACACGGAACTACAACGCAAGAAAAACGCTGCGTTTTTTACGTGCGCAAAATGGACTCGCTCGTGTGAATAAGGCCTTAGGCTGGGTTCACACGAGCATGTTCGGTCCGTAATGGACGGAACTTATTTCGGCCGGAAGTCCCGGACCGAACACAGTGCAGGGAGCCGGGCTCCTAGCATCATAGTTATGTACGACGCTAGGAGTCCCTTCCTCGCTGCGGGACAACTGTCCCGTACTGTAATCATGATTACAGTACGGGACAGTAGTTCCACAGAGAGGCAGGGACTCCTAGCGTCGTACATAACTATGATGCTAGGAGCCCGGCTCCCTGCAGTGTGTTCGGTCCGGGACTTGCGGCCGAAATACATTCCGTCCTTTACGCACCGAACATGCTCGTGTGAATCCTGCCTACGGGGTATGTGTGTTGACCGTTTCCAATGACAAGCAGTATTATGAATGCAGCTCCGGGCTATAATACAGATGACGTTCAAGGTCCTTTTCAGACGCGCGTACAGCTTTTGTGTGAGCGCCGTATATGGTAACATCCTTTTCAATCAAAAAAACTTTGCGATACGTTTTCCTGCATTCCCATGACAGGATCGGATCCCATTTTTGCCACACGGAGCCTTAATAAAGCCGACCGGTACCCATACACATCAGATGACAGTAGGTCGAACCCGCAGACTCTAGTCGGGCATAGAAATCTTGCGTCCCATGTTTTTTATCTGTGATATACGCGTTTTTATTACCGTCAGTATGATCTTCATTGCATTATAAGCGTTCGGCCAGCAGCCATCTTAAAGGGGTTGGCCAAGATTAGAAAAATATAGCTGCTGTCTTCCAGCAATAGCGCCACACCTGTCCACAGGTTGTGTGAGGTATTGCAGTTCAGCCGCATTCATTTTAATGGAGCTGAGCTGCAATACCAAACACAACTCATTGACAGGGGTGGCGCTGTTTCTGGAAGAAAGCAGCCATATTTTTCTAGTCATGGACAACTCTTGTATGAGGTTTTGCCTGGGAGGTTCCTGACTTTTGTCTTTACCTTCCCCCCTCAGGTATCATTCTATTGTGTGTCTGCCATCTTGTCTCTGACACAAACCTCTTTCTCCTAAACTGGATATTCCTGTCACTTTTTATGGTTTACCTTATATTGTGTAGTAAAAAATAAAATAAAAATCCCATCACACTCTGACACTTCTATACACGACGGCCCTGACAGAACCAGCTCTACCTTACACCATGACATTATTCTAATGAGCACTGCCTGACGCACCTTGTGTTACACCCAACCGGGAGCGTACCAACTGCGCCAAACGATAGGGGGCACTTAGTCAGGTTTGCTTATTAATGCATGCACAACTCTTACAATTAATTAACAGAATACGATGACGTTTTACATGTATAAATACTGTCAACTTGACGTGTCGATGGTATAACTAGACATTAACCCCTCTGTCACGAGATGGTTCAGTCCGGCAGAGGGCGGGTTTGAGGAAAGGCAGGAGCCTAGGGAAGCGCCGCATCACGTGATCCCCTCCCGGCCGCCATTTTGTGCTGCGGTGAGGTATTTAGAGCAGTGAGCGGCGCTTTAGCTCCTCCAGTGTGAGAGCCGCAACCTCTGTGTGACAGGAGCAGCCCTTAGCCCCGCTCCCCTCCTTCCTTTCTCCCGTGTCTCCAGCAGTCCCTTCCCCCTCGGCTTCTCTCTCTATTCTGCCCCTATTTCGGAGGGTGTCGTATTCTGTCGCCGTCGGAGGAGACGTCTCTTAACCGCAGCCATGTCTTCAGCAACCGATACCGGCTCCGCTCCGGAGTACTCCGCCTTCTTCGCAGTCATGGGCGCATCCTCTGCCATGGTGTTCAGCGGTGAGGCCATAAGCTGTCTTTTTATTTAGGGGGTTTATAGTGACTGACATTGGGGTAGCTTTACGACTCCTATGTATTTGCTGGGACGCTCATTGCTGTGTGTCCCATTAGATTATCATTGGGGGGTGGATGTGACGTAACGTACATGATAGAGATAAAATATGGTATATAGGTTGTAGAATTTTTCGTCTGTTTTCTCTTGTATTCTCCTGTCATGTGACCGGCTCCATCTTTCTATCTCCTCGGTTCACTAGTCTCCACCTTCCTCGGTCACACTTCGGTTATTTCCGCTTTCATAGCCGAACGGACTCGGGTTTTTTTTTTCTTGCGCCTCTAGTGACGCACGTCATTCATCTGATATCGGGGAGGAGGGGGTCGATGCCCCCAGTATACGGGAGCCGGGCTCAGTGACGTCACTCGGGTGATCCCAGCAGCTGGTGATCAGTCACATGACTGCGGAGGGAAGAATGACTTGTTGGGGAGGGGTCGTTCAATACTAGTCACCTAAAGGGGGCCAGTCCTGTGCAAATGGCTTCGTATTTTCTCTAATGTTCTTACATATGCTTGTTTGTAATGCAGATTTAGGGCACGTGCCAGGCTGCCAGCCTCCAGTATGGTGGTACTTACGAGAGTCACCCGGTACAAGAATCTGATTCCTTGTCATTTATTGTGGAAGAAAATGGCTTCTCTGTGCTATATATAGCCTTGTCTCTGCAATATCGGCAATGATTATCTGACCAGATATAAAAAAAAATAAAAAAAAAAAAAAAATATATATATATATATATATACATTAAAATTTTTTATTGTGCGCCCATTAAAACTACTACTGGTGTATAATATAGCTTGCACTTGATGGCAGTTCCTGGGTAGCAAGCAATGTATCCACTTACGAGGATTGTAACCCGGCTTTCCTAGACTCCTGAATGAATGTGCAGACCCTGTTTTTTGCAATGGTGCAAATTTTCCATTCTGAAGGCAGAAAACGATGGGCGATTTGTCTTTAATGGTGGCCATATTGGTATGTTTAATAAACGGATGCAATTTTTAACAGAAGGATCACTCAAGGGTGCGTGTATTTGGGGAATTTTATATTTGAGAATTCAAATCAGATTTGCGATTGTGTTGTACGTGTTCCTATTATAATAATCGGCTCTTAGTCGTGGCTGGGAGTTGCAGTATTTTTGTGGTTTGTATAAAGTCGCTCATGTGTGCAGTAGAAGCTGTGATGTGGTCACTGTGACCTGACAGGCAGCTGATATATTGTGTAAGGCCTCATAATGTAATCTAACCAGGGCATATTGAGGCTATGCGATGTACGGATCCTATAAATGGTGACCTTTGGACTGTTGTATAGTTGTCCAGTCTGGTGCAGATTACGGTCAAAACAAGGTTGTGTATTGGTGTCGTCCTGTTCACTGATCCTTTAAAAAAAAAAATCCAGGTCTTCTGCAGAATGGACACAATGGTGACTCCTCCAAGCTTGGCCTAGGTCTAAGGGCAGATGCTTGTAGGGATGTTGTAGACTGTCGGCTTGTGACCTTCACGAGGGTTAGCGCTTTATCTGCGTTGTACCTTCATTAGATCGTTGAGGAAGACGTGGCAGTTCTGTAGACGTGGTGATTATTTCTAGACTGGTCTTTGTTGTGCTTTAATCTGTCATAGATTCCGTCGGCGAAGATATGAAAGCCTAGGTTCTCTCTGCTGACAGATGGTGTGATCACATCCCTCCTTCCCCTGGATACAGCTCACATTAACACTTTGTAAATTGATGTATATGAGACGTAGGTTTGGGATGTTGCAGGCACCTTATGATCAGAAACCAATATGATCTAACTTCACGTGGCCGAGCAACTAATGCCATAATGTTCTCCACGCTTGGCTAAAATAGGCAATGAAGGCTTGGGCCTTATTCAGGAAGGGATAATTGGCCGTCACACGGCTGCATTAAAATCAATGCATTTCTATGGCGTTATTCAAACAGCTGTATTTTTAACGGACAGTTTGAATGGCCTGGGAAAAAATAGGACATGGACTTTTTGTATGAACTATCCGGGAAAACTGGTCCTGCGTGGGTTCAAATCGGCTGTGAACATAAGAATTGCTTAAATGGCAAATCCTGAGTGTTGGTAAGGCCTTATTCACACGGACGTGTCTGTTTTGCGCGTGCAAAAAAACGCGGTGTTTTGCGTGCGCAAAAGTTCCGTGTGTCATCAGCATATTGTGCATGGCTGCGTGATTTTCACGCAGCCAGCATTATTATGACACTCTGTTTTTAGGTTTACAAACAGAAAAGCACGTGGTGCTTTTCTGCATTCATTTTACTACTGTTGCGCAAATCACGCGCAGCACCCGGAAGTGCTTCCGTGTGCCAAGCGTGATTTGCACGCACCCATTTACTTCAATGGGTGCGTGCAACACGGCCAAATATAGGACATATCTTGTTTCACACAGCGGGCATACGCTGCGTGAAATGCACTGACCGTCTGAATGGCCCAATTCAGTAACATAGGTCCGAAAATCACGCGCGTAGCACTGACTTATTATACGTTCGTATGAATAAGCCCTAAGTGCAACGCAGGAGCAACCCCATGAGTGGCTGAAAGGACTACGTGGTTTTCAAGGTGGCCTATAAACTGAACAGCATCAGACTGCTGACAGGTATACATGGGTTTCCACCTAGAAGGAACACGCCAAAGAAAACTGATACACCGTGTTATGTCTAGTGCAGGGTCGGAGTGGACTGTGTATGACACAGGGATGCCAGGCTGGCTGTCCAGTATCTCCCCCCCCCCCCACTCAGATTCTGCCCTAGACACGGCTTGTCAGTTTTGCCTGCTTGTTCCTTTAAAACCTTGTCCACACACTACAGTATGCCCACAGTGGAAAACACAGCAGGAAAAATACAGCATCTAAAGAGGTTTTGTGCATTTTTAGAGTTGCTATATATTTGCAGCATGGAAAACTGAGGAAGATAAAGAGAAGTTTTGGTGTGGTACATTGATGGGCTTAAAGATAATGTGGTGACAGAGCCTAAGAACCCTATCTTGTACTTGTGATCGGCACTGTAACGTAGATTACAGCAGTGTTTTTTATTTAGAAAAAATCATTTTTGACAGTTATGACCTATATTAGCTTTATGCTATTGAGTTTCTTAATGAACAACTGGGCGTGTTACTTTTTGGCCAAGTGGGCGTTGTACAGAGAGTGTATGACGCTGACCAATCAGCGTTACACACTTCTCTCCATTCATTTACACAGCACTAGTGATATAGCTATATCGCTATGTTCAGCCACATAAACACACTATAACATTACTGCAGTGTCCTGACAATGAATATACATTACCTCCAGCCAGGACGTGATGTGTATTCAGAATCCTGACCACTTCTGTAGCGTCTCTGATATTTCCAGCAAGGCAAGCGTAATCTCGCGAGATTACGATGTAACCTGTAATTTCAAACTATTGGGGAGAAGTGTATGACGCTGATTGGTCAGCGTCATACACCTCTATACAACGCCCACTTGGCCAAAAAGTAAAACATGCCCAGTTCATTAAGAAACTCATTAGCATAAAGCTAATCTAGGTCATAACTCCGTCACAAATGATTGTTTTTCTAAATAAAAAACACTGCTGTAATCTACGTTACCGCGCCGATCACATCATATACAAGATAGGCCACTTATAATGTGGTGTCAGTCTCTTTAATCTGAAGCAGTTTTAAGGACCTCTACTTCATGAAAAACATGGCAGGCGATCAGAAATCCATAGCAACCATAACGTTTTATTATATGGTAACAAGGCTTTCAAGGAAAAAAAAAAACACTGCTTTACTCTAATCCACATGTGGTGCCTGGCTTTTCTGTGAAATTGATGTTGTAGTAAAATATACACTTTCAACGACTGGGTTTTTGCATGGCAGAACGGCAAGATGACCGTTGTCTGAGGTTTGGTGTAATGTGGCTGTCTCCTAGCTAGGGGGAGCAGGTAACCCTTTTGCCTGTATATTATGTAGGCAAGATGGTACTGTTGTCCTGTCTGGTACATTGTTGTTTGTGCACTGCACTTGTCTCTGGTTGGGTATTTACGCTGGCATTATCCTGTTACTGTTGCTGCATGATATTTTCTTTGGCATCTCACAGCCATAATTCAATTTTATCACTAATGTTACAGAATTTATTTTACATGGGGGTGGCTGCTAGTGGAAAACTGTTTGCTTCATTCAGTAGGGCAACATGCACTATAACAGGTATTTCCCTTTTTAAAGTCTAATAAAAAATGTTTTGCCTACTTTATTAATATGAATGACCTATTGGAAATGTGGATGTAAAAGTGGAAATTTTCTCTACCGGTTTCCATTATTGCAGAGGCTCCATAGAGCATCTATGTAATAGACTGCCCTTTGATTTCAAGGGTTAATGTGTAATGCATAATCTGACCAGTAGTGTTGCTGAAGAGGTAAGGGCCTGTTCACATCACCGTTCCTTTCCGCTGAGGGGTTCCATCGGAGGTTTCCGTCTGGTTAACCCCTCAACGGAAACCTTAGCTTCCGTTTCCCTCTCCGTTGAACTCTATGGTGACTGATACCCAGCTAATGGTTTCTGTCAAAAACGCGTTAACCCGACGGAAACCTCTGACTGAACCCCTCATCGGAAAGGAACAGTGACTTGAACACAGCCTTATGGTGACTTATTGAAATGCATGTCCACCCCTCCCTTCCAAGGATGGGGATAATAGAATATACAGGTAGATGTTGATACTCACAACAGTGACTGCTAGTTGTAAATAGGTTTTGGGTTAAGCTAGTTTCTTCTCGTATTCTTCCTCCTCAAAATCAAGAGTTGGTGACCTTGATGGTAACTTGTTTAATTTGCCTTTTTTTGTTAAAGGGGTGTTCCCAATATGGACAGCATCACCTATCCATGGGATAGGTGATAATGGTTTTGTCGTTGGAGGTCCCCACTGATTGCCAGAGCGGGGGTCCCACACCCTTTGTTCCTCCTCACTACTTGACCGCAGTGAGAAGTCGACTATGGTATTGCTTCTGTCAAAACGATGGAACCCCTGCACAACAGACAAATGGAAACAATTTGCATCGGATCCGTCACCATTGAAATCAATGGTGATGGAAACCTATGGTTTCAGTCACGGTACCATTCTGATGGGAAGCTCCGACAGAACGTCCGAGCGGAACCCTGACGCAGATGTGAATGAAGTCTAAGATCGGAGTCCCATATTCCAGTCTTGGGGTCAGTTCACACGTTGTGCAAATACCGGGAATTTTCCACAATTGAATTTGTTGCGCAAAATCCACAGCAAATGCAGTAGCCGCAAAGTGGATGAGATTAAACAAATGTGTAAATGCTGAGCAGAAAGACACACAAATTGACCTGTGGTGCAGAATTTTATTCCACAGCATGTAAATTGTATTTGTGTAATCGCTGCTTATTTGTTGCTGGTTCTCCCCACTGAATTCAATGGGGAGGTAAAACCTGCAATATAAAGCAGTTGCAGGTTTGCAGTGATGCCACTGCAAAAAACTCAACAATTCAAAAATAAATCTTACTTACCCAGGAGTCTGTTTCTTCCTCCAGGCCAGCCTCCTCGGATGTCGTTTCATCCCATGTGACCACCACTGCAGCCAATCACAGACTGTAGCGGTCTCCTGGGATGAAACGTCCTCCCAGGGGGCCTGCTAGCTGGCCGATCAAATGTTTCCGTTTTCCACAGTGGATACTCTGGGTCGACAAACGTCAGTGTGGTGTAGATTTTTGCCTAGAATTCCCTGCGGCGCACAGGGCCGATATGCTACGTGCTATTACGCAGCGTATCCGCCCCGTGTGAACTCCGCTTTAGTCTGCATCCTGCAGGCGCAAGATGCAACATTCATAATGAAGCAGCACACACATCTTAATAAATTTGTTGCATCTTGTTCTCTGTGCCAGAAAGTGAAACAATGTAAAATTTTAGGGCTACTGGTCACCTGCCCATTCTAAGCCCTACCCACTTTCTTAAAAAAAAAAAGCTGCAAGAGTAGCACAAAATGGCAATAAAATTGACACTGACTTTTTAATGCCAGAATACTTTCATAAAGCCATTCCTAAATTCCCCCTCCGCTGTAACGTCCAGCTTGCTGCAGGTGACCTCTTATAACAAATTTTGACATAGCCAAGTAAACATGGAACTGCCAAAAGGTTTGGCCAAATGGTAAACTCCCTTTTTCCCTAAACCTGTTTCATCTGGTTTTCTAGCAGATGTTTGTGCGCTAGATTTTCATGGCCTATCCTAGTTCATGATATAATCCACTATGTCTTCACACTTTTGCAATTGTCACTTGTAGGCCTAGTTCACACAGGGTTTTTTGTTGTCAGGCAGGAAAAAAAATCTGCCTCAATTACTTCAGGCAGATTTTGAAATGCGCTTTTTTTTTTTCTTTCTGGTTTTGCATTTTAGTAAAGTGTAAACACCAAGTGAACGAAGATTTTGTTTTTTTATTTATTTTTGTTCCTGCCTTCCATTGATTTTAAACGGCAGTTAAGAGGCAAAAACTGGCCAGTGGGGGGGAAAAAAAATTCTACCGCCCATTGCAATTTAGGGTATGTGCACATAACTGCAATTACGTCTGAAAATATGGAGCTGTTTCCAAGGGAAAACAGCCCCTGATTTTCAGACTTTTTTTACGTCCGTTTTTGGAGCTGTTTTCATTGGAGTCTGAGAGAACTGCTCCAAAAACGTGTCCTGCACTTCTTTGACGAGGCAGTCATTTTACGCGTCGTCGTTTGACAGCTGTCAAACGACTATGCGTAAATTACAGGTCGTCGGTACAGTACATCGGCAAACCCATTCAAATGAATGGGCAGATGTTTGCCAACGTATTGGAGCTGTATTTTCAGGCGTATATCGAGGCATAATACGCCTCGTTTACGCCTGAAAATAGGTTGTGTGAACCCAGCCTAATGGAGGTAAGTACGTTTTTGGGGTTTGGCATGGTCTCCACGTCAATCACCAAAATAACAGCTCTAGGCTGCACTGAGTAGGGACAGATAATATCTCGTGACAAATAGGCACTTCATTTTCAGGAATCTGGATGTGAAGAAAGATGCTGCGGTTGACTAGGATGTCTCAATGTACAGACAGCTTTTGGAATTGCCTAAATTTTAAGTCCACATGATTGATTTCTGCAGTTGTGATTAGGGCTGGACGATTTATGACCTAAATCAAAATATATAGGCCCTTGGTCCACCATTCATTTACGGCACCCTACTCTATCATTTGCTTCAACTGTATCCGAGGACTGAGATACAGACTAAACCGAAATGAACAAGATGTCTATTAATTGTGCTGAGTTACGGTTGTTTTTCGATTAACTGCCCAGCCCTCGTTGTGGTACAAAGAAAATAGCGAGGGATTACACTGTTGCTTTAAAAATTAGCAAAGATGAAAGGTTGCACATAATAATAGTCCTGACTGGCATGTGATCTGGTCAGTACTTGGAAAATCAAATGTTATATTGCAGTGTAAGAGGTCTAACGCACGTGTCTTCTGAATTGGTGCAGTGTGATGGACTTGAATGGCTTTGCTTGTACATGGTAAGTGCAGTGATGCCTCTTTGTGGCTTGGGACCTTGAAATTTGTGTGGGCAGCTCTTCCTTATAGCATGGTTATGAAAAAGTACATTGTTCTGCTGGTGGGTGGACAGTTTAGATGTACTGCTAATAGTCCAAGCAGTTGGCATCCCAAAAGTTGTTCATAATCTGAATTTATGGTTATGTTCCACACCTGCCCGGGGCCTTTAAGCTAAAATGTCACACCAGTTAAATAGATGAATTACATGTGTCAAGGATGTTGACATTTATTTGGCTTTAGGTCACCAAGTGCATACTTAAGTCCATTAGGGCACAGCTATGATCAGTGACAGCAGCTTGGTTGCCCAATGGTGTTAAGCTGGCTGCACACATAAAATGCCTGAGGGCTATCTCCCCAGAGCCATGATATTCTCCCTCATGTATGAATGCTTTTTTTTTTTTTCAATATAAACTAGGGGAGAGGGAGGCTACCTGCCTTCAGATATGTCTGCCAGGGGATCCTCTATCAGTAATCCAACAAGCCCATTCCTAGTTCCCCCTACAACAGTTAGGATATCCCAAATCCTCATTGTGGGGGCGGAAATGTAAGGCTGGATTCACACGACCATGTTACGTCCGTAATGGACGGAACGTATTTCGGCTGGAAGTCCCGGACCGAACACAGTGCAGGGAGCCGGGCTCCTAGCATCATAGTTCTGTACGACGCTAGGAGTCCCTGCCTCGCTGCAGGACAAGTCCCGTACTGTAATCATGTTTTCAGTACGGGACAGTAGTTCCACGGAGAGGCAGGGACTCCTAGCGTCGTACATAACTGATGCTAGGAGCCCGGCTCCCTGCACTGTGTTCGGTCCGGGACTTCCGGCCGAAATACGTTCCGTCCATTACGGACGTAACATGGTCGTGTGAATCCAGCCTAAGGGTTCTCTTTACACGGCCATGGAACCAGTTGCAGACCAACAAGAGAGCTCCTCAATCTGTGCACGTTTTTCTCCTTTCACAAGAAGCAATGGTCTGTATGGAGACTAGCGATCATTACTGATAGAAATATTTGGAGCCAAACTATCATGTCGGCAGGACATCTTCCACTAGCAACTATATCTGCAGAACAGCCAATGAGCATATTGATCATTCATTCGTTAATTGTTGCCCTTTTTATACAGGGCAGTGATTGTGAATAAAAGCTTGCACGATAATTGGCCTGTTAAAGGGGCTCTGTCACCAGATTATAAGTGCCCTATCTTCTACGTAATGTGATCGGTGCCATAATATAGATGATAGTGTTTATTTTGAAAAACGATCCAAAATTGTGTATAACTAGCTCAAAATAGATTTATGCTAATTCGTTTCTTAGACAACTGGGTGTGTTTTTACTTTTTTACCAACTGGGTGTTGTAAAGAGAAGTGTATGATGCTGACCAATCAGCGTCATACACTTCTCTCCATTCATTTTTAGCAGTACTCGCAGCACAGCATGATCTCTGCTGTCACATACTCCCACATTAACTTTACCAAAGTGTCTTGAGAGTGAATAGACATCGCTTTCAGCCAGGATGAGATGTCTATTTACCCTCCTGACACTTCGGTAAAGTTTCTGTGAATGACAGCGTGACCTTGCAAGATCACGCTGTGTGAGGAAGTCCGCAAGAAACTTTACCAAAGAGTAGGGAGTGTGAGTAGACATCGCGTCCTGGCTGGAGGCAATGTCTAGCCACTCAAGACCCCCCCCCTGTAAAGTTAAAGTGCGTGTATGTGACGCTAATTATATATTAATTGTATATTAAGCTAATTAGCATAAATCTAAAATTGCTCAATGGATCGTTTTCAAAAAAAAAAAACACTTATCTACATTACAGCGTCAGATTATGTAGGAGATAGACTGTCACCAGATTAAAGAGGCTCTGTCACCAGATTTTGCAACCCCTATCTGCTATTGCAGCAGATAGGCGCTGAAATGTAGATTACAGTAACGATTTTTTTTTTAAAACGAGCATTTTTGGCCAAGTTATGACCATTTTTGTATTTATGCAAATGAGGCTTGCAAAAGTCCAACTGGGCGTGTATTATGTGCGTACATCGGGGCGTTTTTACTTCTTTTACTAGCTGGGCGTTCTGACGAGAAGTATCATCCACTTCTCTTCAGAACGCCCAGCTTCTGGCAGTGCAGACAGCGTGTTCTCGAGAGATCACGCTGTGACATCACTCACAGGTCCTGCATCGTGTCGGACGAGCGAGGACACATCGGCACCAGAAGCTACAGATTCTGCAGCAGCATCGGCGTTTGCAGGTAAGTTGATGTAGCTACTTACCTGCAAACGCTGATGCTGCTGCAGAATCAACTGTAGCCTCTGGTGCCGATGTGTCCTTGCTCGTCTGACACGATGCAGGACCTGGGGAAGTGACGTCACAGCGTGATCTGCCAGAAGCTGGGCGTTCTGAAGAGAAGTGGATGATCTGACTTCTCATCAGAACGCCCAGCTAGTAAAAGGTAAAAACGCCCCGATGTACGCACACAATACACGCCCAGTTGTACTTTTACTTTTGCAAGCCTCATTTGCATAAATAAAAAAATGGTCATAACTTGGCCAAAAATGCTCGTTTTTTAAAAATCAAAACGTTACTGTAATCTACATTGCAGCGCCGATCTGCTGCAATAGCAGATAGGGCACTTAAAGAGGCTCTGTCACCAGATTTTGCAACCCCTAAGTCTATAACATGGTCTGAAACACCTCCTGTCTTAAGTGGCTCGGGAAGCTGCTCTTTAACCCTTCTACTCTACACTGCAATACTGTGCTCTTCGATTGTCTTCTGTGTATTAACACTAGTTTATCTGAAATTGTTGATATGACCGTTACTGTTAGGTGATAATCTGACTGGCTCCTAAGGTCTTATTCAAACAGAATTGCTGCAGCAAATCCGCAGAAACTAGCTGAAATGCTGCTTCGGACAAACCGCACCATTTCCTGTGTCTTTTACTACAGGAAATGGTGTGGATTTTGTTGCGTTTTTTTTTTTCAATTCTTGGAAATTGTGATATCTCATGAAAAACGCAGCAATTCGTTCCACTTTGAGCAGCAGGATTTGACATTCTGCGTTACGACGAATCTGCACCGCAGGTGAATTTCTTCTTGGATATTTTCCACAGCATGTTGATGAGATTTGTTGACTCTCGCCCTCTTTGTTGCTACTGTATTCTCCTGCCTATTTTCCATCTGCAATTCTGGATGGACAATATTCAGCTATTCTGTTGTGTGCCCTACATTCTACAGTGTTTTGCAGATCTGTCATGGTATTTTTTACTTGGGCTCCATTCAAATCTGCACTAGGGCTCCATTCCGACAGAACCCTGACAGACACACATGGATACCTTAGGTTTCTGTTACCATTGATTTCAATGGTGATAGATCCGGTGCCCATGGTTTCCGTTTCTCAGCTGTGCAAGCGTTCCGTCATTCTGACGTAATCAATAGTGTAGTTTACTACGTTCTTAGTTCCGTCAAAATGACGGAACCCTTGCACACGGGAGACAAATGGAAATCATTGGCACCAGATCCGTCACCATTAATATCAATGGTGATGGAAACAAACTTATGGTTTCCGTTTGTCAGGGTCCCGTTCCGACGGAAAGCTCCGTCAAACGGGACCCTGGTGCAGATGTGAAAGAAGCGTTAAATGTAGACTCATTAATTATATTTATAATTTGGATTCGAAACTGCCAATGAAAAAAGGTGTCATTCATGTCAAGTTTTCTACCCTCAGTGAATGGTCCAGCAAGGACTGATTGCAGTTAAATAACTCAAATGCCTTGGTTCCTGGTATCTGGAAGGCCTTAACTGGGTAACATAGTATTACGTGGCACTTATTCAAATGAGCGGTTGACCATGAGCGTACGAGCAATTGTCTGAAGTTCAGGAGCTATTTTCTCCTGAAAACAGCTCCGTAATTTCAGACGTATTTGCCGTTATCGTGTGCACATACCCTTATGTTACATGGTCTAATGCACCATACTCCCTGGGTGAAAGCTGTTTCTGTATGGTTTAAAATACATGAAGGACCTAGAAAGGTCATAACATTTTGTATATTCCAGAGTTATCTTATGCATTTTAAGCATTTAAAGTGTAGCTAAACGATTGACTGACTTCTGACATGTCATAGGAACATGCCAGAAGTTTTGATTGGTGGGGGTCCAAGCACTGAGACCCCCACCAATCGTTAGAACGAAGCAGCTGAAGTTCCCGTGTGTATCTGTGTACGGACTCAATAGAAAGTCTGAGCCTATACTCCGATACATCGGCTTAACGGAAAATGCCGAACAGACACGAATCGGAAACCGTGCGAAAAAGTCAGAAAGTGCCTCCCATTGATTTCAATGGGAGGCGTAGGTGTTTTTCCGGCAAGCGGAAAAACAGTCTCGTGGGAAAAAGACATGCCCTATCTTCGGGCTTTTACGCTTCTGACCTCCAATTGACGTCAATGGGAGGCAGAAGAAGCGTATTTCGCGACGCTCCATGGTCGCGGACAAAAAAACGCTGCAAAAATTGGCCTGCAGGCAGAGCAAAATCTGCCTCAAAATTCCAAACTGATTTTTGAGGCAGATTTTCTGCCTGCAAAAAAACTCAGTGTGAACCCGGCCTAAACCTGTTAAAAAAATTCTTCAGGTTGTGTAGATGCTTAAATATGTGTAGGTGGATCATATTTTATTGCTCATACATTGCATAAATATCAAACATTTTTATTTCCATGAAGGGATAATTTTATTTAGAACTTTATTTTTTTACTTAGAGGTTCTGTCACCAGATTATAAGCGGCCTATCTCCTACATAATCTGATTGGCGCTGTAATGTAGATAACAGCAGTGGTTTTTATTTTGATAAAAAAAAAAAAAAAAAAGTTTTTTTTTTTTTAGCAAGTTATGCGCTAGTTTAGATTTATGCGAATTAGTTTCTTAATACACAACTGGGCGTGTTTTTACCAACTGGGCGTGGATGACACTGACCAATCGGCGTCATGCAATTCCCATTGACTTAATGTGGTGTGTGTGATTTATTGGTAAGAATAGCTCTCCATGCAGCGCTATCCTCCCAATCAACACATTGAACGGAATCTGCATTGGAGCCTCCACAGATCTTAACAGCACCTAAGTGTATGTAACGTGTTTGTAAAGGTTATTGAAGTTTTTGTAATATCCCTTAAATGTTTCGTAGTCCTGACATTTGGGACAATGATTCTCTTCTCAAGGCACTGTTTAAAGAGGCTCTGTCACCAGATTTTGCAACCCTTATCTGCTATTGCAGCAGATAGGTGCTGCAATGTAGATAAGAGTAACATTTTTATTTTTAAAAAACAAGCATTTTTGGCCAAGTTATGACCATTTTTGTATTTATGCAAATGAGGCTTGCAAAAGTCCAAGTGGGAGTGTTTAAAGTAATGGGCGTGTATTATGTGCGTACATCGGGGCGTTTTTACTACTTTTACTAGCTGGGCATTCTGACGAGAAGTATCATCCATTTCTCTTCAGAACGCCCAGCTTCTGGCAGTGCAGACACACAGCGTGTTCTCTATCACGCTGTGACGTCACTCACTTCCTGCCCCAGGTCCTGCATCGTGTCGGACGAGCGAGGACACATCGGCACCAGAGGCTACAGTTGATTCTGCAGCAGCATCGGCGTTTGCAGGTAAATCGATGTAGCTACTTACCTGCTGATGCTGCTGCAGAATCAACTGTAGCCTCTGGTGCTGATGTGTCCTCGCTCGTCCGACACGATGCAGGACCTGGGGCAGGAAGTGAGTGACGTCACAGCGTGATCTCGAACACGGCTGTGTCTGCACTGTCAGAAGCTGGGTGTTAACGAACAGAAGTGGATGATGCTGATTCGTCAGCATCATACACTCCCATTCACGACACCCAGCTAGTAAAAGGTAAAAACGCCCCGATGTATGCATATAATACATGCCCAGTTGTACTTTTACTGTAAACACGCCCAGTTGTACTTTTGCAAGCCTCATTTGCATAAATACAATGGTCATAACTTGGCCAAAAATGCTCGTTTTTAAAAATAAAAACGTTACTGTAATCTACATTGCAGCGCCGATCATAGCAGATAGGGGTTGCAAAATCTGGTGACAAAGCCTCTTTAACTAGCGTTGTTTAAGATGCTATATACTTTCAGATTAAGGTGGGGTCTCATGTAAGGCTATGTTCACACCTGCGTTGGGCTATTCCATTCTGCTCTGTCAGAGGAGCAGAACAAGGGAATGACCAGCAACGGTTTCGTTACATGACTGACACCACTGGCAGCTGACTGAACCCATTGACTTTAATAGGTTCTGTCATTTTACCAGAGACTAGCTCAGCATGCTGCGCTATTGTCTCCGGTTAACTCTGCCGGGTCTGCAACGGAAGCCCTTAACGGAGACTCCAATGCAGATGTGAACAAAGCCTTATTTGTACAGTTGCATAACCGCTATGTAGGGAACGTATTGCCTTTATATTTAATTTTTTAAGCGGCCTCTTCTCTACTAGTCATGTGAAATATGGTCTTATTGCTGTCAAGTGACCTGCACAATGCTTTCACATTAGTCTATAGTATATTGGCCACACAGCTTAGCCATTGATAACAAAATGGTCAGTCATGTGATCAGCACCAAACTCATTCATGCATTTGTTTAAGCATCAAGTCCCTTTATTTAGTGATGTGGAATGGCTTTATGGATCTGTCACAATTGCATTCACTGCATATTTTGCAAACTAAAATTAAGTTGCTCAGTAGGTTAGAGAACCTATAAAATACAGGCGTACTGGTAACAATGTTACTGGTGTCCCGTGGGAGACAATCCATATGATAGATAGATAGATAGATAGATGGTATATATATATATATATATATATATATCTCTATGTTGTCCTGTGTCTTTATCAAAGGTCCAAAACGTGCTTTATTGTAAACGTACATCCATAAAAACAGTGGAGCCAGGATAAAAGAGCAATAAACCCTAATGGAGGGTGGTAGGATTGGGATACTTTGTTTGGGAGCACTGCCCGAAAACACAGCTGCCGGCAGTGCCCGCAATTGCGGGTCGTGATTAGGGGCACAGCTGTGTGCATGAGGCCTTATTCTGTAGGTGATCCCAGTCCTACCACCCTCCATTAGGGTTTATTCCTTTCTCTTTTATCCTCAAGGTTTTTATTGATGTATGTTTACAATAAAGCAAGTTCTGTACCTTTTCATATACGCCATATTGTCCTGTATCAGTTGCTCAGTAGGTGGTAAACTAACAGTGTAGGTCTAATTACGACTAGTTCTGAAATGACAGGATTATTGGTGCGTATATTTCTCTATGCATTACTGCTGTCAAGTGTTCAATGATCCTGCATTCTGTGCCTTGGAAGGTGTGACTGGTGCCCATTTATTTTGGAGGCAGGGTTTTCAGGGTGACTCTGACTTATTACACAATTTGCATGCCATTTCTTAACCATAAGCACAATTTTTTTTATTTTATTTTTTTGCGCTATAGCTTCTTACATTCTGCAATATCTTGCTTTAAACTTTTTACTTTTTGTCTTTACAGCACTGGGAGCTGCATATGGCACAGCGAAGAGTGGCACAGGTATTGCAGCAATGTCTGTCATGCGGCCTGAGCTGATCATGAAGTCAATCATTCCTGTCGTCATGGCGGGTATCATTGCCATTTATGGACTGGTAGTTGCAGTGCTTATTGCAAATTCTCTAACAATAAATATAACATTATACAAGTAAGTTCTGGGCTCCCCCCCCCCTTTTTTTTTTTTTTTTTACATTTGTGAGGTCTGATTTTAATCAGAATAATAAACAATTAACAATCCTGCACAGATGTTTTGTAATGTATGGAGCATGACCAGATTATACTGACCGAGTTCAATAGAGAAACAGCTGGACAGGACAAGTACTGCTTCTACAGAGGCTGTCCTGTGGTGCCTTCAAAATGGCAGAACCCAATAAATGTTGGGCAAACAGATTTGTTTAAGAAAATATCCATCAGTCATTATTTTTTTTTATTTTTTTTTTTAAAAGGCTTTATTTTTCAAAACTCGTACCAATATACAATCCATACAAGACATTCAGAAAGGCATTAGTATCAGAAAGATGTCAATCTAGAGCCGATTCAGTATATGACATTATCTTCCCCAAGAGCCTAGCTGAATCCAACTACCATACACACATTCATCCTTGTGCGCAACCCCATCCCACCACTTTCAAGTGACCATTAAATCGCTGTCTCCAGAGTCTCCAACCCAATCGGTAATCTTTAGACTGTAGCAAGGTTCTGCTTCCCACTGATAGAGGCAAAAGTGGTAGTCAAAGGTCTGTCTGATCTGAAGTCTTCATGCCCTGGAACATTCTTTAAAATCAAACACGTTTAAGTGCCTGTTCACATCAGCATTAGGCTTCTGGGTTCCATTTGACCTCTGTCGGAGGAACCAGTGAACGGAAAGCCAAATGGAAACCATGGCTTCAAACAATGTCACTATTTTTCATGTTGGTTTCTGTAACGTAAAGTGTTTTGGTTCTTGTTTCTGAAAATAAAATAAAAATAGCTTAGTCGACTATGGTATGGTTTCTGCAACAATCCCAGAAGCTTTACAAAACTGAAGCGAACTGCAACAGAAGCATTAGCCTTGAAATCAATGTTCATGCAAATAGAAGCTCTGGTTTCTGTGTTCGTCTCTCCATTCATTGGTTCCTCCGACGGAAAAGGTCGAACGGAAGCCCGACGCTGATGTGAGCACACCATTAAGCATACATTAAAGAAACGACGGAATGGAAAAGTCATGTTCCTTTCTGTTGCTGAATGGCACCGGTCTTGGGTTCTGCAGCCAGCTGAAGCCTGTACAGACATACAAACTACACATGACAGAGCTGCTCTGTCAAATTAATACTGCAACTGCCCCTACCAGTGTTGTCTATTAAAAGCACTGGACAGATGCCTGTTAAATTGTCTTATGGTTAACTTTGAATTTACTAGACTTGTTTTGAACTTTACAAAACTCTAACTTTTTTTTCTCCCCCCTTTTTAGGAGCTTCTTACAACTAGGTGCTGGCTTGAGCGTAGGACTAAGTGGTCTTGCTGCTGGGTTTGCCATTGGCATTGTTGGAGATGCAGGAGTGCGGGGTACAGCACAACAGCCTCGACTATTTGTAGGCATGATCCTGATCCTCATTTTTGCTGAAGTCTTGGGTCTTTACGGTCTGATCGTGGCCCTTATTCTGTCCACAAAATAAAGAAATTATCCCCCCTTCCTTGAGGTTCCAGAAATCGCCACTTACAAATAATGGTTTTATCATGTGTACAGTCATCCTTCACCCGTCCTGATTCAGTAGTTTCTCTTTCCTTCTATCCCCTGTAACTGCGCAATTGTAAGTTAGTGACTGTGTGTAACCCTCTAGCTATAGTAATCAAGAGGACTTCAGGGCAATATGGGGTCCTGATGCCAGTGTTGTGGGCAGTAAGCGGGCATCACTTCCACAATCCTCACCCAACCGCCCCTTCTGCGTGCAGTGTATTTTTTTTTCTTCTTGCCTCCCATATTGACTGGATGTTACCTAACAGAAGTACCATGTAAAAATGATCTAGACTGTAATTTCCCTATTTCATTCAATGTTTTATTTATAAATACAAAAATTCTTCATTGTTCATACTTTAAAACGAGAGCCAGCTGTTTCTTTCCTCTTGTAACTTATCCCAGTCCCCCTCCCTTTGCTGCATATATTTAATCTTTAGCTGTATATCTGTGTGGGGTTTCCTTTGTAAGTGCTGAGAATTCCCTGGATGTAATTTGGTTCAAGATTGCTGTACTGTTCTGACATTGGAGTGAGGTCTAATATATATATATATATTTTGTTCTAGTTTTTTGTTTTAATACAAGAAGAAAAAAAATGATTCCCATCCGTGTTAACTGGTGACCAGAATATTTTAAAATCAAAGCCATGACGTATGGTAAAGATGCACCCAATGTTGGGCATCAGTTACACGTTTCCAAATAAAACATCTCAACACAAAAGCTGTCATTTTCTTCAATGCTCCTTTAAGGGTTAACTGCATGACAGATAATAAATAACATTTGTTTCTAAACCTAGATCGCTCAAGAATTCTAAACTTGCATTTTTTATTTTATTTTACTGCATCACACAATAGGCTGACAGCAGTTGTCTTTTCATTATATGCCAGGGATCAAAATGACAGGTCAATTCTAAGGGGAAAAACTTCTTCCCAGCATGCTGTCCATTGCTCGGTGGCCTCTCACCAGTTACTTTTTTTTAAGGGCATTGGGGGTAAGAACCTTTAAGAAAATAAAAACCTAATGGTGGCTCTAGGTTTCCATTTTCATGTTTTGACATCAGCGTTGCCCTTCTGGTAAGGGGCTCAGTCAGAGGTGTCTGTCAGATTAACCTCTCAATGGAAAGGCTAAAGGATTCAGCTTGTCACCGGTATGACAGGGTTTCGTTCTTGACGGCACAATAGTGCAGTCGACTTCGCTATTGATTCTGTCCACAACAAACATTTAGCAACATTTCCATCACCGTTCAGATCAATGGTGAGGGAAACGGAAGCTAAGGTTTCAGTTTGCCTTTCTGTTGAGGGGTTAACCCAACGGAAGGACAACGCTGATGTGAACACAGACTAAGGCCGGATTCACATGAGCGCTGTGCATCTCGGTTCACGGCCACGGTGCATCCGTGCTCTGTGTGACTCGATGTCACGCATCCCCCATAGATTAGTCTAGAGGGATGCGTGAAAATAGGTGTTGGCTTACAACTACTGAGCTAAATACTGCTATGTGAAAGAGACCTAAACCTGACTCGAACTATAATGCAGTGGCTGTACAAGCATATGGACCCTTACTGTACCTCTATATGAAAATTTTAGTCATGCAGATTTTTTGGCCGGATTCCAAACAAATCTGACAAATACTTGGCAAGATTAATCAGATGTTTACATGTACAGAGATATTTTCCTCTATAAACAATGCTTCTGGGGCATATACATGGAAACTGAGGCAGTGCATTGGGCTGAAGCCTTCTTTATGGTTAGCGCTGCATGCGATAATGGTGGCGCGAAACTTCAGCCAATGAGACAGTGGTCGTTCTGTGACCAAACGCCATTTATATGAACTTTGAAAGATCTGACAAAGGAATTTTTAACAGATTTTTGGAGCAGGAATTAAATCCAGAAACTAAAGTGATTACAATATAACTGAGCTGTTGTGCAAATACAGATTTTGTCTTTATTACGTGTTCACACTATACGAGGGTCATTTTTTTTATTTTCCGGTTGAGGAATGGGACTTAAATTATATTCAACTTAAACCAGAGATTCTGTTCAGAAAGGCAGGAATGTGGCCAACACAGTATATAGGATTTATAACTATTAGTGCCTATATAGGCCCACAACTATCCATAATGACGTAGGACACCGTCCGACAGCTTAATCTTAGTTCCTGTATTAGCTGAAATGCCTGGCCTGATAGTGGGTTTAATGAAAGGCATAATAACATTGGTTTCTAAATGTTCATGTTGACCCTTGCTTGGGACTCTTGGCCATGTTCTGTGAGTGAGGAGTGGCACCATGCCAGTTTTAGGCCCTGTTCATGTATCACTTAGGGGCTTTTAGCACGGATTCAGTTTTTGCTGTACAAAATGGCACACCATGCTTCAATATTATGTGTGGAAAAACGACAAACCATTAAAGTCAAAGTGTCTGTTGGGTGCTGCAACGTTCTGTCATGCAATGGATTCTGGTATTCTCGTCTGTTCCTTTGACACCAGAGAATGGAACGTGGATGTGAACACTGCCTTTGAAGTTCGGTTTGTGCCAAATTTATCTAATCTTGTATTGCCATAAGTGTGGTGTCAGGGCATGCAGAGTAAAAAAAATATGCTTCGCTGCTGGGTCTGTTCAGAAAAGTGAGGTTTACAATGACTCCCTTTTTATAAAATGATCTAGAACCTATTATACCTGCTCTGGAACTTTCACCTGCATCATTGAACAATATTTTCTGTGGAGGCAACTATTTTCTGCATGGTGGGAAAAAAAAAAATCATAATTGAAGCGGAGGCAAATCTTCATCTTTAGCACGGTTTGCACACAAGATGTCACATACAGGAGGCCCAGATCACTGCACTGTAACGAACACTTTTTTTTTGCAAATGGGAAATTAGAACATATACTTTCACGTCTAGAGAATGATTTCCACCAGATGTGTACCTTCTACGAGTGGTGTGATTGTGAGCGATATATGGAAGACTACATGTCAGATTTGGACCATGTCTGACATACATTTCTATACCAAAAATAAGCGTATTGTAAGGCTACATTCACATTTCCGCAGCAAAATATGCAGGCTGAAAAAAAAAAAATGCTCCTGAAGGTGCGGCTTTTAAGTTCTGTGTAAATCGTGGCGGTTTCAAGCTGTGGGTTTTGCTGTGTAGAACTACAGGGAAAGAATTCGCAGGCAGCATCACAAGATAAATTTATGTGCTGCGGTTTCTGCTGGTTGGCTGTGAGATTACTTGGAATCTCATTGTATATGCTGGTACTGTATTGTGATGCGTTTTGCTGCACGCAAATCGGCATTATGTACAGTGGCACTTTAGGCCTAGTGCAGAGGTTTTTTTCCTCCCCCTGACGCTCATTGATTTTAATGGGGTTTTTGAAGTGGACAACGCCTAAAGATAGGTCTTGTTGCTTTTTTTTTTTCTCCCCCCTTTCAAGTTTCGTCCCCCCCCCCCCCCCCAAATGGTTTCCGACACAGCATCAATAACTGCAAAAAAAAAAAAAACAACAACTAGCCCATGGGGTGCTTTTAAGGGTATACATGTGCAGTCCTCTTTTTTTTTTTTTTGTGCAGGAGACCGGCCTATACGTTGAAGTTGGCCATGAGACTTGAGTTTCCAGTTCTATTCTTCCTTCAGACTGAGCGCATTAATCATGATATTACATACCATCCATGACTTGTCGTCCAAGGAACTTGGCCCATAAAGAATTCTTTTCTAAATGAAGGATGTTTACAGAGGCAAGGATATCATGTACTTTAATGGTCTTCGTAAATAAACTTAGACGGTAATCGGGGAGATTGTGTAACCGAGAAAAAGGTTTAGATTCATTTTCTGTTCAGGTTTCTGGGTGGCCTATAACAACCAGCCCATGATGCATCAGAGGCCTGCAAGAGAATGGTGGGGGCCCTATGTATGGGCAACAACCAGGTAGGTGAATCCTGGCGGTAGGTATAAAGGAAAGTAAAGGGGTATCACTTATCCACAGGAATAGGTGATGGATGTCTGATCGCTGGGACTCCTAGCGATCGTGAGAATGAGTGCCCTGTTTGTACGTAGTGGTGGTCACGTGTACGCACTTCTTCATTCATTGCCTATGAGACTGACCGAAATAGCCGAGTACAGTTCTTGGCTATTTCCGTTGGTCCTATAGCGAATAAATGGAGCCGTAGTGCTAATGCGTGACCACCGCTGCCTTTTAAAGGATCCCACAAGACGCTTTTGATCGCTGGGGTTGCCAGCGGTCGGACCCGCAGCGATCAAACAATTATTACCTATACTGTGGATAGAGGTGATCAACATTTTTCATGCAACAACCCATTTAAAGCACTCAACCTAAAAATTAAAGGGAAGGTTTTCCATTACCCCTGGTCACAAAGACATATCAGAAGATTTTATCAGTGGAGCCCCTGTGATCTCGACTGATTGCTTGAGCAAAGAAACCATGATGATTCTTCGAGCACCATGCCCTTTATCTTCAGACTCAGATCTTTGGCAAATGTAAATTCGCATGCGATTATGCTACCTGCAATAGCGGTAAGTGGGGGGATGGTATTCAATTGGTTTTACTGCAAAAACAAAAAAGCTAACAAATAGTAACGATGATCTGCAATCCAATACATGTAATAACACAATGCGTTTTTCTGGGCATATGCGATTAGCGTGCGTGTATTATCACTGTGGGCCCCTAGACTAGCAGCGATCTGACCAGTATTGTACCCATAGTGCATGTATTCATACGTCTGCATATCTGAAACAGCAGTCTTACGTATAGTGTATGTGTATATATATATATATATATATGTATATGTCCTGGGTGTTAGCTGTCATCTATGTTTATAATGTACGCCTGTTATCTGCTCCCCAGTCCATCACTCGGCACGTTGCTTTTAAGACACTATTCATTATTGCAGCATCCTGTATTCACAGCCAGAGACTAATTTACAAGCAAACGAAAGGGGCTCGCCCAATTAAATCCCATCACAATAGGTCTGGATGATAATTAGGTATAAATATAGACTTTCCATTTTCGAGCAGTACCACAGTGCATATATTTATCACAATGTGACCAGATGCTCAATGTCTGCCCCCAAAAGGTTTAACAATGAATTACAAGCCCCATTCTTTCCTGCCTGGCTTTCTACTTGATTGTGGTGGGTGCAAAATGAGGTCCACAGACCCGACAGATGCCAAAATAGTGTCCTTTGGGCATTCGCCGGGCAGATATATCTAATTTAATTTTTTATTTATTTTTTAACATGGAGGCCTATGGATGACGTATGCCACTGTAGAGGCGTATGTCGTAAGATTTCCCCGGCGGATGTGCCAAACGTAGCCCGAAGCGCAATGTGAACAGAGCCTGGCGTTGGTGCCGAGATCAAGGAGCAGGAAAGCAGCAGCTGCTGTAATTCAGCCAATGCATTCCACCTTTCTGCGACACGATTCTTTACTCCACTATGCGACACAATTGTGGAGGAGGCGTACGACAAGTAGTAGCAATTATTCGATTACTACATCACGGTCACGTGTCTCAAAAAATGTATGTGCACACGGGGCAGATTAGCTGCAAATTTTTTTTGCAAGAAATTTCATCGCGGCAAATTGGCGAATCAGGCTGGGTATGCAGCACATCCAACCTAGAACCCGCAGGGTGCAGGTGCTGTAAAGACAGGGCTGAAAAAAAAAACCTCTAATACTAACCCCCGGGCATTGTCATAGCGACACGTCTCTCAGTTCTGAGTGCAGCCCGGCATCCTAGCATGACGCTGCAACAGTCAAGTGGGATAAAACGGCATCCCAGAAGGCCGGCCTGGACGTGGAACGGAGGAATGCGTCTCTATGACAACGTCTGGGGAGTAAGTATAGGATTTTTTAAATTAATCTTAAACCCCAAAAAGTTTTTTCGTTTTTTTTCGGATTTGCAATTTTTGCTGTGGAATCGCAGCGTTTCTGCCGCAAAAGTCACAACAGTTGCTATTTGTCGCAGGTTTTACCTCCCCATTGAATTCAATGGGGAAAACCAGGAATAAATACGCAGCATGAATTGAAATGTTGCGTATTTAAAAAATGCACCGCAAGTCAATTTGCGAACATTTTCGCCGCAAATTTTTTTCTCCGTGTGCAGGAGATTTGTTCAAATCTAATCCGCTTTGCTGCTACTGTACTTGCTGCAGGATTTCCACACAGATTGTTGTTGCGGAGATTTATGCTACGTGGGAACCCGGCCGTAAAGTAGCAGCAAAGCGGATGCGATTTGAACAAATGTCATCCACGCTCTGCAGAAAGAAAGCGTTCAGAGATGTGACTGCTGCAGCAAATCGCAGGTTATAGCGGTCACGTGGGCTGCGGCGTCGCTATGGCAATGCTAGTGAAGGTAAGTATTGTTTTTTCTGCTCTCCTTTCTGCAGCGGCGATTCCGGACGACAATCTGGACCACAATCTGGTACGGTCTCTCAGCCGGAGTTCCCTGTTGGGTTCTAGGTTTAGCTACGCTGTGTACTATTACGCAGCGTATCCGACCTGTGTGAACAGCCCCTAAACTGCCAACATATTGGAAGAAAGTTCACCGGGGGTATATACATACGGTGCACGCAGTGTGGAGCTGTAGCCTTTTCAGCTCCACTACATCAGACAAAATAGAAAAAAAACGCAGCACTAGTTGTTGATCCTAAATAGCTAGATTTATCCACCAAAACATTGCGACATTTCGACCCCAATATGGGTCTTTCTCAAGCTTGCTGGGGTCAAAATGTCGCAGTGTTTTGGTAAAGTGTTTGCGTTTTTTTTCTATTCTGTCACATGTCTCATTGGACGCAGAGAAAAAATTTGCATGAAAGCAAGGCTTAATCTGTTATGGCAGAATGAATTACACAGGATTAAAAAAAACATGGCTAAAACAGCGCCACGCCTATCCACAGGTTGTGTGTGGTATTGCAGCTTACCTCTATTGTCGTAAATGAGGCAAGACTGTAATACCACACACAACCTGAGGACAGGTACGGCGCTGTGTTTGGAAGAAAGCAGCCATGTTTTTCTAATCCTGTGCAACCCCTTTGATTTTTTTTCCTGTCATATTATTATCAATTATCACTACATAATTATACTTATATAAATAATACAGGTGTATAATCCAGTGATAAAGAAAACACAACTCCCACAGCCCCAACCCTACAAAGGGGCGGGAATGGACCAAACGTCCGAATGTGGGCGTGGTTTGGCAATTTTAAGGCTGGGTTCACACGAGCACATTAACGTCCGTAATGGACGGACGTATTTCGGCTGCAAGTCCCGGACCGAGCACACTGCAGGGAGCCGGGCTCCTAGCATCATAGTTATGTACGATGCTAGGAGTCCCTGCCTCTCTGCAGGACAACTGTCCCGTACTGTAATCATGTTTTCAGTACGGGACAGTAGTTCCACGGAGAGGTATATATATAAAAACGTGTAAATTAAAAGCCAAAATATGTTTCAAATTTGAAATCGGTGATCAGCTGCCTGACCTTCCCAAGATGGCCGCGCGAGTTCGCCATGTCATGTGACAGCTGTAAGGATGTCCTGTCATGTGACTCGGGCTCATGTGCCTAAATTGGATTTTTCTAGGAGTGAAAGGCTGGATGGGGAGGATGAGTGAAGGAGAGGATTACAAGGCAGGAAGGTTGACAGGCGATTTATGATTAACGATGCCTTCCAATAACTCCGTGTCGGGTGCCCCCATCGTCCAATTCAGGAACTGCCGGATCCTCAGAGACCATAAACTACAATGGTAAGTGAGCCGTGTACTGTAGCAAAGTGGGGGAAGGGTTATCAAAACTAGTGCAAGGAAGACGTGAAGCGGTTGCCCATCGCAACCAATCAGATCAGTGCTTTCGTTTTCCAATGGGCCTCGAGAAATGAAAGCTGCAATTTGATTGGTTATTGCAGCAACTCCTCCTCTTTTCACTTCCTGTAGTTTTACTAAATGGATTGGACCTGTCACCATGGATGCTTCTTATTTGTTGAAAATTGGACTAATGTCTATGGCTGGATTTAGGAAAAATATTATTTTTATTTTTTTTAAAGTGGGGGGAACTACTCCTTTTCACTGAGAAAATGTATCTGCTCACAGTAAAATTTCTTTAATTCGGCATTTGATCTAGAATATTTAATAATCTGGTACAGAACTGCAAGGTAATCTTTAATCACACAAAACCAGAAACGGAAGATTAAACAAATGGAGAATTTCTTAGAAAATGAATAGGTATCTACATTTTTTTATTTATTTTTCAGCTGAGGAGAACTTTGAATGGCGCGGCGGTCGAGTATGCGTGCTTCCGCTCTGTTCAATGTCTATGGAGCTGATCGAGACAGCGCTCCGTTGTTTCCGTCATTCCCATAGACATTGAATAGACCTGTACCACGCATTTTCGACCACCGCACCGTTCAAAGTTCTCCCCACACTGATCATGCGGTGAGCAGGAACGGGGGTCTAGTGATTGGTGAGGTCCCCAGAGATCAGGCATTCACCACCTATCTTGTTCATAGGTGATAAAAGTCAATGCCTTTAGGCCTAGTTCACACACAGTTTTCTGCAGGCAGAAAAATCTGCAGATTTTGACCTGCCGGTAGAACGCTTGCCGTGTTTTTCGGCAGCGGCCATTGAGCACCGCGGGCAAAAACTACCGCGAAAAACGCTTTCTCTGCCTCCCATTGATGTCAGAGATGGAAACGCCTGATGAAAGGACATTACGTTTTTGGGTTTTTTTTCTGCAAGGGGGGGCAATTGGGAGGCAATTTCGGACATTTTTTGGTGCGGTTTCGCATCAAAAACCGCGCCAATAAACTCAGTGTGACCTCCCCCTAAATCAGTATATTTTTTGAGTGTGTAAGGAAATCTGAGTACCTGAAGGAAACCCATACCATCACGTTTATGTCAGGGCTGTATAACATGTAATATCTCTTATAGGGAGGATCTGTGGGTGCGACAAGGGAAGATTCTTAACCCCGAAAAACTTTTCTTCGATGAAAAAGGTGCAGCTGATGTTCAGGTAGATTGCCAGGGGAGAATCATCGCGCCAGGGTTCATTGATGTCCAGATCAATGGTAAGCGATGACTTCTACATAAGGGTCTTATTAGTTTATTTACATGGGGGGCTACATAGAGACTTGCACATCCAGCCCTTAGAAGCAGCACCTAGTGAGATTATCATATGAGAGGGACAGCCCACCATTGCTACGGGTTGTCACATTTTATGTACATAAAGATTAAAGAGTATCTGTACATTCCAAAAACTTTTTGATCAATGGGGGTCCCGGGGCTGAGACCTCCACCATTGCTGAAACCTAGGCGCTGTGGCAGTCCTCTCCGCGCCTGCACCTTCGGCTGTGATCTGCGCTCGCTGTCAGGCTGAAGACTATGAACGTCTATGAACCGTATTTAGCCTAACGAGGAGCGCCGATCACAGCCGAAGGTGCAGTGCGCTCAGCACCTTTGTTTCGGCAACGGTGGGGGTCTCGACACCCGATTTCCTTCCCTACCAATCAAAATTTCTGATATGTCTCTGTGATCTCAAACGTTCGTTTTTTTTAAAGTGCAGACCCCTTTAATTTAATGAAACGTTATATTATTTATGTATTTCTCCCCATGTTCAAGATGTCTGCTTGCTGTCAGTGAATGAGACTATTCTTATTTACATCCAGACAGAAAACCCCACATCCATCTAAGTTATTAATGCTGTACAGTCTAGGAGTAAAACATTACAACAATATTGTTTTTGCGATCAACTATTAAGAAGTCCGTTTCTTTATCTAATGGAGTCAGAAGGTTGTGATTTCTGGAAACCTTTTTCCTTCCTTTAGGGGGGTTTGGTGTGGATTTTTCCCAGGAAACGGATGAAGCAAGACAAGGAATATCTCTAGTGGCTCGTAATATCCTCCCACATGGTGTGACCTCCTTCTGTCCGACCATTGTAACTTCACCGTCATCTGTCTACTACAAGGTCTGAAATTTGCGTAATGTCGAAAGATACAAATGGCGTCATGTGGACAGTGAGGCCTTTCACAAAGGGTTTACAATATAAAGAAATTCCATGACCCATGTAGGATGTCCCATTTATTTACCATGCCCGGGTGTGTGTATTTTTTTTGCAAAAAATTTTTGGGATTTATTTATTTCCCTCTGCTTTTATAGCGCCAACATATCCTACAGCGCTGAACAGAGATTGACGTCAGTCCCTGTCTCCGATGGGCTTCACTAACTATAGTCCTTATCCGAAACCTGCACACTAGGGCCAATTTCATAGATATCCAGTTAAAGTATGTGTGTTTTTGGAACGTGGGAGGAAACCGGAGTAAACCCACGCAAACACAGGGGGAACATACAGACTCCAGGCAGATATTTTTTTTTTTTAATCAGTTAAAGTTTATTCAACAAACTCCACATCAGTACAGGTGATTGTACAATCTGATAAGTTGTGAAAACATAACTTCAAGGACCCAAGCATGTATTTCCAACAAAACATTCCCCTTTCCCCAACTCCCCCCTGCAACCCCCAGCAACCCCCAGCCGGCCATCACGTTACAGGCTTCCACAGCCTATCTCCTTCTCCTTCCCAGGTCCACTCCCGTCAGTAGCACCATTCCTGAATGTGGGACCCCGCCACCCCTGCTCCAGTGCCCCCCGTGCCCGTAGTATTCCCTGGAACCTCAGGACCATTTAGACTGAAACAAGCACGCGGAGCGCCAGGAGTTCCGAGGAAGCCCACCCAGAGTGATCAATCCACCTAGCCCATTGTTTTTCAAACTTGTTCCTGGACCCCCTCTTGGAATATATCCTATATTCCATCAGAACCTGAGAGTTAAGTGCCCCTATAATTTCTTGCTTCAAGGGTGGTTCCGCACCCTGCCAGTGTTTTGCTATTCCCTCCCTAACTTGGTATAATATTTTTGCAATTGCCAAACCGGACAACCTATCCCCCTCCAGATCACCAACATACCCCAGCAGCATTACCACGGGATCCAATGGAATCTGCACCTCAAACACTCGGCCCAGTAACTCTGACATTTCTTTCCATAAGGTCCCCAATCTCTCGCAGGACCAGAACATGTGAAAGACAGGCAGATATTTTTGGTTGGACTTATACCCAGGACCCCAGTGCTGAAAGGCAGAGGGATGACCATAGATGTGGCAATGCAACCACTTGGCGATTATCCAAATGTATTGATAGACTTCCATTCCGAGCCCTCGGTGTATATAATCCTATAATGAACGATGGTATACAGAATGACGACCTTTGGCCTCTGTGCAGGAATTATCCTGTGGTTGTATGATTTTTATAGTGCGCGCGTTCTAATATCATGAACATTGATCCTGGGGTATCTGCCAAAAATGTAATGTGGGCGTTGGACTTGACCTTCTGTAGTGATACAGCGTGCTGCAGAATATATTGGAACTACATCAATAACGATCATGTATATACATACCTACACATGGACATGTTTATTGGGAATAATATGAATGATATTGTGAAATCAGAAGGTTGTGATTCCAGCCGACATTGCAGACGGAAAATACGCAGCGTAATACATTCGCAGCAAAGCGGGTGAGATTTAACAAATGTCATTCACACGCCGCAGAACAATTACAACCGGAAATTCACCTGCGGTGCGTCATTTTATTTCTGCGGAAATTGAACTGACTTTCTGCGTTTTTTTTTTTTCCCCCCATAGAAATCAATGAGGAACGACAATTCCGCAGCAAACTACAATGTACTGTGTAATTAGCTGCAGAATTTCTCACAAAGGGTGGAAATGACATCACAGGAAGAAGAAATATCCCCATCACACAGCCCTTGAAAAAACGCACTATATTCCCTTTGAAGAATCGGATGTCCCTGTGTTGGACACAAGACGTGTGCTTTGCTTTGGCTGCAAAATGTAAAGAGGCCAATAGTGTAGAACCTCTAAAGGATGTTATAAATGCCTAATTAGTGGGGGTCCTACTTCTGGGACCCTCACCTATTAGGAAAATGGTGGTCCCGTGACCCTTCTTTTTGCTTGCTCCACCCTCTAGTGCCCATAGACTCCATTAGAAAGAGACACACGGCCGCCTCTCCATTCATTTCAATTAGAAAAGCCGACAATTTCAATCGGCAAATCCCTTGTTATGTGTCGTGGGACCACCCCGATCTCCTGATACGTTTTTTTTGGTCTAACGCAATGTTCTACATAATCCTGATTATAATGTTGATGCAAATGATTGTATATTTTTTTTTCTCCCATAGGTGCTTCCGCAGATTTCTGTAGGAGATGGTGGAGCAGGGAGAGCCGGTGTGTTGGGTAATGATTCTACATACATATTACACACAGTAACTCTCTCTTTGCCTAGGTCAGTGTTTTCCAACTGGAAGTCTGGTATTCTTCTAAAAACTGGTTATGGGTTCCCTAGAGGACAGCAAAAGCTGACAATATGGGGATTAGGTGGTAGGGTAATGTTTTTCAGGGGTCGTTCCCCCCCCCCCCCCCCCCCCCCCCCCCCGTGTTGTAAAAGGACAATAACAAGAACGGGGTTGTATGAGATCATTTATATAAAAAAAAAAATCCCAGAAACAGCGCCACTCTTGTCCATGGACTATGTCTGGTACTGCATTCACTTTAATGCGGCAGAGCTGTAATACTAGAAACAGCCTGATGGTGGCACTGTTTGTCTGATCTCACACAACTCTTTTAATTCTTGGTCTTGTAAGTCAATTGTTATACTTTTTTGCTTAACAGTGCCTGTAACTTTACTGTCCGGCAGGGATCCATCTGGAGGGTCCATACATCAGCGCAGAGAAGAAGGGAGCCCACCCAGAGCACTGCCTACGGTCTTTTAGTGACGGGGGCTTCTCAGAGCTCTTGGACACCTATGGCACTTTGGATGGAGTCAACATTGTCACTATTGCCCCAGAGATGGGAAAGAGTGGGGAGGTGATCAAAGAGCTGGTGAAGCGCGGGATATGTGTCTCCTTAGGTAAGTGCGAATAATATCCATTATATTACAGGGTCCTATAATAAATACTTGTGTCTGAGATGTATGATGTCCCCTGTTTGTCTCTAGGTCACTCTGTGGCCAATTTATCTCAGGCTGAAGATGCTGTAAAATCTGGGGCTTCATTTATTACACATCTCTTTAACGCCATGCTGCCGGTATGTGAATCATCTGGTGTCCTCTTACGTATTTTAATATGTATGTCTTTAGATTTTAGTGAAATTCTGCATAGTTATGTATGCGAAAGGTAAAGATTCTTCTATAATAAGTTGTCTTATTTTAGAGTTAAGGCCCTTTTACGCGGGCCAATGATCGGGCAAACAAGCGTTTATATGAACGCCCGTTCCCGCTCGTTGCCCTTGTTCGTCGGCTGATCTGGTCTCTTATGCGGGCAATAAAATGGTCGCTGGGCAGCAGCGAATCTACCCGTGTGAACAGGGCGCCGTGCTGCCGACATGATGGAAGTGTATGGGGACGAGCGATCGTAGTAATGATTGTTCGTCCCCATACATTACCAATCATTACTGAAATGAGTGGCGATCAACAAACTGTCTCGTCGTTCAGCGCTCCTTTTCACGGCACGTTTTGCACCGCGTAAAAGAACCTTTCGCAGTCATATAAACGATAGAAGAAATACTCGCTCTACTGGATATTGCAGGAGTCAACGGAGGTTGGTTTCCAGAGGAGGAAGGTAGGAAGTATCCCCAAGGGCTACGTATTAGCCTTTGGAGGTCCCTAAACATCTGTATACACACACGTGGGTTTATTTTATTAGCCCTTTATATAACGTGTGCTCTCCAATTTTTAGGTTTATCTAGGATTTATATTTTTTTGTAAATGCAGCCAGGTCCTGCTTTTTTTTTTTTTTTTTTTTTTTTTTAAGCCCTGGTCATCAGCCACATATTTTGCTGCAGAGGAGCAGCCATTCATTTGAATAGGTGACCATGTAATTCTCGGTTGCAACAAGTTAACCAGAGAAGGAGCTGCTCTTTACGTGCACTTCCCGCTGTAATAGGGGAGTAGTGGAGCCGGTGTCCTATATATGTCAACCCACATGTAATACAATAACAAAAAATAAAATACAGCTTTCACCATGTTTTTACAGTTCCACCACCGGGACCCTGGGATTGTGGGGTTACTGACAAGTGATCGGATTCCAGCTGGGAGGACGGTCTACTATGGGATGATTGCAGACGGGATACACACTAATCCTGCTGCTTTAAGGATTGCCCATCGTGCCCACCCAAATGGTGAGTATAACTGGCAAGGACATAAAAAATAACCACTTTTTGCACCGCGTACTATATTAGGCCGCTCTTCAATGTGAAATGCTTAGGATCGTTGTGTTTTTGTTTTACCCACATATGTTGTGTCATTCCAGGTCTGGTTCTGGTGACAGATGCCATCACCGCCATGGGGCTCGGGCCCGGCAGACACACCCTGGGGCAGCAGGAAATACTGATCGACGGTCTCAATGCTTATGTGGTTGGTGAGTTGTTCCATCTGAATAATGAGGACGATCAGGGGAAATGTAATATTACATGGAGACCACTCAGATGAATAGATGAGCATGGGATGCGTGGTCTTGAGTCTGACAGTGGGAGTCCGTCTTTGCAGCAGTTCTACTCCACAGACCACCCTCTATAATGTCCTAATAGGCGTATGGAAAGGGGTTGTCCAGATGGGATAAACCCTTTAATTAGACTGTTCTGATGGTCATGTGTTAATAAATACAGAAATTATTCCATAATAAAATATAATCTGCTTGCTGATGGTTTCCAGACAGTTGCCGTTTTTCGTACACTGTAAAAAGAAACAAAAAAAATTAGAGGATATGTTGCAAAGATTAGCGTCTCAAGGTTGCACGGTAAGGCCCAGTTCACACACAGTTTTGTTTTTTTTACGCTAATTTTGACGCGGAGACCGCGTCGCAGTCAGCGGCAAAGAACAGTCCGAAATTGCCTTTCGTTGATTTCAATGGGAGGCTGTTTTTCTTTCGCGGCGATTTTTAGTCGCGTGGTTCCTCCTCTGACCTCTGCTTGCAAAAAAAACTCATGGCCTAAACCGTTTTTTTTTTTTTTTCTTCAAGGAACTCGCACTTTGGCAGGCAGCATCGCCACTATGGATATGTGTGTGAGGCACTTTCATGAAGCCACAGGTAAGTAACACTTATAATTTTTCACATAAACCACGGAGAGGCAATTGGCTTTATACTACCACGGGTGGAATGTGTGTCCGGGTACATACTGTAAGCAGGGTAGGGTCGATAGATCTGTATGGCGTTGTAATAAGCACACGGGGAGGGGGTTAAAGGACTCCTATGTAATTCAATGAAACCTTCTCCACTGACCCTCATACACGGTAGTGACTTCCTGCTGCGTGTTTTACGTTGTGAGTATTGATTATGCTTCCGGGGTTAAATGAAATCATCTATCGACAGCTGGCTTGTTGAAATGCCGCGGGCAGCCTGGCCTTATAATCTATTCATTCCTTATTATTATGTGGCTCTCCCTGCTTATCTTCTCTGACTTATCTGTTAGATGCCGGCAGCCGTCTGTCTGATATCTGCTTCAGAACTAACAACATCTGACCACAAAAAAATTGTATGCAAAGACATTGAGTAATTTTAGGTATAACTAATGTGTGACGGGTTATCTGGAGAAGCCTGTGACCCTTATGAATATCACTAGACCTGAGGCTGATGATAACTTATGCATAAAAATGCATATGTGGATCAGCCAAGTATGAATGTTTATTTATTACCATAGTTAGAGGGAGATAAGCTGCTGCCGGACACATCTGGCACCGCTTATCTCACAGAGTACAAAGTATTGGGCATGTTGAAATCCAACATAGCCAACAATTATTTTCCTAGATGGTGAGGGAACGTTGGGCTGCCACCATAGACATTAGAGTGTTAGCAGCCCCCGCTAAATTTAGCAGGTTCAGCCAACCTTAAACTAATGTGTATGGCCAGCTTGTCATAACTGGGATAACCCCTCCGGGCCAAACGATTAGATTAAGCCTGCCCATACACATAAGCCTTTATGCCCCGATTAACATGTATGTAGGGTATGAGTAGATGAGCAGCTGTCGGACAGCTCTGGTGCCGCTTATCTCTATGGGAAACAAAAAGATTAAACTGGAAGAACCCACCTTTTATAGGATCCTTGTTTTTCCTCAGTGGCAGCCCAACGGCAATTCTCTGCCAGGCCCCATAGACATTCGAGTGTCAAGGATGGCAGGAGCCACCAACAAATATCTAATGTTTATGCGGAGCTTTGGTCTTTACACACTAGAGGAACTCCTCCGAATATTTCCCAATTTATTGTATTCTTATATATTATCTAATGTGCAAGCAACAAAATTCATTCACATATAGCAATCGATTCCCCGGTTTCAGCAAATTGATGTTTTTTGTTTTTTTTTGCATTATGAAAAGTTTTATACAATTTTCCAATATGCATTCTGTATTAATTCCTCACGGTTTTCAAGATCTCTGCTTGTTGTAGGAACATTCATTGTTTACTTCCCGTGGATACAATTCCGTCCATGGTCATGTGATGGACACACCTACTGTAACGATCCCAGCACCTGTGTGTCCATCACATGACTATGGACAGAATTGTATCCGCGGGAAGTAAACAATGAATGTTCCTACTGAATGACAACAAGCAGAGATCTTGAAAACCGATAGGAATTAATACAGAAAGTAGATCGGAAAGTTGTACAACTTTTAATTACATTAATCATTCTGCCCTTTAATAGCTCCGTGTATAAGATTTACTGTTAGACTTATAATTGATGACTTTGTTTAGTGCGTAGCGTATAGTATGATGTAGCAGAGCCACTTACTGTGTTTCCTGGCAGGTTGCACAGTGGAGGAAGCTTTAGAAGCCGCGTCTCTTCATCCAGCACAACTTCTGGGCCTGCAACATCGCAAGGGGACACTGAATTTCGGAGCACACGCAGGTCTGATCACATGTACATGTAAACCTTTCAACCACTAGAGGGAGTCAAGCAGAGGCCTCATGCACCGCACATGTTTTTCTTCCGTGTGCTATCCATATTTTTTGCGGTTAGCACACAGACCAATTCATTTCTAATGGGCCATTCAGTGTTTTTTGCGGATTCGTTGTTCCGCAAATTATAGAACAAGTCCTTTTCCTGTCCGTTTTTGCAGACACGTGGCGCCCATTCAAGTCTATGGCTCTGCAAAAATAACGGGTAGCGCACGGAAGCCATCAGTGTGCTGTCCGCATTTTGCAGATGTGTTAATAAGTGAATTGGATTTCCCGGGTTTTGCCTAGCAAAATGCGGACATCACACAGATGGCTTCCGTGCACTACGGAACAACGAATCCGCAAAAAACACTCATGTGTGCATGGCGTAGTTTGCAGCCTGATCGGCGGCAACGGTCGTGTGCATGAGGCATTAGACTGCTGTGGATGTCTGTCTTGGTAGGACGTCCGCCCGTCCGCAAATTATGGGAATATTTCTTACCATCGCTCATCTCTTTTTCATCAAAATATTTTGTATCAACCCTTTTTCACTTCATCTTTTCTTGGGGTCTCTTTAATTTATTCTTTTTCTTCAGATTTTATACAACTGGACGACAACCTGAACGTGAAAGCAACTTACATAGCAGGAGAAGAAGTTTGGAGTTCCTTGGCAATCTGAGGATAGTCGGGACAGTCCTCTTAGAATATTTCCTGTGCCTTATTTACTTGCTGCTAACTATGGAATGAAGATGGCCTTTAAATTCTTTGGTGCATGACCTTACGATGGCCACAAGATGTCGCCAGAGTCCTGATTCTGCCACGACGCATAACGGCGGTCGTCCATTTCTGTTTACGAATCTACCTTATTGGTCAATGACTAGAAAGGGACTGAGGAAGTAAATGTGGACAGTGAAATAAGAATCTCCGCTGTAACAATCACGTAATTCTGAAGCCATTAGTACATTTCAGTACGTGCACCCAGAGGTATTGTCAGAACTATTACCTGTAGACAGTGGAGGCAGCCATTTTGTGTCTGTAACCGATGTTTTACGAACCACCTAAGATGGCCAACAATCATTAACGGTTTCCCATGAATGTTCATTAAGGCTGTGGTAGTAAAACAATCTGTTCCGATATTGGAAACAGTACAAATGATTTCCTTCAAGGAAACCAATCCCTTTGGTTTAGATATCTTTCCATATATGGCCCTATACTCGGGAATGATCCCGTAGAGAAAAATGTGGTGGGAAATCTACCAGTCTATTACCAATTTGAAGGAACAGCCCAAACTAATACACTGTATTATGCCTAGAGCAGGGCCTGAGGGGGCGGAGCATGACACTGTTTTTTTTTTTTTTTTAAATAAACATTCGAGTCATTCTCCACCCCCTCAGGCCCTGCACTAGGGAGAACACTGTATATAAGCTTGGTCTGGAGTGTTCCCTTAAAGCTGGTACCCCCCCCCAGTTGTTACCTGTCAGTGTTTCAACGGACCGTGTGAGGGATCCGTTGAAAAATAGAACATGTCCTATTTTGTTCCGTTTTCACGGATCCCTCCATACACAAGTCTATGGGGATCCGTGAAACCGGAAACCGCACGGGGGCACCTCGGACGTGAAAAACGTCACGTTTATCACGTCCGAGTTTCCCCCACGTTCGTGTGAATCTGGCCTAATTGAGAGGGGTCATAAGTGGGGTCCACCTTCTACTAAGTGAGGCCGATAGGTCAGCCTACAAAATGCCTCTCTCGGGTGAATGTTCATGATACGGAGGTGCCGTGTAAGTTTAGATCTTTTACCTTCAGAAGCCGTATTTTTGCTTTGAGATGTATAAAAGAAGAATGCATTTTTTTTCTTGTATTTGCAGGGTTTTTACCCTTTTTATTTTGCTCTTCCTCGGGGGGCTGAGTGGATAGAACAGGATACATTCCTTATAGCTCAGTTTGGAAAACAGGATTCGGGAATATATAAAAACCAAAATAGGATAGGGATAACATTTCTTCCCGACTTCAATATTGCAATCCGAATAAAACCCTGGATCAACGACCCATCCACAGCAATCCAGTAACCGTATCTTGTAATATTATTACATTCACGAAAGACGTTCCGGCCTCTTCTGAACTCTTTTAGTAAATTCACCGTCATATTTTTTTGCAACCGTGAAATCACGAGCAGATGGAACCGACCGAACCTAAGTTGATCAACTTAGATTTGACTGGTATTGGGGTTAAATTGTGTGTCAGTCGAGCCGTCAGTTCAGCTCGCTGACGGATTTAGCTAACAGCGGCATTATGCCACTATGTATAGTGGGCAAACGAAATGACGTTTTTAATAAAACTTTTAGACAGCCTTTATGATACACAAACACGTAGTTTACATAAAAAAAAAAAAATGGCTTCAAAGGTTTTCATTTTGCGATGTTCACATAGGGCGGATCCGCTGCGTAAAAGTACGCAGCGTGTGCGCCACATGGAATTCTAGGCGAAAAACTGCGCCAAACTGGTGCCGTTTTTCAGCCGGAATGTCCGCTGTGGAAAACTGCAGCACTTGCTGATACTTCATCCCAGGAGACTGCTACAACCTGTGATTGGCTGCAGCGGATCAAGCTTCATCCCAGGAGGCCGGCCCTCTGACGTCATCCAGGCCGACCTAATGGGATGATGTTTCAATCCATGTGACCGCCGCTGCAGCCTGTGATTGGCTGCAGCTGTCACATGGGATGAAACGTCATCCCAGGAGGTCACGCTGGAGGGAGGGACACAGACTTCTGGGTAAGTATGAGATGATTTTTTTTTTTTCTCGGAGTTGCGTTTTTTGAGGCGGAATCACTGTGAACCCGCCGCAAAAAACGCAACAACTGCTATTAGTTGTGGGTTTTACCTCCCCATTGGATTCAATGGGGAAAACCTGTAACAAATAAGCAGCGTTTACGTAAATACAACTCACATGGTGCGGAATAAAATTCCGTACCTCAGGTCAATTTCTGAGCGGTTTTCCCACTCAGTATTTACGCAGCGTGTGGATGAGATTTTGTTTTATCTCATCCACTTTGCTGCAGATTTTCTGCGATGAATTCCGTGGCGGAAAAACCGCAGAATGTACGCAACGTGTGATCTGACCTTCAGTGGTCACACGACCTGGACCACTGACAGACGTTTTTAAACTGCAAATCTGTACAATTAGAGTTGGCCATTAGAACCAATCAAATTGCAACTCTAATTTTCCAAAGCCAGGTTCGAACACACAAGAAGTGACCTGATTGGACCACTGCTCCACTTCTTGATTGCATTCATTTTTATACATGAGGTTTTTGTTTTGTTTTTTTGTAAAAATCCTCCAATTTCTCTCTGCTTAATCTCAGTGGTGCTATAAACTGCCTTCTTCTGCTAGATAACCTCTGTTTTACTTAATCTGGTTCTTATATTTCAGATATCTAGAAGCTGTAACTGATTAAAGTGGACCGACCGGTCATCTCTCCTGACTTGTCATTTTTATGAAATACTTGTATTCTCCATGAAATAACAATTCTGGAGCATCTTTTCTTAGAACTCTGTTGTGCCGTCCCTCTGTTATTCCTCCTGGAAATGTAAGAATAAGTTGACAACTGGGAGTTACCATTCACTATCTCAAAAGGGTGTGTCCCTTAACACTCTGACATTGCCCAATCAGTGCTGACAGAGTATATAGGGACAGCAAACTATTGATACCAAGTTGTCAATTTATTCTTACATTTCCAGGAGGAATAACAGAGGAATGGCACAACGCATAGTTCTAAGAAAAGATGCTCCAGATTTGTTATTTCATGGTGGATACAAGTATTTACTAAACCAGACAAGTCAGGAGAGTGAACCGCTCCTCTTTAAGCTGTGATTACATTTTATCCATTGCAGATTTCAGCGTGTCTTTATAATCGGCTATTTCTCATTATATACACATTTATAGCGTTTGTCATTGTTAATCTGATTTTCAGAGGATACATATACTCTAATAGGGTTATGCTATGACGTTCCTGTTACTTATTATGAAAGACTGAATACATCAACTATTTTGGAAGAATTTAATTGCAAGTATGTGCTGTCAGATACAAGGGTAGTAACCAATTTCCACTGGAACTAGTGGTTTCCCAGGATTATTGCACGATCAGGGTTTCAAGGCGACTATAGCTATATTATCCTGGACGCAGACATGTTCCATTAAAATAATAGAATTTGATTTTGGTGCACTTGGAGTTTACAAGTCATACCCCAGAAGGGAATAGGAAAAGTTGTGTGTACTCTACCGGAGTATAACGCCTATTGGTGTGAGCATTGTGCATCTGTAGGTGTATATTGAGTGCCCAGAATGTTATATGTGAAACAAACTGGATGCAATTTTACAGGTAACCGCCTTAAAAGTTTAGGCCCCAAGCTTGGCACAGTTAGTAAATGCCCTCTGCCTTAGCCTTACATAGAATTTACATACATTTTTTTATATATATATATATTTATATTTCAGAACAATTTAAAAAATACAACATATTGCTACAATTTGTGTTTTGCAGCTGAGTTTTCTAATGCCCATGATAAACAACAACCACAAGGTCCCATATCCTACAGTAATGAAAATGAATGGACACCAAGAAACTTGGTGTTGTATGTAACTCACACTACAGCCACAAGGTGGCACTGCAGTACTTTCTATTAGAACTTGTTCACACAGTGCAGATTTTGCATGCAAACCAGAAATGGAACATAAACAGAACTATATAATGGAAGGCTTTAAAGTGTCTCCTCTCCTGGATCCAAGTCTGGTTTTGGCTGAACAAATGCAAACAAAATCTGCAACAAATCTGCACTGTGTGAACAAGGCCTTAGTACTGTCTTAAAAGGATGTTCACATCTGAAGCATTTATGGCCTATCCACAGGATACACCATAAATGCCTGATAGGTGGAGGTCCCATTTATCAGGAGAACGAGGCTCTCCTAGTCCCCGCTTGCCAATTCCTATGGCCTGATAGCTGCATTACTTTCATAGGGGAGGTGGATGAACTTGCGTGCGGCTCTTTCCATTAAAGTCTATGGGATTTACAGACAGACCTGAGCATGACCACATCTGGAGTGGAGGAGCGCTCCGGAGATAATAATTCTGCAATAAAAATGATCATTCTGTTTACAATTATTTATCATTTCTATTGGTGTAGTTAAAAGGGTAACTAAACGTTCGACAAACTTCTGACATGTCATAGTGACATGACAGAAGTTTGAATTGGTGGGGGTCAGAGTACGGAGACCCCACCAATCGCTGAAACGAAGCGGCAGAAGTGCTCGTGTGAGCGCTCAGCCGCTTCGTGTCTGTTCGGCTTTTTCCGGAAAGCCGATGTATCGGAGTACGGGCTCATAGACTTTCTATTGAGCCTGTACTCATTCATTTCAGGAAAAGGCCGAACAGACACGAAGTGGCTGGGCACTCACACGAGTACTTCTGCCGCTTCGTTTCAGCGATTGGTGGGGGTCTCAGTGCTCGAACCCCCACCAATCAAAACTTCTGGCATGTCACTATGACATGTCAGAAGTTTGTCGAACGTTTAGTTACCCTTTGATCAATTATATTTATTAAAAGTAAGTACAGGAGAAATGTTATACAGTACATCTTGTTCCATAGAAGCTGCACCCCTATGGGACGTATGACAATGTGAAGTTTCCGTATAGACGAGGAGGAATCATACTGACGGGTTGAAGCCATGTTACAGGGTTCTGTGCTATTTAGGTGTTCCTCTAAGATCCTGGGGCGTCAAGATACCCAAGTGCATGCGGGGTGGTACACGGGTGTAACTATAGGGGGTGCAATCGCACCTGGGCCCTGGAGCCTAAGGGGGTCCAAAAGGGCCCTCAGCCCCATATGAGGAGAACAGTATATGTGACATTTGGAAAACCCTGCCACAGATATTGCATTGGGAGCTACAAGTTACGCCTCTTGTGGTACGATGAGGCAACAGTACGACGTCCAGCGAGTATTGTGCACAGGTTCTATTCTAGTTAGTAGGATCCACGCACAATATTCTCTGAGCATCCGACAGTTGACTTGGCATCTGTACCGCCCAACATGCACTAGCGTATCCTCCCGTGTCCGATCAGGCAGGCGATTAGACTTATAGGAACACTTTAAAGATAAGACATCACTGGTATAACTATAGGAAATGTAGAGCGTGACATCACATCTGGACCCGTAAGCTTGCTGTATATTAAAAGTGTGAGAAACATCTATGCTGAGAGTTGATGGCTTGAATTTACAGGCCCGACATGTCGCCTTCTGATTTGTGTCGGGTGCAGTGCTGTCATTGAGACTTGTGTGACACCACGTCACGATCCATTCCTGCACATATACACGCCTAACTCACTATTTTAAGGGGTTGTCCAGTTTGGACTTCTTACCACATGGACGGTACACTGAAGACGATTGGAAATCAATGGGCCAGACAGGCTGGGTCCTCTGGTGGGAGAGCTGCTCTTTGAAGGTACTTTCCAATCTGATTAATAAAGGGGTTACCGATTGGGCTAAAAATATGATATCGATGTTGTTGCACCAGTGATTTGCAGTTCATACCACACTATAGTGGCCAAATAATACCACCATAGCGTGCTGAAATAACAGTGCTCAGGCCTCACGTTACCAAGAAAGTCCATACTGATCGAGCGCGGACCTGTATAACATTTTTGGGAGTCATTCTGAGGAGGTTATGTGGCATTTGCCTCTTTTTCTCTTCATAAACCCCAACTCTACTAATGCGCAACTCTGGAGTTTAAGCAAGGCTAAGGGTATGTTCACACGGCTTAGCAAAATACGTCTGAAAATACGGAGCTGTTTTCAGGCGAAAACAGCTCCTTATTTTCAGATGTTTTTGTAGCAACTCGCGTTTTTCGCTGCGTATTTTACGGACGTTATTTAAGTTGTTTTTCAAAGGAGTCAATGAAAAACGGCTCCAAAGACGTCCCAAGAGGTGACATGCACTTCTTTGTCGCGGGCGTCTTTTTACGCGCCGTATTTTGACAGCGACGCGTAAAAAAACACCTCGTGGGAACAGAACACCGTAAAAAACTTTCAATGGGCAGATGTTTGTAGGCGTAATGGAGCCGTTTTTTCAGGCGTAATTCGAGGCAAAAAACGGCCAAATTACATCTGAAAACAGTGCGTGTGAACATATCCAAAGACATGGCCCTTTATTATACGAGTATAGATTAGAGAAAGTGTCTGCAATGCTCCTGACGACCCTGGCCAAAATATATTAAGGTTTAGGTGGGTGCGTCAACGGACACCCATCAGTACACTTATCCAGATCCATATGTATTATCGATATATCGGAGAGAAGTAAGAAACAAAGAGACATGCTTTGTATACCCAAATAATCCTTCTCTGCTTTATTGATAAAATGCGATTACAATGATATCTTCCAAAGGAGGAGTAGGCTTAACTTAGCCAATCGTTTACAATGGGCCATTGGCTCTAACTCAGCCAATTACATACAATGGGGGAGTTGGTCGTGCTGAGCCAATCACAAGCATGAAAGGCTTTTTAAATGTAAGGCCTCATGCCCACTTCAGTTTGGTTTTTTTTTGTCAGGGTGCTATCCGTTTTTCAACTGATAGCCCCCTGACACATTCATTTCAATCGGGTCATGCACACTTCCGTTGTTTTACCAGAACCGTGCGGCCGTTCCGTCAAAAGTAGTGCAGGTCCTACTCCTGCCCGTTTTTGACGGAACAGTCTCGGCCTTTTCATTGAATTTGGTCCGTGAAACAGCGGACTGCACATGGAAGCCATCCATGTGTGGCCCGTGTTTGACGGAACCGTCATTAATGGCCGACGGAAGTGTGCACGAGGCCTAAGACTACAATTTCCCATAGCATGCAACGTCACTACGACTGATGGGTCATAAAGACCCCACAGCTGCCATATAAACGGTCTATTCCGCATAATAAAAATGGTAAACAAACTGTGTTCCCAGACAGTATGGGGCGGTAGACTCGTTCCTCATGATAAAGAACTGGTAAAGATTTTGTTATATTCTCCATAACAAGGAATCATAACATTAGCTAAAGAACAAAAAACATAATTTTTCAGACAATCCCAACATGAATTTACTTCTTTTATGTGATTCTTCAAACACAAAATGGATTCTTCATGCAAGATAGAGTCACATAACCATGCTTTCAAAATGGAGTCACATAAACACATTTTACTCACTTTCACAAATGGGTAACGTTTTATTTCTCCTGTGTTAGGGTATGTTCACACGGCTTATTTTAGGCCATTTTCAGGCCGAAAAATCGGAAGCAGAACGCCTCTAAATATCTGCTTATTGATTTCAATGGGAAAAACCGCATTCTGTTCCGAAACGGCCGGATTATAAAACGCCCGCGAGAAAGAAGTGCATGTCACTTCTTGAGCCGTAAAAAAAACGCAGCGAAAAACGCGAGTTTGATTAAAAAACGGCTGAAAATCAGGAGCTGTTTTCCCTTGAAAACAGCTCCGTATGTTCAGACGTTTTTTTTATTAAGCGTGTGAACATAGCCTCACAGGGGAATTGGACGCTTGCTGACAAATTCTCTCATTAATTACAACTGCTCCTGGGGGTCCCGGCAGTGAGACAGCCTGTGATCTGCTTATCATTAATGGATCCTTACTAACAAAAATAGATGGTTGAAAATGGACAACCCCTTTAAGTCCTCTTTATTAGGACAGAGGTTTTGACTTCTAGTGGTCTATCTGGCAACAGATGCTCTTTAAAAAATAATAACCAAAGTTGTGTTAGAAATTTAATGTCCCATTTCTGGTCCCTCATGGAGGGTGCGGAAAACAGAGCAGGGCGCAATAAGTATGGCCGACGCCAAATGTATGTGTGGCCTTGACCGACAGGGTGAAAGTGCGACCCTTGTCTACACCATCCTCGGCTTTATAAGTGCGTAGCGTGTTTACCCAAATTCTTTAGGGGCCCCCAAAAGCCGAAGGACCCTGACATCTTCCCAGGTTTGCCTTGTGCTGATGTGTACCCTGGCTATAAGTAAGCGTTCAGGGCTGGATCAGAAGTGTTTGGATAGAAGAAGGCAGATAAGGCTTCGTTCACATCTGCGCCATGGTCCTGTTCTGAAGTTCCGTCGGAGCTTCCTGCCAGAACGGGACCCTGAGTCCTCATTCACATCTACGTTGGGGTCCCGTTCTGACGTTGTCATTGCTTTCCGTCAGAACGGGACCCTGAACAGACACAAACGGTCTGGTTTCCGTTTCTATCACCATTGATTTCAATGGTGACGGATCCGGTGCCCATGGTTTCCGTTTGTCTCTGTTGTGCACCGGATCCGTTTTGCCGCAAGCAATACCGTAGTCGACTAGGCTATCCATTCCGTCAAAATGACGGAACCCTTGCACAACGGAGACAAACGGAATCCATTTGCATCAGATCCGTCAACTTTGAAATCAATGGTGATGCAAACGGAAACCTACGGTTCGCGTTTTTTTCAGTCAAGGTCCGTTCTGACGGGGAAGCTCCAACGGAACGTCAGAACGGGACCCTGACGCAGATGTGAACGAAGCCTTATATTGGGAGAAGTATGATATCACAATAGTTGCCAGCCCCCAGTAATATCCAGATCTCCCAGACTCAGGAAAGAGCAGGCAAATCTTTCGTGTGCCCGATTCCTATACAATATACTCACCTCTCCCCGTTCCTGCGGTCATCTCCACTGCTGCAGACAATGTCCTGTCTGGGGGTCTGTATTTATCGTGTTTGGGGTCTGCAATAGTTTAGGGGGCCTGGTCTGACTGGTTGTATTCATTTTGGGATGTGATGACGGGACGATATACACTATTTGTGATTTAAATGCTATAATTGGGGAGTGTGTCCAATATAAATGGGCAGCAAAAGGGCCGATTTGACGCTTTTCAGAATCTCCCTTATCAAAATTGACAAGTATGGATATCCCCGTCGTATGCAATAATTTTACGGTCTTGCAGAGTCTGTTCTTCTAGAAATATGAACCTAAAACTAACACAAGGATATACAGCGCTGCTGATTCTAGTGTAGCTGTCATTTTTTTTCTTCCAAGCATTTGCAGATCGCTGCACCATCAGTTAGATAATTATGAATCATATGTCTCAGAATCTTCCTTGTAACTATAGGCTCTCCCCTATAACAATCTGCAATTATCTGATATAGACACAGAGCAGAATTGACAGGGGGAGGGACAAGTTATCACTCATGGGGGGAGCAGCTCCTCCAGCTCTGTCCTTGTAACCACAAGAAATCACTGTACTGCACGGCATATCTTGGTCTCTCTGGACGGAACTGATGCTGTGGTCTCGGTTTCCACACGAGGGAATTAACTGAGCGGACCCAGCAGGGGAGTGAATTCACAGACGGACCGGTGTAGCCATGCGTTGTTTGTAAGGTACCCGTTTACCTGCCTCTCTTGTATGTGCATATCATCATTATTGCTGCACTTCTTCTTATATTCATTATTTATTTTTTATAGTTCTACTGCAAAGTGACAAGGACACACTACAAGTCCCAGCATGCAGGGTGCACTGACAAATTGTGCTTCCCAGCAGCTCAATACACCCTTTAATGGCTATTTTAATGACTATATTATATATAGATAATGTGATCTGATTTATATTTTTCTAAAACGTTTACTTAGCGCTGTTATGACCGTGTCCTTGGTGAGAAATAATATTACGCAGGCATGGAGGAGGTGAGTTATGTCCCTTTTTGTGAATATGCAGATATTAGTAACTAAAGAGTGCACGGAATGACATTCTCCAACTGTTGCAAAACTACAACTCCCAGTATTCTCTGACAAACTATGGTTGTTTTGCAACATCTGGGGAGCCACAGGTTGGAGATCTTAAAATTCCAAATAAAACTTCTGACATGTCACTGATTGGTGGGGATCCGAGCACTGAGACCCCCACCAATCGCTAGAACGAAGCAGCTGAAGCGCACGCATGAGCGATCAGCCGCTTCGTGTCTGTTCGGCTTTTTCCGGAAATAAATGTATCGTGTACGGACTCCATAGAAAGTCTATGAGCCCGTACTCCGACACATCGGCTTTATGGAAAAAGCCGAAGCGGCTTCGTTCTAGCGATTGGTGGGGGTCTCAGCACTCGGACCACCACCACCAATCAAAACTTCTGATATATTTTGTGTGTGGTGCAACTTTCTAAGCTTTTTATTAAAAATGATCATTACTTTTTGAGATGCAGCTGCTTTGTATTCTGTATATAGAGCAGCTGTATCTTGCACTGAGACCTTAATCCCTCAGGTCAGCGGCACTGACGGGTTCAGAGTCATGGGGTCCTTCATGGATCCACCTGTAATCTATCACATCTAAGTTATGAACTTAGATGTGATCAGTAACCGCTTAATCATGCATATCAGATACACGCAGGACCTGCTGTCAGTGCCGCTGACCTGACGGATTCAGGTTTCAGTGCTAGATACAGCTGATCTGTATACAGGATACAAAGCAGCTGTATCTCAAAAAGTAAAAATAATAATTTTTACTAAAAAGTATGTAGAAAGTTGCATCAATCACACTGATGCATTCTTATTTTTCTAGAAAAACGATTTCAAAGGTGTATATAGCTTTTAAGATAGAGGTCAAGTTATGTTTTTGCAATTTAACTGATCTGGTGAAGATGTCTGTGGGAATGACATTTTCATTCATGGCAGAGGGGAATCTGCCTGCAAAATGTATTGGACCTACAGGGACTCATTGTGGTTGTGCTGTGCTTCTTATGGAGGCATGGATATGTGGGGTCGCATATAAATCATAGAATGCTCCATTACATGCCATGTATTTGAGTGTATTCTTGCCTAGCTGGTTTGTGTACATAAAGTTATGGCTACACGGTGACTTTGCCGGCGACACAGGTTATGTGGCCAAAGATCCCTGTCGACCTGCCTGCGTCACAGGTAATGAAAGTCAATGTGGTCGCTTTGCAACTCACAAGTTGCTGCGACGGTATCTCAACAGTTGCAAGAAATTCTAGCCACTATGGTGTTGCGGAAACTTGCCGGTCAAAAAGCGACTACATTCACTTACATTACTGCGATGTACCCAACACGACACACCGATCTTTGGATGAACGACCTGTTCAAGTCGTTGTTTAACCCTAGCCTAAGGTGTCCGCCATTAGCTGTAGTTAACCCTATGTTTAGTAGTATTTCATGCTGGCCATACAAAAAAATGACTAACCATGTAATTCATGGACCGGTCAGCCAGAGCCAGACATGCTCATTAAAACCAAATACCCTAATAAAATATATGGACGGGGGTTGCATTAGTGAGACAATCCCTATTTCTGGTGTGAGAAAATGTGTCTTGTAAATATCAGCCACTATGTAGAAACTGGACATGGGTATTTCACACGCAGACTCAAAAACGGCAAAAAATTACGGCGCTGTTTTCGGAGAAAACGGCCTCTGATTTTCAGCCGTTTTTGAAGCAGAAAACCTTTTCCATTGACACAATGAAAAACCGCTCCAAAAATGGCTGAAGAAGTGACGTGCTCCTTCTATTTACAGAGCATTTTTTTAATTTAAAACGGCGGGGTAAAAAAAGCCCTGTCTGAACGAAACACCGTTTTTCCCATTGAATTCAATGGGCAGATGTTTGTAGGCGTTTAGCTACCATTTTTTCAGGCGTATTCAAGGCGTTTCAGAAATACGCCTGAAAACACAGCGTGTGAACATACCCTAACAGTGAATACAGGGAGCACAAACCCCTCGTGTCATGCTTGAATACAAGTACTATGTGATAGACGATTTTTCATTTTTGACCGGAGCTTGTGAAGAATTTCCAGGAGTGAAAACATTCAATCATATTGATCGGCACAACTTTCCATGACAAAACCTCTCACATGTACAATCCTCAGGCTCCCAAAGGGACGTTTGAAGATGAGTTGGAGTGGTGTATCCATCAGCTGGAAACTGGACTCCTGCGCCGCAATCCCACACCTAGACAAGGTGCGTATTCAGTGGGTGATCACTTTTAATATACAGGTGTAGGGTCACATTTGGCTTCATGAAAACATCAATTACAATCCCGATCTACTTATGTTAACAGATCTTTACCCTTTATGAGCCAAAGTGCTGTCAGAGAAACCTCAGTGACAACTCCCCACCATTCTCCTGCAAATGCGGTAGCAGAATACAGGCTGCTGTTTATGGTAGTCTGTAGTCTTGCTATGGAATAGCAAACAGGATACCATAAAACAGCTTCTAAAAGTTATTTTCCAGCAGCTTTCATGCTCTATTATATAATAAAGACTCTGATCAAGTATTATATTAGGGTATAGTTATACATGCAATTCTCTTATATACAAGCATAGGTTCATTATTGGCAGGACAGGATCACATAGTAAATTCTATACCTCTAGAAACCACTAGATCGAGGTGTCAAAATTTGTGGTGATTTTGATTTGTCACGGTTTCACTTTCAATGGTGTTCGTTAAAGTGGCTTATAAGATTAGACAAAATGTAGCTGCTTTATTCCAGAAACAGCGCCACTCTCAACCATGGGCTGGAATTGGTATTGCAGCATTCATTTGGGGGCCGAGCTCAGACAGCGCTTATGATTCTACTTTGTTAGAGTTGTAGCTACATCTTAATATTTTTCATAAATATAGACCTTAATATTTTATTTTTTACTAGAAAAACATAAGGTTTATTGATAATGTTATTTCCATAGTGACAGACACTGAGCGGGTACTGCAGGTCCTGCGCTCTCGGAAAGCTCCCTTTATGAAGAAGAGGCAGGTGATGAACCAAGTATTTGGAAATTACCGTCTTAAAATGGCCGAGGAGAGACGAGTGCAAGAAAAAGCAGGTGAGCATAGTAACCAATTTAAGGGGTTCACCGAGATTTTAGTTTTTTTCTTAGAAACAGCGCCACTCCTATTTATTGACAATTTCTGGTATTGCAGTACCCACTTGAATAGGACCGAGTTGAAGTACGAGACACTGCCATGGACAAGGGCGGCTCTATTTCCGGAATAAGAGTAGACCCAATTAATGGAATAGGTCATAAAACATTGATCGTGGACGTCCAAACTCGGACCCACAGAGACCCTTAGAATGGGTCGATTTTAGTCCACTTTGCTAGGGTGGAGCACGCTAAACTTGCACAATCTCTGAGTGAATAGGAGATATGGAGACTGCTCGAAGCTTTCACTCCGTAGCGCTCATTCATTTCAATGTGGAAAAAACGCCCACACGTCGCATGTTCTCCTCTGGCGAATAAGACTAAAATCGGTTCTCCGTATCCATTTCACAGGGATCGGTCATAAAGCAATATAGTTCTTTAAGTTGGAGCACAAGATGTGGTATTTTTACCCCCTGTTTTATGTACACCGTATTTGTCCATACAAGAACCGTCGGCTTACTGCCGTGATCTGATTCCAATGGACACTTCCGCCTACAGACTTGTTTCTAAAAGAGTCTAAAATTACTCATTGATCACTAAATAACTTTGTCTTATTTAAAGCTAATAATCATCCAGAACCTAATATTCAAGAAGTGACTGCTCGAGATACCCAAAGTGTGTCATATAGAAAGAGTTCAAAGGATGTACGTGGTGGCGCTTTACCCTGGTTCACACCTTCTAGCAGTGATTTCAGCTTCAACTTCTTCACCGATAAAAACCATCAGCATGTAGAGGGTGGACCAGGGGATGGATTGGAAGACCTTGCTAAGGAGGTGAAATGTACCGAGACACCAACTAGCCAACAGGACGGTGCTTTATGTATCGGTAGCGGCTCCGCGTTCACCTTCAGCTTCCGGATTACCGAAGATACGGGTCGCACATCAGAGAGCTCTGCAGCCTCAGGTGACCATCTTCCCAATAACCATACGGCTCCGGTAACACAGGAAATCTTGTCTCGGGACTGCTCTAACTTAGACAATCCAGCCAGTACCTCAGGGGCGTCTGCTAATCAGACTGAAAAAGTTGAAGCTGTAGAAAAAAGTACAGCAGACTCCCCGAAGAAGAAGAGGAAGAAAAAGTCCAAGTATGTGGTCGCTCAGACGCAGAACAAAGTGGAGAAACTTAGAGGAAATGTGGATACAACTCCAACCCTCCAGGAAGAACCTCAGGTAAGAAGTGTGCATATATTGCTGGGGTAGTAGTAGTATTTAAAGGAGGAGATGGTAAGACCTCCTACCCAATGAGTTGCGCCATCACTGCATCTAAAAACCATGGTAAAAATCTAATTGTTAATACATTTGGCCTTGCTAGAGTGGCAACATTATTTTCTTAAAGAGGCAGTTCCAGGAAATATACCCAGGACTTCTTCTATGTAGATAGGGTGTTCCTATCTATTGTATTGGGGGAAGGGGTGCTTGGTGTGGTCCCTGCAGGACCACCGTTATTGAGCAGCGCTGCCGAACTTGGGTGCCTCTCGCAGAAAGTCTGGTTACAGTACCAAACCATGACAGGCCTACTTACTTATATTGAGTTTTAATACCCACACACATAGCGGATTTACCGCAGCAAAATTTGCATGTGTTACAGTACGTTCTGATTTTGGTGCAGATTCACAGCAGATGTCATCCCTTCTACATTGAGAATTGTGAAATCCGTAACAGAATGAGCGTGCTGAGGATTTGAAAAACCGCAGCATTCTCTGACTTCTGTGCGTGAAATGTTCCGCAGCATGTGGATGTGATTTGTTCAAATCTTATCAACGTGGCTGTGACTAGATACGCTGTGGGTTTTCCGTGTGCAAATCTGCATGAAAAATCTGCAGCGTTTCCGGGACCTTTTGGGTGTAAACCTCCAATCAAAACCCAACAGTAAGGCTCTGTGCACACAGCTTTATCACGGCTTCTTGAAGGCAAGTATGGGATGTGATCCTTAGCCTGACACCAATATAAAGTATCTGCACTGAACCGTAGTACGGCCACATGCACACTACTGTGGTTTGCAGAGAATTGAGTAACTTCGGCATCTTGCTGCACAGTGATATTAGTTTTAGACTTTTTAACCACGTTGTAATTCTTGTTCCCCAGTCAGGAGCGGATGAGCTGCGGAGGGAGCTGGATTGGTGTATGGAACAGCTTAAAATAGGACTACAGCGTCAGAAATCTACTCCTAAACAGGGTGAGAATGCTCTGCTGAATTACATTGTTTTCCGTCTCGGAGTGCTTATATGCTTTTTTTTTTTTTTTTTTTTTTTAAAAGTGGACCTCCGCCTTTTTGATCGCTTCAACTTAATAGGGAACTCCATTCTAAGCAATTACCTGATGTACGTTCCTAAATGGAATTTCCCTCTTTAAGAGGGGGGAGGCGATAGAGGTAACAAAGTAGAGCGGTGGAGATCCCACACTTTCAAATTCAGAAACCCCCAGCACGGGAAGTCGCATCTGGACACACCGTAAGCACTACAGAGGATAAGTTGTCTTATATTCCAGCCATTCAGGCCGGGTTTGCCAAAGAACGAGCGACACTTTATGCTAGTGGCTCTCCTTTCTGGCTAATAGAGTAGGGAGCCACCCTTTATGATGTCCATATGCCCTAATTGGAGTTCTCTTCATGAGTAAAAGATGACATGTCGCCACTCCTGTAGTAACTAATTGTATTCCAATTTAGAGTATCATCTTAGAACTATACTTTGGTTCATTCCTCTGTTATTCCTCCTAGAAATATATGAATAAATTGACAACTGGGTGTTACCAGTAGGGGTGTGTCCCCACACAGACTAACAATGTCCAATCAGTGCTGGCAGAGTGAGACTGTGTAGAGACACGCCCTTTTGACAAGCTAAATGGTAACACCAAATTGTTAAATCATTCATATATTTCTAGGAGGAATAACAGAGGAATGGAACAACGCAGAGCTCTAAGAAAACCTGTGCCAGAATTGTTATTTCATAAGGAATACAAGAATTTACTAAAACAGACCTGTCCGTAATGTCGAGAGGTCAAGGGGTTACAAAGATATGTTTGTAATGTGTATATGGTTCCTCATTTCTTCATATTCTCTGTAATGTTTGTGTTTTTTTCATTGTATATCCAGCACAGTGCGTTTACTATTTATAGCATATGTGTGTTTTTGATATTTTTTGTATGTCTTTGCATAATGGGTATTCCTACAGTAATATTCCTTTTCTTTTGCCATTTTCTTTCTCTTTGGTCATGTCTCTCCCCTGAGTAGTGGACGAAGCGTTGCGTGCTATTAAGACTCTGAGGAGTGAGAAAGTGCCGTTAGTTAAGAAGCGACAAGTTATGCGGATAATGTTTGGTGATTACCGCCAGAAGATGGAAGAGGAAAGGATTAAACAGATAAGACTGATGCAGGCCGGTAAGTAATAGAAAATGATGTAGTCTAATGTTGATGAGTGCTTTACATGACGAGCAGCCTACTGACTCTGGGGTGTTCATTTTATCTTCTTACTCAGCAATTGAGTATGAGGAAAAGGAAAGGGCTTCTGAATGAAATTAGGGGGTGGGAAAAAAATCCTCCGATCCCAGGTGTATTTAGGAGGCTACTCCAAGTACTATTAATAGCTCCGGCTTAGAGAATAAGCGCTCGCTGGAGCGCCCATAAGCCTTTTCTACAGCGACATAAAAAAAACTGTTCATTCCAGACATGCACCGTCTGCCCCCAAAAGACAATGGACGATCGGGAACGGGTTGTCTACCCACTGTATATTTATTTATTATTTTTATCATTTCTCACAGCGTCTAAATCAGCAAAGATGACTGAAGTGATGCCGACAGCGAGACAGAACAGCAGCAAGGTTTTCCGGAAGAGTTATCACAAATCTACAAAGAGTGCTGCACCTAACTCTACTGCTCCTGCAGACACCCAGGGAAGCACCGATCACACAACGGCCTCATCCAGTCAACAGGAGTTCACTTTCAGACCTTCCCAGGAGGCCTTCTGCTTTAACTTCTTCTAATTAGAAGATCTGTACCACATGGCAGCCATTTTCTTGTGGACCTATTTATTTTTAGTCCACTAATTCGCACTTATATGCCCTGGGGAATAAAAAAAAATATTTTGAGAAATGGACTGCTCGCCACGGAGCAATAAGCCAATGAATGAGAAATTGGCACCTTTTGGTTATTAAAAGTTGTATTATTAAATGGTTAAAGAAAAGTAATTTTCGTTTTTAGCAGCGAAATGTAAAATGTTATTTTCTTGATACAGCGCCTGTTCAAGCTATTCTGAATAAAGTTGTGAAGAGATGATCTGTGGCCCTGACTCCGCAGTGTTTTTGTACGTTTCCTGAGATTGTGCATTGGGCTCTGTTCACACTGGCGGTGTGCTTTCAGTTTTTAGAGGAACTGTGATAGATATGACCCTTCTTTTATGATCTGTTTTGTTATGGATCCCATTGACTTATGAACGTGGCAGGTTTCTGTTCTGGATAATACATCGCTTTCTGCTACGCTATTATGACCGTCCAATATAGTGCAAAGAAAAAAATGGAGTGGTTGCACATGGCAACCAATCAGAGGCCATTTGAAAATAAAAATGGCAACCTGATTCGTAGCCATGGGCAACTACTCTACTTTTCCTTTGCACCAGTTTTGACACATTTAACCCCATATGTGAACAGACCCTTGGTTCTTTTGCCTCTATTCTTATTTTACTACCTACATATTAAACCGTGTTGTCTTACTGACGTTTTTTCCATCAGCAAAAATGTTGAGCGTTTTTTTTACGCTGGGAGTTGTAGTTTTGCAGCAGTCGTAAAGGCCTCAGTTTGGGGACTACTGCCCCCTGCTGTCAGTCTATAATCTCATTCCAACAAACAAAATATTGTCCATATGACCAGTCTAGTTGTCAAATATCATCGTACAGAAAAATAAAAGGTTCAGCAACTGTGAGGACAATCATGACATGGGGGTATAGAAAGAAAGGGGGTTCCTGGACACCTAGGGAACTACGACCGACAACACCCCAGCAAAAAGAGTTAGGTCCCAAAATGTCTGTTCCTGTAAGTTGTTGCTCAAATGGTTAGACCAAAGCATTGTTTCCATTTGCTTTTAGTATTAGCAACTAGGTGAAGTATAAATTTGCGACAGATTTGAAAGATGGGAGTTGTAGTATCACAACATATGTTAGATACAGGGCATCCTCTATAATGCGTGCCAAACAAGACTAGGTCTTATCTATGGCACGAACAGCCTCATGTAAGGAGGTGTAGGGTATTACTCACCCCACCAAGCCCACCCCCTGTGCCACAAGCCCTGCCTTGTATGCTGTAAAATAGCCCCACTCCCCTGCAGAGGGTCAGTCTGTGAAAAGGGGGTTAACAGGAACGGTATATTTGATATAAAACTGAATAATTTGGTGACAACCAGAAGCGGAAAGTAACCATCCTCATTGGACAAAGGAAACGACTAAAACGAATACATCCCTTTACTTACCTGTGACGTTTTTGGATCTATGTTTTATACGATATTTTTATTTTATTGCTCGTCCATTTCTTATAACGCAGCGTTTTTGTGATGTCAATAGAAGACATTTGACCTCCATTTTTATTTAAGTAGAACTTTTTTTTTTTTGTTTCCCCATCTTTTGGAAATATCCTGAACTTATATCCGCGTTATTACTGTATGTTCCAGGCGCTATAAGGAGGGCCCTCAAGTCAACGTCCAACACTCTACAGCTGAAACTAAACAGACATGGATGAAGTCTGGATCCTGTCTCTCTGCCTCACCTTACTTGGCTTTTTCATTTTTATTTTGTCCTTAAAATCCAAGCAAGGGCCGGTGCCGGAGAGTATCAGCAAGTCGTCTGTGTCCTCCGCTTCCGCCTATGTTAGCTCAGGTGGTAAGAACCTGGAGATCAGCGAAGAAGAAGTGGAAAAGATGATGGAACGGCTGAATAATCTCTTGGGTGGATCGGAGTCTAAGAAAAAAGAAGTCCATCAAGAGAGGAAAAAAGTTATTCAGGAGAAGGCAGAAGACTTTCCCAAACGTAAAGCAGACACGGAGAGCACTAATGAAACCCAAGAGCCAGTGGGCAAGGTGCCAGGGCATACCCAGCCTGCCTATCAACCAAGTCATCACAGGGTTCAGGTATGGGACAAGGCAGGGAGGATCAGCCCAGTCAGCAATGCAATGCCGCTGAAAGTTAGAACAGAATTAGCAGCTCATGAATTATATGTGGATATAAATATCACCTGAGGTACCAGATCATAGTCCAAATCTGGAAGTTTGATTTTCAATTTAAGTCTAATTGCTTCATTTTAAGGGGTGTTCCAGTTCTATCTAAATAGTGCTGAATCGCTGTAATCTGAAAAGTTATGTAACTTTCTAATATACTTTGGGTATCAATTTCACACAGTTTTCAAGATCTCTGCTTGCTATCAGTGACCATCAGAGGCTGAAATTCTTCCTTGACCTAGTCCTCTCACACAGCTGCATAGTTTGTTACTAGAGAGAACTCTGTGTGAGCAACACCAAGCAGAGATCTTGAAACCAGTAAATAATTGATACCCTGATAAATTGACCCCGTGTGTATTTACGGCAGTTTTATGCTTGAATACAATGAAAAATATGGCGTTGGGCACATCCGAATTAATGAAAATTTCTTTGGTGGAAAATAATGAGGTCCAACCTGGTGTTGTTTTGGGCCTGTGCCATATTCTTCAACAGAGCATGCGCTTCTGTATTTCTTCCGCAAAAATCTGTCTAGTGTAATACAATAATTAGAACACAGGGATAAGGGGGGGGATGCAGCTGCAGATTTTCTCTATCTCTGAAACAGAATGCTGAGAGAGGGGAGGAGGAGGCGAAGTGGTAAGACATTTGATTAGCTCAAAGTGCTAAAAACAGCATCACATCAGGAAGAGCCAGCCAACTGAGCAGACACGGAGAGAGAATATACATTTCTGTAACTCCCATTGAGTTTACTGAAGACAACGTCATCCATATGTGGTCACCCCTCCATTAAAATAAAGACTGGGCCAGGTTTGTTCTGGTCATCAGTTGGGGTCCCCTAACAATGTTACTCTATTGATGTGTATGATTGACATACGTAAAAGACGACGACAACATGCTGAAACTCTGCAATGGAGCTATAGCCACTATTTGATATATATATTTGATAGTGAAGAGTGTAGGTCACCTACCTGTACGACGTTGTGTCCTTTTATTTGTGGATTTGAATAGGTAGAGTGCTAGTTGGTTTTCTCTAGTGTTTGATTTTTAGAATAGAAAAATTCCGGACAAGAATTGTGTCTAATGCAGGGACTAAGGGGGCGGGGCATCAAAGAGAGAATCCCTGTGTCATGCTCCGCCCCCTCCGGCCCTGCACTAGGCAAAAAGGGAAGACAAGATACACAAAGAAATAATTCATTCCATTACAACAAAAGGAGAGGATGTGATAATGGCCGTGTGATTGTGCAAGCTACCCTGGATAAAATGCAGAAACAGAAGTGCTTGCTTTAAGAAATTCCGTCTAGGGAAGCAGCACAATGAATCAATATATATATATAATACGGTACTTTTTTTTTTAACCCAAATACGTTCCTTTGTGGATTAGTTCAGAGAGGCTCCATAACTAAACTAGAACAGTTGTAGCTTTTACAAGGAGTTTAGAAGTTTGATTCCATATGGATTGGAAAGAACCCATGAGCACAAGGTTGGGGGCAGTTAGAGCTAATGCACATTGGCGTATTACGGTTCTGTACATCCTTGATTAATCTATGTGGCCATGCGGTTTCTCTGTCAGATTATGAACCTAAGGGTATGTGCACACACACTAATTACGTCCGTAATTGACGGACGTATTTTGGCCGCAAGTCCCGGACCGAACACAGTGCAGGGAGCCGGGCTCCTAGCATCATAGTTATGTACGACGCTAGGAGTCCCTGCCTCTCCGTGGAACTACTGTCCCATACTGAAAACATGATTACAGTACGGGACAGTTGTCCTGCAGAGAGGCAGGGACTCCTAGCATCGTATATAACTATGATGCTAGGAGCCCGGCTCCCTGCACTGTGTTCGGTCCGGGACTTGCGGCCGAAATACGTCCGTCAATTACGGACGTAATTAGTGTGTGTGCACATACCCTAACAGAAAAAAAATTGTGCCATGCTGCGTCACGGAGTTGATTCAGACATTTCTGTACTGAGGCACTATATGGAGCCCCCATAATACATAGCCATCGGAATTACTTGCGCCACCATACAAGCTCTGTGCACATTGCTGTGCCACATCCATGAGGCCTAAGCACTATTTTAGGTTAAATCAAACATTTATTAAAGAACTTACAAATCTAAGTAGTATTTTGATATTATATTTGATTCTAAAATCTATTGTAAAAATTTTTTGAATTTTAATGCAGAATTGACACATGTAGTATCCCTGTCTGCTGCATAGCTTAATGGCAGCTTTGATTGCCAGTATTTCTCAGTCCTGACTGTATCCCAGAGTAGTGAAATGACACCTCGGCGCTCTCTGGATGTCATAGTGTTAGTATTTTTCCAGTGCAGCTGTCTCTCTTGGTGACCTACAAAGATGATGCGTCTCGCACCATTTTAAGATTTACGTTTCTTACGATTTACCTCGGTTATTAAAGGCATTTTAGGTCAATATATGGGGCCATGGACTTACCTGCAATTTCCTAATGTTCTATCATCTATCTATCTATCTATCTATCTATCTATCTATCTATCTATCTATCTATCTATCTATCATCTATCTATCTATCTATCTATCTATCTATCTATCTATCTATCTATCACCAACCCACCTCCTATCTATCTATCTCTCTATCTATCTATCTATCTATCTATCTATCTATCTATCTATCTATCTATCTATCTATCTATCTATCTATCTATCTATCATCTATCCTAATTTTATCTATCTAATCTATCTATCACCAACCCACCTCCTATCTGTCTGTAGTCTGTCTATCTATCTATCTCATATCTATCTATCTCATATCTATCTATCCCTCAAGATTGTCTCTTATGGGTCTCCGTTGTATACAGTAATTTTAGTTAATAAAATATGCCCAATTTCTAGGGACACAACAGATTGCATATTTGTCCCTCTAAACTTGGCAAACATGACAAAATGTGGTTTATTACACAACCGGCTTTTGTTACACAAATAGACTAGTTTAGTGAAATTCTTAAAGGGGTATTCCGCTTTCAGCAATTCAATCTTATTCAAAATACGTTCTGTATCAACATACGGTTTTCTATATCTCTGCTTGCTGTCATTCAGTAGGAACCTTCATTTGTTTTTTATTCTCGTGGGGATTCAAATCTGTACTGGTCATGTGGTGTACACACAGGTGTGCGGCTCGTTACAGTACAGTTATCTGAGCTCTATCTTCTAACAAACCATGCATGAATGTGATTATCACGTGACCAGCATAGATTTTTATACCCTAAAAATAAACACTGAAGGTTCCTACTGAATGAAAGCAAGCAGAGGTCTTGAAAACTGTTAGGCATTATTAGTGATTTTACTTTCCATTATACATAGTAGAAGTAGCCGTATCTGAGAAGTAGCCGTATAGTTCACTAACGGCTGAGAAGTGACATATGGAATATAAGACCTTTAGGACACAATTCAGCGGTTATCCTATTCAATGACGGAGAGGCTTTCACAGGAATCTTGGACTGTTTTACACCATGATCCAATATAATATCCATTACTGAGATGCTCATGGACTAACCTCCTGAATGTCACAAGTGCAGTACGTGAGATAATGTAATGGAAGCAGCTGTATTGCATAGTGGTATTTCCTCACTATAATTGCATAAACCCACATAAATCTTCAAGGATACCTACAATGTAGCTATCCGAAATTCAGACGTGATCTAAACCATAGGTACAAATAGTCTGCACACTCTATAACTGATTGTCATAATAAATGTTTTGATTTTTTGGGGGGTTTCTCTGCAGAGAGTCCTAATCTTTTCTTCCTGTAACTGCTGTAGGTTCAGATAGTACTGCCTCCTTGTCTCTTCTTGTATATAATATTAGTACAAATAGTAGGGTCTCCACCAGTAATTGACATTGGTACAGATCGCACTGCTACCCTATCTCTTCCTGTAAATGATATTGGCACATATAGTACAGCCTCTCTGCCTATTCCTGTAAATTATGTAGGTACAGATAGTGCTGCCTCCCTGTCTCTCCCTGTAAATGATGTAGATACAGATAGTACTGCATCCCTATCTCTTCCTGTAAATTATATATGTACAGATAGTACTGCCTCCCTGTCTCTCCCTGTAAATTATGTAACCACAGATAGTACTGTGTTTCTCTCTCTCCCTGTAAATAATGTAGGTACAGATATTACTTCCTTTCTCTCCCTGTAAATGACATAGGCACAGATAATACTGCCTCCCTTTATATCTCTGGAAATGATGTGAGTAGTCCTAATCTCCCCTACCAGTGACTGATGTAGGTTCAGATAGTACTGCCACCCTGTCTCTCCCTGCAAATGATATAGGTACAGATAGTACTACATCCCTGTCTCTCCCTGTAAATTATGTAGGCACAGATAGTACTGCCTCCCTGTCTCTCCCTGTAAATTATGTAGGCACAGAGAATACTTTCTTCCTGTAACGCCCTGTAAATTATGTAATTATAGATAACACTGACAACAAAAATAAAATACATTATGGACACTGCTATTGAGTTCTTACTGTTTACAGTCTATTGCAAAATAAATGTGATGTTTTCTGTGTTTTAGGAGAGATCTGCTCCTGCTGCTGTTGAAAATATCATGGATGAAATAGGCAAGTAGTATTATCCACCTAATGCTTAAAGGGTTTTCTCTAATTTTATATAAATCTTATTCACTGTATAAATTCAGGAACGTCTAATTTATTCTGTTTCAATTCCTCACGATTTTTAAGACCTCCACTTCGTGTCAGTGAATGGAAACATTCTTGTTTATATCTAAAGGCTGAAAACTAGTACTGATGGTGGCCAGCTCACACAAATGCATGCTTTGTTGCAGTGTATCAGAGCGCTCTCCTGCAATGAGCCCTGCATCCATGTGGTTTCGCAGGAACTGAATATCCCACAATTAGGAAAAATGGTTTGTCTGTCCCCCTTCCAGAAATAGTGACACTCTTGTACATGGCTGTGTCTGGTATTGTGGCTCAGCACCATAAACTTTAGATAATTGCGATTCCCAATGATCATGGGGAATTCTGTCAGTGAACCAAAATACGTTCTTACATCTGGATGGACACCAAAGTGTGCAAACAACTGAAATGTTATTTTATTTTTCTAGAACAAGCTGTGCAGGAGACTGTGGAAACCGACTACTATGCCAGACGTAGGCAGGAACGGGCAGCAGCTCGGACAAGACCATGGCAAGTAAAAGATAAGAACCTGGTTGGGAACACTTTTCTCCTACATGATGATGGAAGGCACAGTACATAGATTGTCCCTATGAGATGTAGGGTACATGTTATGCCCAGCGGGTTGCGGACCGACTGTGCTACTCCACTGGTTTGACTCCACAGATAACTCACTTAGAAATGAGAGAAACCAAAGTAGCCTCCCCAGTTTTCACCTTTTAACCACGGTACGGGGATCTGGACTTCAAGGTCGCTACCTCTTGGGGTGGTCCTGGTGTAAGTAGTGGCTGGCCCAGCGGACCAGGATAGTATGGTGAAGTAAACTGAGGGTACAGGCCCTGACAGATGATACCTTGGCAAATGGGTGAGGATCAGAAGACACATAATAGGCAGGAAGCCTCATGCTCATCTCAGGTAGCTGGATACAGACTGGGAGTAGACAACGGCAGGCAGACTGATGGCGGATAACATGATACAGACCGGTAGCAGGATACAGACGGGCAGCGGGTAGCTGGACACAGGCTGGTAGTGGATAGCTTGATATAGGCTGCTCGCGGGTAGCTGGATACAGGCTGGTAGTGAATAGCTGGACACAGGCTGGTAGCGGATAGCTGGATACAGGCTGGTAGAGGATAGCTGGATACAGGCTGGTAGAGGATAGCTGGATACAGGCTGGTAGAGGATAGCTGGATACAGGCTGGTAGAGGATAGCTGGATACAGGCTGGTAGAGGATAGCTGGATACAGGCTGGTACAGGATAGCTGGATACAGGCTGGTAGCGGATAGCTGGATACAGACTGGTAGAGGATAGCTGGACACAGACTGATAGCGGATAGCTGGACACAGGCTGGTAGAGGATAGCTGGACACAGGCTGGTAGTGGATAGCTGGATACAGGCTGGTAGTGGATAGCTGGATACAGGCTGGTAGCGGATAGCTGGATACAGGCTGGTAACGGATAGCTGGATACAGGCTGGTAACGGATAGCTGGATACAGGCTGGTAGCGGATAGCTGGATACAGGCTGGTAGCGGATAGCTGGATACAGGCTGGTAGTGGATAGCTGGATACAGGCTGGTAGCGGATAGCTGGATACAGGCTGGTAGCGGTTAGCTAGATACAGACTGGCAGCGGATAGCTGGATACAGGCTGGTAGTGGATAGCTGGATACGGGCTGGTAGTGGATAGCTGGATACAGGCTGGTAGCGGATAGCTAGATACAGGCTGGTAGCGGATAGCAGGATACAGGCTAGTAGCGGATAGCTGGATACAGGCTGGTAGTGGATAGCTAGATACAGGCTGGTTAGTGGATAGCAGGATACAGGCTAGTAGCGGATAGCTGGATACAGGCTGGTAGTGGATAGCTGGATACAGGCTGGTAGCGGATAGCTGGATACAGGCTGGTAGCGGATAGCTGCATACTGGCTGGTAGCGGATAGCTGCATACAGGCTGGTAGCGGATAGCTGGATACAGGCTGGTAGCGGATAGCTGGATACAGGCTGGATACAGATAGCAGTTGTGGACTGGAATTTGGACGCAAACAGGAACCTTTGCAGGACACAACTAGGTGGCACCAAAGTTGCTCAGGCACCAGGTGAACTGTGAAGGTGCCTTATATAGTCTAGGAGCAATCAGGGATTGGTTTATGGAATTTTGAATTGTGCAAGCCAGCCGTGCGCAGAGGGAAAGGTAGGCTGAAGATGGCGGCCACGCAGGGTAGTAGGAACAGCCCGCTGATAAGGCAGGTAAGGGACCAAGCAGCTGGACCGTCGACAGGAAAGGCATCAACCGTTCGCATAGCAGAAGTGATTTTAGAGGGTGCAATTGCAACTAGACCCTTAAAGGAAACCTGTTACTAGGTTGGGAGCCGAAACTGCCCACGTCGAAACCGGCCGTTTATGCAGAAGTTAGTAAAGTAACTTACAAGTTACTGAGATGAGCCCAGAAGAGGAGCCCGGTGGCATCGGGCCGGGACCCCATGATGAGCAGAAGAACGAGGCAGACTGCACTGTAGCCGGAACTTCGACATCCATACAAATGTGGCTATGCCTGGTACTGCAGCTCAACCACGTTCAGCCCAATTCACTTGAATGACTTGAGCTGCAGTAACAAATGGGATGATGGGTACTTCTGTGAAGAGGCCACCATGCTCCTTAATTCTGCTGATTGGTGGGAGTCCTGAAGGTGGGACCCCAACCAATCATTCACTGATTGTTTATCTGAAGATGAATGGGACTGAGTGTGGTTGAGCAACAGTACCAGGCACAGCATGGCACATGTACTTGTGACGCTGTTCCCGAGTACTTTAGTGAAAAGGCAGCAGCTCTCCAGTGAGCACTGCTTCCCCATTGTTCTCCTAATCAGCGGAGTCGACAACGCTATTGATTCTGTCAAAACGATGGAACCCTTGCACAACGGAGACAAACGGAAACCATTGGTACCAGATCCGTCACCATTGAAATCAATGGTGATGGAAACAGAAACCTATGGCTTACGTTTGTTTCTGTCAGGGCTCCGTTCCGACGGAAAGCTACGACAGAGCCCTAGTGCAGATGTGAACGAAGGCTAAGGGATATTTTGTATTGTAGCTGTTCAATGTTAAAGAGGCTCTGTCACCAGAATAAAAATGCTCTCTCTCCTACATCAGTTTATCGGCGCTGGAATGTAGTTACTAGCAATGTGTTTTTATTTTAAAAACGATGTTTTTTAACAAAGTTATGGCGTTTAGAACATTTATGCAAATGAGGTCCTTAATGCCCAACTGGGCGTTTTTTAATTTTCAACCAAGTGGGCGTATGACAAAGAGGTGTATGACGCTGGCCAATCCGCATCATACACCTCTCTGTACACCCAAGCTAGATTCACTGAGCAGCGCGGTCTCGCGAGACCGCGCTGTGACGTCACTTCCGCCCACAGGTCCTTCATCCCTGCGTCTGAAGACAACATCTTTCGTCTCCCTCCAGGCCGATGAGAAGTCCCAGTCGTCGGATCGGTAGTAGCAGCAGCAGCAGCAGCCTGGAGGGAGACGAAAGATGTTGTCTTCAGACGCAGGGATGAAGGACCTGTGGGCGGAAGTGACGTCACAGCGCGGTCTCGCGAGACCGCGCTGCTCAGTGAATCTAGCTTGGATGTACAGAGAGGTGTATGATGCGGATTGGCCAGCGTCATACACCTCTTTGTCATACGCCCACTTGGTTGAAAATTAAAAAACGCCCAGTTGGGCATTAAGGACCTCATTTGCATAAATGTTCTAAACGCCATAACTTTGTTAAAAAACATCGTTTTTAAAATAAAAACACATTGCTAGTAACTACATTCCAGCGCCGATAAACTGATGTAGGAGATAGAGCATTTTTATTCTGGTGACAGAGCCTCTTTAATGTACATAGTGATGTCACAGTACAAGAATAATGCTCAAGTGATGTCACAGTACAGGTATAATGCACAAAGTAATGTCATGACCTGGTAATATTGCATACGTGAAGTCACAGTAAAGTGATAATAAATATAGTGATGTTATATCACAGGGATAGTAAAAGCAGTGATATCACAGTACAGGAATTGCAAACACAGTGATGTCACAGTACAGGGCTAATAGACACAGTGATGTCACAGTACAGGGCTAATAGACACAGTGATGTCATAGTACAAGGATAATAATAATAATCACTGTAGTGTCGCAGTACAGGGATAATGGACATAGTGATGTCACAGAACAAAAATAAACACAGTAATGTCACAGTACAGGGCTAATAGACACTGATGTCACGGTACAAAGATTATAAATACAGTGATGTCACAGCAGTGAAATAATTCACCTGGTAACGACAGAACTCAGAAGTAATGCACACAGTAATGACATTATGCAGGAAAAAATGCACACAGTGAATTCACAGTATAGCAATGATAGAGACAGTGATGTAACACATCAGTGATAATGCACATAGTGATGTCACAGTATAGAGATAATGCATACTGTGATGTCACATCTAATGGTGCACACAGGTGTATCAGAGAGGTTAATGTATAGAGGAATGATGAGCAGAAAAGTAGCAGTGACGTATCGGGGCCAGGCTCGGAAGATAAAGAACGAATTCTCTGGTTATATTGATCAAGGTACTCTTTTATTAGAATGACAACGCGTTTCTGGACCGGACCGGTCCCTTAGTCAGGTCTGTAACAGTGTTTGCACGTGCAAGGTGCTTATTTATGCAATGAAAAAAATCGGGAAAAACCCGGTACAGAGCAGTTGGTTTTACACATTTAAAATTGCAAAGCCTGTTGCGGGGTTAAAACCCCCCATATGGCTTGATACATTTGAAATTTACACAGAGTTTTCATAAACAGTATACACCGTGTTCCAAATGATTATGCACATTGGATTTCAGTGTCATAAACATTTAATTATTTGTTTTTGTATTAAACTCATGGATGGTATTGTGTCTTAGGGCTCTTTGGATCACTGTAATCAATCTTAAACACCTGTGATAATTAGTTTGCCAGGTGTGCCCAATCAATGAAAAACTACTTAAAGAGGCTCTGTCACCAGATTTTGCAACCCCTATCTGCTATTGCAGCAGATAGGCGCTGCAATGTAGATTACAGTAACGTTTTTATTTTTAAAAAATATTTATGCAAATGAGGCTTGCAAAAGTACAACTGGGCGTGTTGAAAAGTAAAAGTACAACTGGGCGTGTATTATGTGCGTACATCGGGGCGTGTTTACTACTTTTACTAGCTGGGCGTTGTGTATAGAAGTATCATCCACTTCTCTTCACAACGCCCAGCTTCTGGCAGTGCAGACACAGCCGTGTTCTCAAGAGATCACGCTGTGTCGTCACTCACAGGTCCTGAATCGTGTCAGACGAGCGAGGACACATCGGCACCAGAGGCTACAGATGATTCTGCAGCAGCATCGGCGTTTGCAGGTAAGTCCATGTAGCTACTTACTTACAAATGCTGATGCTGCTGCAGAATCAACTGTAGCCTCTGGTGCCGACACGATGCAGGACCTGTGAGTGACGTCACAGATCTGCACTGCCAGAAGCTGGGCGTTCTGAAGAGAAGTGGATGATACTTCTCATCAGAACGCCCAGCTAGTAAAAGAAGTAAACACGCCCCGATGTACGCACATAATACACGCCCAGTTGTGCTTTTACTTTTCAACACGCCCAGTTGTACTTTTGCAAGCCTCATTTGCATAAATACGAAAATGGTCATAACTTGGCCAAAAATGCTCGTTTTTTAAAAATAAAAACGTTACTGTAATCTACATTGCAGCGCCTATCTGCTGCAATAGCAGATAGGGGTTGCAGAATCTGGTGACAGAGCCTCTTTAAGAAGGACGTTCCACATTATTAAGCAGGCCACAGGTTTCAATCAATATGGGAAAGAAAAAAGATCTCTCTGCTGCCGAAAAGCGTGAAATAGTGCAATACCTTGGACAAGGTATGAAAACATTGGATATTTCAAGAAAATTTAAGCGTGATCATGGTACTGTTAAAAGATTTGTGGCTGATTCAGAGCACAGACGGGTTCGTTCAGATAAAGGCATAAGGAGGAAGGTTTCTGCCAGACAAATTAATAGGATTAGGAGAACAGCTGCTAAAATGCCATTGCAAATCAGCAAACAGGTATTTAAAGCCACTGGTGCCTCTGGAGTCCCGCGAACCTCAAGGTGTAGGATCCTCCAGAGGTTTGCAAGTGTGCATAAAGCTATTATTCGGCCACCCCTAAACAATGCTCACAAGCAGACACGGTTGCAGTGGGCTCAGAAATACATGAAGACTAATTTTCAAACCGTGTTGTTTACTGATGAGTGCCGTGCAACCCTGGATGGTTCAGATGGATGGAGTAGTGGATGGTTGGTGAATGGCCACCATGTCCCAACAAGGCTGCGACGTCAGCAAGGAGGTGGCGGAGTCATGTTTTGGGCTGGAATCATGGGGAGAGAGCTGGCTGGTCCCTTTAGGGTCCCTGTGGGTGTGAAAATGACCTCTGCAAAGTACGTAGAGTTTATGACTGACCACTTTCTTCCGTGGTACAAAAAGAAGAACCGTGCCGTCCGTTGCAAAATTATCTTCATGCATGACAATGCACCATCTCATGCTGCAAAGAATACCTCTGTGTCATTGGCTGCTATGGGCATAAAAGGAGAGAAACTCATGGTGTGACCCCCATGTTCCCCTGACCTCAACCCTATTGAGAACCTTTGGAGCATCCTCAAGCAAAATATCTATGAGGGTGGGAGGCAGTTCACATCAAAACAGAAGCTCTGGGAGGCTATTCTGACATCCTGCAAAGATATTCAGGCAGAAACTGTCCAAATACTCACAAATTCAATGGATGCAAGAATTGTGCAGGTGATATCAGAGAAGGGGTCCTATGTTAGCATGTAACTTGGCCTGTTAAGTTTTTTTTTTGGATTGAAAGAGCTTTTGATTTCTGTAAATATGTCCTCCTGATGCTGCAAATTCAACAAATGACCATTTTAGTTCTCTTTACAACCTTTAAAATGTTTTGATCTCTGTTGTGCATAATAATTTGAAACAGTGCATTTTGAGTTTTTTACTTCTAAAAAAAAACCTGTTATCATTAGGAGATTTGTTCAATAAAATTTGCATTATACTCCAACGGTTGATGGCTTGAAGATTATACTGACTGTCATTTGCATAGACTATTTAGGAAAACGAGCGAAAAATAACATTTGCATAATAATTTGGAACGCGCTGTATGTCATCCACATTTTAGACAATTTACAGTATATAATTGTTCATTACAATGTTCAACTCAATGCTTTTTCACAATATTCCGGATTGAAAGTTAATTGGCAGAAGTCAGCTATTTTATGTATAGCCACGCGTCCTACTCCTGATCCGCTGATGTTGCAATATGGTCTTGAAACAGTTTCCAGTTGTAAGTATCTTGGCATTAATATTGTCCTAGATCATGACCATGCCCGTGCGGTCTCTATTGTTCCATTATTAGGACAGATTGGGGAAACATTAGGTCATGGTCCAAACTACCACTATCTGTGGTGGGTCGTATTAATTTGGTCAAAATGATAATACAGCCTCAGTGTACCTATATTTTACAACATATACCTGTTACGGTACCTATGTCATTGTTTAGATCCCTTAATTCCCTAATAATAAGATTTATATGGGGCTCTTCTAGGTCTAAACTCAAATTAACTACTTTACAACGCCCTAAAATTGATGGGGGGGGGGGTGGCTTTGTCAGATTTTCATTTGTATTACATGGCGGGTCAGCTGCGTAATATCCGGGAAATGTTTACTTGCTTATACGGATACGGATCCGGAGCTTCCTTTATGGCACAACCCTACATTACCATACATTCAGTCATTGCCGGATTCACAGATGTGGCAGGATCTAGGTATTGCCCGACTTGGAGATATATATGACAGTGGTTTGATTCTTACTTTCCTACAGGTTAAGGAGACACATCATGTTCCGGGGTTACAGTGGTTTAAATATTTTCAATTTCGCCATGCCCTGCAGACACAATTCCCACCTCACTCCTCGCTCATATCTGCATACCCTCTTATTGGCATACTAAAGTCTCAAGGCCCTAAGGGTCTTATTTCAGCTTTATATACTCATTTGATTTCAGCCAAAGTTAATTCTGCTCCTCTTCCAGTATTGGTTAGGGGAAGACGCAGACACCAGATCTTTCTCCTGAAGATCTGATTGACATTTTGTGCTCGCACTTGACTATCTCCAGCTATAAATAATAAGCTTATTCAGTTATATATTATACACCAAGCTTACCTCATCCCTGTGCGACTGCACCGAATGGGCAGATTGCCCACATCAGCCTGCCATAGATGTTATCAACCAGAGGCAGACTTTTGGCATCGCATTTGGGAGTGTTTGTTTGTATCAGATATTTGGAAACAGGTATATGACGTCATTACTCCATTGTTGCCAGGTCCTTTGTAGTTTTCCCCCAAAATAGCCTTATTGGGTCTTATAGATGAGGAGCAATGGACGCATCACACTGTTATTTTTTTGAAAGAATCTTTATTTTTGGCTAGGAAAACTATAGCCATGCATTGGATGGCAGATACATCTCCTTCGTCCTTACTTATGAGCAGCTGGTATATTATCACAGGGTATGCCCTGATAAATTTCAAAAGGTATGGGGTCAGTGGTTGACTACCATGGATGTTCTTGATGATAGTCCTTCCCTGTGACTCCATTCCGATTCTTTGTTTTCTTGATGGGATGAGATGTGACATCTTTCATGGCTTTGAAATGCGACATAGGCGACTTGTTTTGTTTACTTGATTATTTTTAGCATCTGTGAACTGTTTTTGACTATCCTTGTACTTCATTGTATGATTTGGCGACTGGATAATCTGTACTTGCTAATTATATGAGTGTATATTCCTGCTGATTTTTCTCTTTATGTACACACTGTTATTGTTACTATTGTGATATATTATCCAATTGCCGTAATACTTTGTTTGCAATATTTTGAATCCAACGAATTTAAAATATATAATTTATCTTATCACTCTTATTGTTATTATTAGATTTCTTTGCACATGAATATTGGCTATTCCACATTGTTCGTGGACAGCATTGATATTTGGGAAGAATGAAGGTTAAAATTAAAAAATTAAATGTACAATTTTTCTTTTCCTATTTCTTTATGTTTACAATGTTGTATTTCCTGCTGCTCTCTTTATACCAATGAAAAAAAATATATATATATAATGAAAAAAAATTTTTTTTAAAATAAATGATGCGGACCTGCTTATTATACGGTGTGTACTATAAAAGGTTTTTTATATAATAAAAATGCTGTACTACCATATTTATTAAAATGGATTCATACATTTTTATATGCTCATATCTCGTAAAAACTCGTATTTAAAATTTGGAGTGCATAGTTTTTAGAAAAAACTTTTTGTTCCGTTACATTCGTTTAACAAATATATATTCTCATATTGAAATTTGTACTTCCACAATTCAGTTGAATAGCGATAAGGTTAAAAATAAAAAAATGAACAAAATGAATGTAAGTATACAACTGATGCCGACCTACTGGTGATATAGATTAATTTTCGTAGGTGATATACTCCGTGAAATTATTGAAATATATTGTGTTAATCCCTCACAACCCTGAATGTAAGTACAAGTTTATTTTTAACTAATAAAAGTACGGAGTACAGTACTAACAACACCAAAAAAAAATCCTTTAAGTGTACCCACTATAACAAGCAATGTTTTATTATTTGTTCATCTATTTAAAATTTGGAATAATCATTATCCAAATAGAAATTTGTAGGGCAATCAAATACAGTACAACATAATAACTCTAGGATAAATCATATTCTAAGAGTTGAACATTCTAATGAACAATTATATACTGTAAATTGTCTAAAATTTGGATGACATATACTGTTTATGAAAACTCGATGTAAATTTCAAACGTATCAAGCCATATGGGACGTTTTAACCCCGCAACAGGCTTTGCAATTTTAAATGTGTAAAACCAACTGCTCTGTACTGGGTTTTTCCCGATTTTTTCATTGCATAAATAAGCACCTTGCACGTGCAAACACTGTTACAGACCTGACGAAGGGACCGGTCCGGTCCAGAAACGCATTGTCGTTCTAATAAAAGAGTACCTTGATCAATATAACCAGAGAATTCGTTCTTTATCTTCCGAGCCTGGCGCCGATACCCGATACGACACTGCTACTTTTCTGCTCATCATTCCTCTATATGTTTTGTCCCCGGTAAGAAGGATTCTACTACCGAGGGACCGCAGTGGGTGGCAGCCGGTACAAAACATCACTTCACTCCACGTATGCTCTTGGAGGAGCGCCGCTGATCCCTCCTGCATTGTACTGTGCATAGTGGTTAATGAACACATTACGGTCGCATCGCAGTTCGGTTCACAAGGGTTGTTCCCCTCTTAGGGTCCAAGTATAGTGCATGGAAAAAATGGTTTTATTTCTCTGAATCAATTGTGTTTTCTTTGGTAGGACTGAGACAGAGGGTATGTGAGGAGATCCATCTACCTGGTAAGTACATGTACATAATTGTAATTTTATGCTATTTTTTTCTGAATTCTTAGTGTAGAAAAATGGTACGGCCTTCAGCCACCACTAGAAGGAGCTTAGAAGCGAACTGTATACTGTTTATACATTGATCTCACTGACAGTAAGAAGTAAGCTCCCTCTATAGGGGCCCAATGAAGACACCGGTATTATAAATTACATATGGTAGGTAAGGGACCCTGTTACAGATTTTGCATTGGGGCCCAGGATGTTTAAATTACGCCTCTGCCCCAAGTGGTGACTACAGACAGACAGAATTTTATCATTTAACTCTAAGGCCTCATTCACACGGCAGGGTTTCCAGGCCGGGTGCCGGCCGTTCATAAATTGGCCGGCACCCGGCTGCATTAGGAATAATAGACCCGGGGTGTACAGCAGGTGGAGGGAGCGCTGCGCTGGCTCCCTTCCCCTGCTTGTTAAAAGCACCCTGGCCCGGCGACACCTTCGATGGCGCCGCTAGCAGCTGCAGCTGCTGCTGCTGCAGCTGCTACTACTGCAGCGACGCCACTATAGCAGAACAGGGAGGTATCTCCCCGCTCTGCTATGTGCTAGCCGCACTTTAGCTCCTTGAAGGAGCGGAATCCCCGTGTTTTCGGGGATTCCGCTTCTGGACAGAGCGCTTGATGTCTCTGTCCATATCTGGGCAGTGACATCAGGGGAAACTGAACACATGGGGATTCCCCTTCAGGAGTTGCCGCTGATGTCACTGTCCGGATCTGCCCGGCCCGGCACGGATGCAAAACGTAATGCAAACCGGCCGGGCAAAATGGCCGATTTTACCGGCCGACACTCGGGCTAGGAAACGACCCGGTCGTGTGAATCCCGCCTAAGTCTACGCTCCAACCCTTATAAAGTTATTTAAAAAAATAAGTCAACATAGAATTTTGTATCTGTTTACATTACAGGAATCAAAATGACGTTCAATCGTGGACATTCATTTTATGTTTTATTTACATGAAAACGAAAAATCCTATTAAATACAGTGCAGTGATCAGCAACATTTATGTTTATAAAACACATGCAATTGTTATTATTTGGGTGGAGATACATTTTAAATCTGAGAATATTTGTGATATATTTCAGAGAATTTCTTTTTAGACAAATGTTAATTTAGCAGACCTGTCAGCTAAGTATGCTGCCCTAGGTAAGGGCAGCATATTACAGGGACAGGTCTGTCTTAGTAAAAAATATTGCGCCATTTTGCTTATAGGAGTGATCAAAGAATACGCCGGACTCCGTTATAGATCCGTTGTATTCATGAGGAGATCCACTTTAAAGAGGACCTGTCACTAGGTCATATAAGTTGAACTGGTTATCTAACCTGAATAGCGCTGTCTCCCTGATTCCAGCGCTGTTTATATTTTTTTCCTCGACCCTACTGTTCCAGAGATATGGCCCTCTGTTTTGTCAGCTCCCTATATGCTAATTTGCTGTGGTTAGCAAACGGGATGGAGCTAGCTTCCCTGCCTCTGAATCTGACCAATCAGCTCGAGGCAGCTTAAGGGTAGTTGACGCCCTGTTGGCTAACTACAGCAAAATAGCATAGAGGGAGCCAACACAACAGAGGGCCATATCTCTGGAACAAGGGGGTCCAGGAAAAAAAAGAAAAACTGCGCTGGAATCAGGAAGACAGCGCTATTCAGGTCAGTAAACCAGTTCAACTTATATGACCTAGTGACAGGTCCTCTTTCAGATCTGCTCTATTGTGTCTCAAGGTCATGTCTGGATTTGAATATCTTCCTTCTTTGAGGTTCTTCTAGGTATCTAGACAGCCGTCACATTGTTCCTTTTCTTCTCTTATCTTAGACAGAGTCTGCCGCTGAGTTCACCACATCCTGTCAACTTTTAGTCTCATCCAAGCAGACGTCAGAATCCTCACTTCTAAAAACACATGGTCACTGTGGCTTGTACCTATTTGTAATGTGGATTAAAGGCTTCATGGCACATTTATTTGCATGGTTTATCAGTACAACTGCCTATTTATTTATACGGGGGTTGTCCGAGATTTGTATAAATCTAGAAACGGCGCCATTTTTTGGGTTTGGCCATTGTCTGGTAAAAAGCAGACCTTTTTTTTTTTTGCAGCTCATGACTTCTGCTCTATAGGCAGAATACAGGGGGTAGTGAATTGTAGATGGCCTCACACTTGGTAACCCTTACCCCTTACCCAATTATACAAGTATATTAGAACTGTAGTTGTTCCAAAGTTATACAACCCTGAGACACCCTGATTTTTGCAAGTATATCCCTTCTCTATATGGTTCCATAGATGTGTCTATCTGCATGTAAATATAAGGGGTTGCAATTTTTTTTATTTAATGCAGTGACTATGGACCTAATTGATGAGACTGTTAATGAAGAAGTAAAATGTGTGTAAAATTTTACCTGAAAGTGTGATACCATGTCATTAAGTCAGATACATCTATAGTGAGTGAATGGGCCAACAAATCTGGAAGGGCCATAGAAGTAGATCCTGGGGCCCATTAAAAGTGAAGGGTTAATTCAAGTTGGCCCCCAAGGGCTATATGACCCCATACACAGATCCACCTCCTGACAAAAATGTATAAAAAAGTTGGAACTGCCCTTTAAGGAACTAGGAATAAAAAGGGGTAGGGGTGATCCTTGGGGCTGGGGGGGGGGGGTCCATTTGATTTTTCCATTGAGCCCACCCTCTTCTCTAAACACCCTGCCTGAAGGTAAAGCTAAAGCAAACCCCCTATCCTTTTAGTGATTTTTTCATCTTGTAATATAGAAATACGAGTAGGTTTTAAGGAAAGAATTATTCATTACTCTGGTGAAGATTATTCATGTTTATTTTTGTTTTATTTTTCGCAACAATTTCCCTTGCGAATAAATAAACTTTTACGTTATACATTGGTCAATTGTTGTATTATTGTGTAACTACAATACTGGATTTCAGCTCGGACTGGAAACCACGCAGTAGAACTACAGCCAATACATTATTCCTACTAAATAGTATATATATACATCTATATATATATATATATATATATATATATATATATATATATATATATATATATATATAATGTTATATGCTGCAATATGTTTAGAAACACATTTTAAGGGGTTTTACAACCCCCCCAAAAAAGGCTCCAAGTGGGTAAAAAAAGTAATATAATTTATTCCATCGCCACCGATGCCATGGTCTGTTCATGCATCTCGTTTACATACCTAGCATGAAAACAAGTTTGCCACAACACATGACAACGATCATAAATTTACAAATACCCATAATACCAATATACTGTGACCAAATAACCCAAACCTGAAGTCATTTATTAGTAGTGCTATGCAATGTCTAACTAGTACTGCTATACAATTAATGTTAAGATTTGTGGGGTTTGCAAACCTTGGATGCTAAGCCATCTATGGTGCCCCCTTCAGCATTTTGTATGCCCCTATGGCAATCAGTAGGGCAGTCGGTAGGTTGGAAGCCAACTATTCAAGGAAATATCACAAACCATTATGTTTGGGATGGAGGTAATTGCTAGCAATACATGAGTGAGTGAGTGAGTGAGTGAGTGCGTGAGTGAGTGAGTGAATGGATGGATGGGTGAATGGATGGATGGGTGGATGGATGGATGAACGAACCACCAAAACAACATCTTTAACATCAGATTACAAGACTGTTCTATAGTCCAAGCCTATTCTGTTATCTTGTTGGTGATGATCATCCAGAACTTGCTTGCTTACGAACAATGAGACCCTGGACTCTCTCACTAGCTAGAGCATGGTGTTCCTTGTGTCATTGAGTGTCTAAATGGGTAAGCCGGTCCTCACCAGGGTCGTCAAGGACCAATGGGCTTGGCAAGAGGCGTAATTTAAAGCTTCTTGGCCGCCCACCTTCCATTTAATATTACTGGTGTCTTCTTATGTGACAGAGGGGCCTTTGGACTCCTTAGGCACCAGGGCCCTGGTGCGACTGCCAGCTCTACACCCTCTATAGCTTCTCCCTCTAAAACAACATTTTTAACATCTAATTATATGACTTTTCTATAGTACAAGCCAATTATGTTGGCGTGTTGGTGCTGATCATACAGAACTTGCTTGCTTACGAACAATGAGGCCCTGGACTCTGTCATTAGTTAGAGCATGGTCTTCCCTGTGTATTGGGTGTCTAAATGTCTTGCCGGTCCTCACCAAAGTTGTCTTCAAGGACCAATGGGCTTGGTGAGAGGCTTAACCTGAAGCTCCTGGGTCCCCACCTTCTATTTATAATACTGGTGTCTTCTTATGTGACAGATGGGTCTTTGGACCCCTCAGGCACCAGGGCACTAGTGCTACTGCCCCCTCTGCACCTTCTATAGCTACAGCCATGCTTATCACATGTAAATAGAGGTCTTCATTTTCACCTCACTATAGACTGCTGGGCTGAACCGACAAGGGAGAATGTAGTACGATGCCAGGAGCAACTTGTACAGACATGAACCCCCTCTCTAAGACAAGACAAGCCCAGCTGGCACGATGACGAACAAGAGCCTGAGACCGAGACATAGACTAAGAAGCTCTTCAGTACTCCCAAACCAGGGGTAGAGTGGACTGGAAAACAAGTTTGAAACTGGGACAAGGCGAAGGGGACAAATCTGGGTTCAGTATTGAGGACTAGCAATGATTTTAGGTATTTAGGGCCTATCAGCGTTGTCCATGAAGAAAACATATGCTGCCTATTTAATATTTATTTATTTCAGTTACTTATATAGTGCCAACATATTCCACAGTGCTGTACAGAGGTCCTCTTTTACTGTCCCCATTGGGGCTCACAAGCTAAATTCCCTATTGGTATGTTTTTGGGGTGTGGGAGGAAACCAGAGGAAACCCACACAATCACAGGGAGAACATGCAAACTCTATGCAGATGTTGTCCTTGGTTGGGTTTGAACCCAGGACCCCAGCGCTGCAAGGCAACAGTGCTAACCACTGAGTCACCGTGCTGCCAGTCTCAATCATGGATGGGCCTCTAATATCTCTGTGTCATTTTGGTTGTGTGTAGTCCACCTTATTCATCAGTATATTATGGGATATTTTTGTTATGTTTTTGGGCTCCGGACCTTGGGAAGTATTGGAGAATCTTTCTGAACCCACACGGCTACACTGTGGTTAGTTTGTATAATTATATTATAGGGCTAGTGTGATATATGAACAGCTTGATCCCGCCAGAAACATATTATGGGGTGCTTTCTTATCTCGGGGTTTGCCTGTTGTATATGAATTGTCTTTTTAAAATATTTGAATGGATATATTTGGGATACTGGTGAGTTTGTTCAATGTACAATAATGAATTGTTCTTTTTTTAATTTTTTATCAGAGACCTTTAATTTTTAATGCGCATCATTTAAGGTTTCTATGCTCTTGGTATATATTGGGACTTTGATTGCAAAAAAGGCAGATCGGGCGGGATCTGGGGCCCTAAAAGTCACAGGCTACTTACCAAATACTAGGGATGGGTTAAGCATTGGCATGGCCAACTCACCCTCACATTTCCTCCCTTTTGCAGCTGAGTTTTGCCAAGCTCTAAGGCACAATAGTGGACACAGGACCCCCGTTCTCCGATAGGTGGGGTCCCAATGGTGAGACCCCCATCAGATGTTTAGGGCGCATAAATATATTAATTCACAGTCACACTGTATTTTACTCTCACGGATTACAGACGATTGAATACGATTGTCGTCAGCAACTTAGTTCTTGGCTAGTGGTCAGTATGTGTAACTACAAAGGGTTAACCAGACTCCCATCAGCAGTGACCAACATCTGGTAGTGATCAGGCCTCTCTCTACCCCCATCCCTAATCCCTTCAGTGGGGAAGGATTCTAAAAAAGAGCTTGGTGTTTTACAGCAACGTGTACATTAAAGGTTTCGGATTTCAGAGAAAAGTAACACAGTTTTTTTTTCTGGGTTTCTGGGAATGAGAGGGGTGGAGAAGAGGAAGCTGGGAAGTGGCCTTCAGAAAAAATTAGGGCAGACATGCGGTGGAGGAGACAGGATGCTCAGTAAGTTTCAGGGGGCCTGTAATATTAAATTGGTGGTGGGATTATATAGATGAATACTTTAGTATGCGCTGCTGTCAGTGATGGGCCGCTGTGCTGGAGAGACCCCACTATACTCCGCTCACAGCACAGCAGTCACCCCGCAGTCACCCAACATACGTCCCAGGGAGGAGATGTTCAGAAAACATGATTTATATTTCTTTCCAGGTTTCATGTCTTTATTCATGATAATATGTAAATAGGGTTGTGATAATCTGTTATATTGCAAATGCATGTGTTATATGTTAATAGATTAAGGAGAATTGTAACATTTTTATGTGCTAACATTTTTTTAATTAACCTAAAAATTACAAAAAGAGGCAACACTTCAAGGGTTACTTTAGTGAAGAAAAGCTGGATACTTTATTCACCCATCTGTGAATATCTATCTATCTATCTATCTATCTAGACCAATTGCGCCCGATGGAACCCATTGACTTGGGTGTGTATTGTTTTTCTGCGCTATTTTGGCCAGCAAAAACAACGGAATCTGCGGCAGAGGCTCCTAATGGAATGTGATGTGGATGCAACATTACATGTAACTTTTTGATTAATGGGGAAAATGCTATTTAAGGCTGGCAGCAAAGAATAGAAGCTTCAGTTCCATAAGGCCAAACATTATATTTTGAACTATGAATCTCAGACAATAAGTCAGCGTTCATATATTGAATTAATGAGACTTAAGATGCAGGGAAAATATCTCACTGGGATGGGCTTGCCTGATATTGGATGGTCCCCTCTGTGGTATCTTCTGTTGGCCGGTATGGTATATTGTCATACAGTTTACAAATAAATATGTCATACAGTGCCTAATTATCAGCGTCAAACAGGATGATGCCCAAATTAAAGATGGCTAAATAACAGTTTTTATACAGTTGTTAAAAGAACAAATGTTGTACAATGGAAAAAGTAGACACTTCACTGACGCAGGCATATTCGTCAACCCTCCCAGATTGTCCAACTCTCAAAAAAAATGGAGAGACCTGCTGGACCCCTGGAAGGGCAGACATCCCCCATCAGGGCCGGCCTTAGGGTAGATGGCGCCCCGTGCAAAATTACCTTTCAGCGTCCCATCCCATCATAGAAAAAATGCCCCATAAAAAAGTATAATGCCCCCCACAGTATAATGCCCAATATAGTGCCCCACACACAGTATAATTCCCCTTTAGTGCCCCCATACAGTATTATAATAATAATATTTAATAATATAATATATTATAACCACTTCAAAGACACAGTATTTTGTCCTCTAATTGTGCCCACACAGTATTATGCCCCCTGTAGTGCCCCTACACAGTATAATGTTCGCTTAGTGGCCTCCACACACTATAATGCCCCACTCCCCTGGCTGACACACACAGCCCCCCCCCCTTGTAGATAGTGTCCCCTGTAGATTGTGCCATACAGCCTCCCTATAGACAGTGCCATAATCCCTCACCTCCTCCTTGTAGACAGTGCCATAATCCCCCACCTCCTCCCTATAGACACTGCCATACCTCCCAAACCTCCCCCTTGTAGACAGTGCCATACATCCCCCACCTCCCCCTTGTAGACAGTGCCACACAGCCCCACACCTCCCCCATGTAGATAGTGCCATAAGCCCCCACCAGTCCCTTGTAGACAATGCCCCCAAACAAAACAAAAATGGTACTCACCTAGGCCCCGTTCCCACGATGAACTGAGCTCCCACACAACGCCGATGACGAAGGATCCTTGAAGGATCCTTGCGTAGGCCGGTGTGATCCTGTAACCTAGTACAGAGTTTCCCAACCTTTTTGGACTCGAGACGCCCTTGGGAAAAAATAACTTCCTCAGGGCACCCCTACCAAAAATTGTTTAAAGACAGATAACGGCTAAAAACAAGCACTACACTCGTAGGGTATGTTCACACAGCATTTTTGTAAGGCAGATTTTGAATTAACAGCGTAGGTTTTTTTTAAGTCGTTGAAGCTAATGAAAAATACACAGGCAAAAAAGCACTCCAAACGAGCGCCGCAGGTATTTTCTGCCCCTTTTAATTTCAATTGGAGGTTAGAGGTGGAAACCACTTGAAGACCATCAGCCCGTTACTCACAGTAAAATGACTATCAGCCCCCCACTCACAGTAAAATGACCATCAGCACCCACTCACAGTAAAATGACCATCAGCCCCCCACTCACAGTAAAATGAACATTAGCCCGTCACTCTCGCTAAAATGACCATCAGCCCGCCACCCACAGATGCCCCCTGTAGATAGTGCCACACAGCCCCTATTAGGTAGTGCCACACAGACCCTATTAGGTAGTGCCACACAGACCCTATTAGGTAGTGGCACACAGCCCCCTTGTAGGTAGTGCCACACAGCCCCCTTGTAAGTAGTGCCACACAGCCCCCTTGTAGGTAGTGCCACAAAGCCCCCTTGTAGGTAGTGCCACAAAGCCCCCTGTAGGTAGTGCCACACCCCCCTGTGGGTAGTGCCACACCCCCCCTGTGGGTAGTGCCACACAGCCCCCTTGTAGGAGGTGCCAGAGACACACTTGTAGGTAGTACCACTCTGCTCCCTTGTAGATAGCACCCCCTTTCCTGAACATAGCGCCATTGTAACTCCCTGAAGGAGGAATCCCTCTGTGGCGTTGCCGATGCTGTGACCGGGGATTCCACTCCAGGAGAAGCCCCTGATGTCTCAGTACATTTATGGACAGTGACATCAGGGGCTTCACCTGGAGCCGAATCACCGGCCACCACGTCGGCAACGCTGTGGCCAGGGATTCCGCTTCAGTAGTTGCCCCTGATGTCACTATCCATACATGGACAGAGACATTAAGCGCTCCGTCCAGGAGCGGAATCCCCGGCCACAGAGGGATTCTGCTCCTTCAGGGAGCTACAGTGGCGCTAGTACATAGCAGAGCAGGAAGATACCTCCCTGCTCTGCTATAGTGTTCAATAGTGTCTGCGTCCTAAGGACGCAAATACTCATGAATGTGGTGTCACTATCGCTGTAGCAGCCACAGTGGCTGCTAGCGGGGGCGCCGGCCATGGGGGTGGCCCGTCCCTTCCCGATAGGCGACACGGGCGCCCTAACGCCCATGTCGCCGCTATCAGCCGCTATGGCTGCTACAGCGGCAGCGACGCCACTGAGAGAAGAAGCGCCCGGGCGCAGCTGCTGAGTCACAGATCCGGGCGCTTCTGAAACAAGCAGGGCAAGGGAGCCAGTGCAGCACCCCGTTCCACCTGCTGGAGTGATGCGCCCTGTGCAATGGCACAGGTCGCACACCCCTAAGGCCGGCCCTGTCCCCCATTTCTAAAACATTCACTGGCACTGTTTATGAGGCTCTCTGGCTGGCAATGTAAAGTGGGGCGCTCTTTGGTTGTTACAGTTTATAGGGTAACTCTTTGGCTAACACTGTATATGGGGATATACTCTGGTTGGCGCTGTTTAAAAGGGCACTCTGTGATTAGCTGTTTATAGTGTCACTCTCGCGCTGTTTGTGGTGTGCTCTATCACTCATGGGGTTGTATAGTACTGGTAATGAGAGTGCTCAGGCTGTCGTTATTGTTGTCGTTAGTCTTTTAGAGGATGGGGCTTATATGTATAAAGTTGAGGTCTTCTAAGATATTTTTCAATGAAATAACACCGCTTTTCCAACTTCTTAAATAAATTTTTTTACATTTCTCATAATGACATAACAAATCTTAAGTTGTCTATGACTAGTAATTTAGAATTTTTGGAAAAGTGATCTTTTTTTTTCCCTCACATTGTGATAATTATAAATTATCCTGTGAGTCACGCAATCCGATGAGTCAACAGAATGACAGAGACTTATAAACACTTTGCAGTTTATGTTTGTGCGTCTTTGTGTCTAAGGGAGAGAAAACAGGACATGCAGTATGTAAGCACTTGCCGAAGATTTCTAAATTCAGGAACGTCTGCATATGGTTAGTATCATAAACAACTTTTTTGATTGCTATTTTGTCACCTTTCAGTCATTTTCACCTGCCTGCAACTTGTACAATAATCTGTGCAGCATGTGTACAGGGAAAATCTGTGCTACTATCTTACTTCATGCTGAATGTAATAATAGAAAAAATGTGAGATGGATTCCTGTGTATTATGGTGCAGCAGGAGGAGGAGAAGGCTAGAAGAATCCTGCCACAGCTTTCTCTTCAGTGTGTGGCTGCTGCTGGCTCTGCAGGAGGAATATATTAACTTTTCTACACCCGTTTTCTGGCAGAGAAAAGTCTCAAATGGCACACAAGTTGCAGTTTGCATCTTCTGCTCTTCACAACACTTTTCTAAAAAGTGGACAGAGCTTAGCGGAAGGAGCCGGGTCACCCGATGCACAACAAATTTACTATAGTTTATTTTAGAAACTGGTGTAAATTACGTCTCAAATCTATGCTTGCTTATGTCTGGCCTAGATTCCACTTTCTGGCGAATGGACAGCAAGAGATGCGCCTAATTTACTAAGAAGAGCGTGCCCCTTAATAAATTAAGCACATTTTACGGCAACTTTTTTTACATTAGGATTGCTGTATGATATGCCAGTCTTAATAAACTTCCCCTTGTGTGTATGCAGTGAAAGACTCACAGTAAGGCCTTATTTACACGAGCGTGGCGCATCTCGGACAGTTTTTTACGTCCGAGGTGCATGCGTGCTCAGCACTGCGGGATGCGATGTCTCGCATCCCTATTTGATGAGAGTCTATGGAGGGATGCGTGATGTGTGAAAAGATAGGACATGTCCTATTTTCCCACGGACCCTACACACGGTCCGTTGAAACAACGGCTGTGTGAACGGCCACATTCAATTACATAGGTCCGTGGGATGGCCGCGTTTTCAACGGCCGTCCCACGGACGTTTAACACGCTCGTGTGATTAGGCCTAAAGGAGTTTTCCACGTTCTGATAACTGATGACCTATCCACCGGATAGGTCATCAGTATATGATCGCTGCGTTTCCGACACCCGGACCCCGCACCGATCCGCCACTCTGGCTGCCTCCGTACACCGGATGTTATGCAGGGTATGCAGTAGTTGGAGCCGGAAGCAGATGGCTCCGACCACTGCATAGCGGCCGTTCGGCAGAACTGTGGCTCTGCTCCTATTCACTTGAATAGGAGCAGTGCTGCAGTACTGCAGCTCGGCCGCTATTCTTTGACCGGAGCCATCTGCTTCCGGCAATATCGTCCGGTGCACAGAAGCATCCGGAGTGGCGGATCGGTGCGTGGTTCGGGGTCGGACATGCACCGGTTATATACTGATGACCTATCCGGTGGTCCTGAGTTTTTACAGTCCGCATTCGTGGCCCCAGCATGGATCTGTGAATGTTTGCCTGATTTTCGTTTCACTGATTTGCTGCCCATCGGGAATTAATTCACCAGGTTTAAGATTTGCTTTTGGTGAATTTAGGAGCAAAATAGGAGAATTAATTGTCCCATTGTAGTCTATGAAGCAGCCAACAACAAAAATGGCGAAACAGACAAATTGATTTGCTCCCCTCGAATCCTGGCCAGATCTTAGCAGAAGGCTCCACTTTGCTATTCAGATTTTGTATATAGTACCAACCCCTCACTCCGCTGAAATAAAAGTAAAATCTGTGTCCTGTAATAGTGAGGGAAATCCACTGTTCTGCTAATGATATGTATAGGAAATAATTCTTATAATGTGATCTAAAGTAACTTTTTGTCTTTTTCTCAAAACCAATAGGTCCTCTTTAATATGTACACCCATGAAAAATGTCTATCAGTGTGTTTGGTGCAACTTTCTAAATACTTTTTATTATAAAATATTTTTACTTTTTGAGATCCAGCTGCTTTGTAAAGTATATCCGTCAGGTCAGCGGAGCTGACGGGTTCAATGACAGCGGGTCCTGCATGTCTATGACACGCAGGATCGAGCTGTTACCGATCACATCTAAGTTCATAAGGTTATGTTCGAGTTGTTACTTTAACATTAGATTAAGCTGTGACTTTGATATTTCTTTTTTAGAACGGCAATATGTTGAAACACTGTACGCCACTATTTAGAGAAGTGATACCATCACCACACCGTAGCCTCCTCAAGATCCTCAACATAGTATTCACTTATTCACTACTAGACTGAATGATACATTCTCCTATTCAAGATTGTCCAATTTCTTAGAAAATATTCGAAGACTTGGTAGAAGAAAATATGGCATCTTCAAAATCAATAATAGTAGTGTTGCTTGGGATGTTCTTGGTCGTCAAGTGTCAGAACCTTATTAAAAACTCCAAGGAGATGAATTTAGAAGGACGGCTCCTGATCAATGAAGTAAACCCGGATAACCCTGGGTATGACACTTCTGAATTTATTGAGCTTCGTCATACAAAGGGACAAAATGTCTCTCTTGATGGCTTTACACTGGTCTTCTATAATGGCAAAACAAACACAGCCTATAAAGTACTCAGCTTAACAGGATACTTCACCGATAAGAAAGGGTACTTCCTAATTGGGTCTTTGGGTGTTAAACCAGTTCCCACTATTATCCTAACACCCAACACCATCCAGAATGGACCAGATGCCATAGCTCTTTATTTTGGAAAGGGACCTTACATTCCGTTAATGCGTGTAACCCGTGATGGGTTAGTGGATGCCCTGGTGCACAAGACGAAGAGCACTGACCAAGCTGATGATCTTGTCAATATCCTTACACCAGGAATAGAGGCTTTCTTGGAAGATGCTAATTTTCATACTATGGATGAGTCTATTGGGAGGTGCCTGGACATAAATGGCCTATGGATCTTCCAAATGACACATATATCACCAGGCATCGAGAATTACTGTAATGTGTTTCCAGCCATGCTAAATGAAGTTTCATCTCCTTATGCCGAGGATTTATACGTAGAAATCCATGGGCCATCATTGACCTTGCTCTATGGTCTGACCCTGGCGTTTATTAATGCAATGGATCAATCGGTCTATTACTCTACGGAAATTAAAGGTCAAACTGACAGCAATGGGCTATTTTTGCTCGTGAGTGAAAAGCATGATAACCGAGGTAAGCACATTTTAAAGCAAATTTTTTGTGAAGATCTTATTTTGCATGGATTAGGTATAACTCTATCTTCTTGGTGTGCCAACGTCCTATAGAAGCTCCATCCAGTCTTCATAGGGTTTGTGGGTTGATATTTTTTATCTAAGGGCTGATGCATATGGTCATATTATAGATCTGTGTTGTACGGGTCTGTAATATGGTACCTATAGCCTGCTTATTGGTCCATAGTTTACATCCATTTGCCTCCATTTTCAGACAGAGGCACATAGAAAAAATATTGTTTACTGCTTCACTATGGTGTACTATGGTGGTATTCTACCCTTAAAGCTTTGCTTCCAGAGGGAATCCATACGGAGTGCCTACAGGCCCATAATACAGAACACTAGGGACTCCATGTGCCGTACAGGGTTTGTGAACATGGCTTTGGAGAATGCTGCGGGGGGGAAGATAAAGGGGGTTGAGGTGGGATAGTGTTCCTTTACATCCCCAAACATTGCATACATCCATTGAGTTCTATTGGCATATCCCATATATGTATATGGACACGCATATCTTATAATTACTTGCGTATTATAATAGTATCAATTTTAATTGGTTTTATATTTGGTCAAGTATGTACTATTTCTTTTTTGTACATCCAGCTCAGCAGACACTGCCCAACAGCGCTCGCCTGCTCCAGAAGGGTGGAGGTGCAGTAGCTTTGTATATGGGGAAGAGCAGTGAGGTTTTACAGAGCAAACGATATACTACAAGTGGTTTGATCAATGCTCTGGTATATGGTGACTACGAGGACATGGCGGCTCATCCCCTGCAGGATCTGACCAGAGGAAATAATATTATATACTGGCATACATGGTAATAAATGTTTCTCTATTGTTTGTTTGTATGTTGTTGTTTTTTTATATGTTTTATATAAATTAGAGCTAGAGCGGAATATTGTGTAAAACAGTAACTACAGAGATATTAATTTTAAACAAATCGGATATGATGCTCATGCAGTATTCACATTTAATAGGGCAGAGATGTAATACCAGACATAGCCTATGGATAAAAGTGGCGTGGGGAAAAAAAAAACTTTTATGGGATTTAAAAAAAATAATAATAATAAATACATTTATAAAAAAAAAAGTAAAAAGACCTTATAAAATAGGGGTTATGTGAGGACCAAAAAGTATTATCAGTGTAGTCCCTGCAGTATGTTATACACTCGCTAATATATATTCCGGTCCCCCGTCATGCTGATTCTGAGTTTTTCATAGATTTTTATAAAGCTGGCACAGTCCACTTTGATAACGATACAGCTCTTTGTCACGTGACCGGCCCCGCTGTACTCTATGTACTCGCTGCACTGCTCCCACTTGTACATAGGGTACAGCGGGGCCAGTCACATGACGTACTTTTTGGTCCCAACATAACTCTTTTAAATAAATGTAATTATATATAAATGGAAAACACCAAAAAATATAGACATATATTTTATCCCCATAAAACATAACAATCTGTACAATACAAAGGCTCCTACAGCCATGTCGGAGTAAACTATGAGGGTTAGAATGTGGGAAGCCAAAAATAAAAAAATTATTCGGGCCCTAAATGGGTTAATAACGTACTCTGCATTGTGTTATTTCCACAATGTTTACTGAGAATCTTGGGTAATTTGTGAGTCTTTTTCTTTCACATTTAGGGATGTAAACATTTCTGCCAGCCTTTGTAGTGAGGGTGATGAACCCGATTTTATTCTCGGAGGCAGCACTCCAGGACAGCCGAATGTTTGTCCCCTAGTGTTTGTCCACCACAGTGTGAGAATATGCTTCGAGATAACTACAGGTAACAAAATCCACATTTCCAGGAAAAATTATTAACATTACATATGATTGATATTGATACTTGAATGGGGCTGAGCTGCAATACCAGACACAGCCCATGCAAAGGGATGGCACTGTTTTCTGGAAATTAGCAGACTATTTTTACAACCCCCTTAACATGGAAAACCAGTGATAATAATGGATTGAGTGCCGTTTTCTTCATTCCTGCTTTTTTTAAAACGACAGATTGCTCTGAATGGCAGGGAGACCAAGTCCCTTCTAAGGTTCTGAATGCTGCGATCAAATCCTGGCAGTCTCTTTGGAAATTTACAGGTGAGATGCAACAGGGACTAGGGACTATACATAGACATGGTTGAATCAGAGGGCTTTAATTCGTTGTATGATGAAAAAGTTATCCAATTTCCGGATATGATTTCTGTATCAATTTCTCACAGTTTTCAAGATATCTCTGCTTGCTGCCATTCAATGTAAACCTTCATTGTTTACTTCAAGGGAATAAAAATGTCTTAGTCATGTGGTGCTGAGTTTGTTTCAATGAATGTACTGTAACTATAATGGGCCGAGCACCTGTGTGCACGGCCAGGGAGTGGATGCACCTGTGATCACGTGACCAGGAAGTAGGTGATTTGATGGTCTTTCTTGACTAGTAAATTATAAAGAATACATGTAATATATAAATACTAATCTTAGTATAAAGCCTACATCTGGCTTTTATGAAAGTTATAGTAGATAGGGAATTGAGGCTGCACTAATGATATTACTTTTAATTGTTTTTTTTTAATTTGTGCATAGATGCAAACCTTACTTGCCAGTCTTACCTGTTAACTCTACATGCCAGGTCGAATGATACATTAGCTTCTCAACATGTCAAACTTGATTTTGTCCTGCCATTTGCATTAATGGGGAAAGTTATAACTGTGCAGAACAAGAATGCCACCTTCACTGCCTGCCCACGATCTGATGACGTGCCAACTCAACCGCCAACTCCACCTCCAGGTATAAGGCATTGTGTATTTTTGTGAACTCAAAAGTAATTGCAGTAAAGGAGAAATCAATGAGTAAGATACTGATAATGAGCAGCATTGTGCATTCGGAAAGAGATAGATGGCTACTTTTGTTGCATATACTCAATAGATGTGACTTAAGGCCATTTTACATGGGCTAATTATACGCTCGTTCCCGAATTTGCCCTGTGTAAACAGGGCAACAATCAGCCGATGAACGAGCAAATGCTAGTTCATCGGCTGATTGTATCGATTTAGCTGCCTAAACTATTATCATTGGCAGCACATCTCCCTGTGTAAACTGTGCCGACATGATAGAAATGTACGGGGACAAGTGATCTGAGTAACGAGCGCTCGTCCCCATACATATCTCCTTGTAAAAGGAGCAAACGAGTGCCGATCAACAAGCTGAGCTGTCTCATTGACCAGCGCTCGTTTTTGCTGCCAATATTGACCAGTGTGGAAGAACCCTTAATGTGTCCTCTTAAAGCCGCCATGGAGGGTTGCAAGTCAATGGAAATCGAGCACAACCACCATGGTTAAACAGATGGTAGAAACGAAAAGTTGGATAACATTCACAGTAACATAATGCATCTTCAGTGGATATCCTACTTGGTGGAAAGGCCTGTAGAACATGCTAAGACTGGGGGTCCAACAATAACGCTCTGTGATATTTTGCCAAGTTCAGTTCTGTTTTTCATGTGCTTTTCCACCCAAAAAATTATGATTTTTTTTGGAATTGTAATATACTTAGAAGAAGCAATGTGTAGGGCAAGTTCATGTCAGGACGTTACTTAGGTAACGGTGTGTCAGCGTCTAAAATGATATGATTTTCTGAACGACTTTGCAATTACCATATTCAAAGGTAGATACAAGGGTGGACTGGCCCACCAGAGGATCCTCTGATGGGCCCAACACAATAATAATCCCCTAATACAAAAGACAATTTGGAGATGACTTTAAAGACAATCACTTGGGACGGTGCCCAAATAACCTATTTGATCTTATTGATTATATGTCCTGTATGTACAACGATAACATCAAAGATTACAATGAATTATCTGTGGATGTGCACATGTTCTGTATAGATAGAGGATATACCCTCAGAATCATCACCTCTGGTGGGTCCAAGGAACCCAAGTCCAATGCTGAATGTACATGTTACCTTTACACCATGATACCTCGGATTATGGCAAGCAATAAAACCAGGCTGGAAGCTTGATTAAAAATAGTTCTGTTGAGGTGTAACTAGAGACCAGTAGAGGTAGCACTTTGTACGAACTAAGGGTTCGTGGCATTCTTGGTGTCCAACAGATACCGGAAGTGTTTTGCCGTCACCCCTTTTCAAATAGAGCCAAAAGGTATAAACAATGTAAAATAAATGCAGTTTGCTCATACGTACGTAGGGCAATTTATGTTTGAATATCTTCCTTGTTATATTTTTAATTCATGGTGGGTTTCGATATTGTATTGACATCCTTACTTCCATTTCTACAGCCCAACCTACCAACGCATCTCCTGTTCTTCTAATAAGTGAAGTAAATCCTAATTCCCCGGGATCAGCAGAAGATACTGAATTTGTGGAGCTTTACCACACAAGCAACAGCTCTGTCAGTCTGGCTGGCTACTGGCTTGTGCTCTACAATGGGAAGAACAACATGGCTTATAGTGTCTTGAACCTCAAAGGGCACTACACAGACAAAAATGGTTACTTCCTTGTGGGCAGTGCCAAGATGACCCCAAAGCCTCACATTCTGTTACGTCCTAACACCATACAAAATGGGGCAGATGCTGTTGCATTGTATTATCGTCCATCAAAAGACTATACTATCAACATGCCTGTGACAGAAGATGGTCTGGTGGATGCTATAGTATATGTCTCACAAGCAAGGGACGATGCTTCTGACCTTCTATATATTTTAACTCCAAGACAAGAAGCTATACATGAAGATGAAAAATTTATTCTGGAAGATGAATCTTTGAGTCGTTGCCATGGGTTTGCACCGTTGAACCACTCCAGCTTTCAGGTACATTGGAAAATTACATTAGATATGTCATGAGTCACATCAATGGGGGTCGGGAAGCCCACCAGTGTCTAGATGGAAACCAGGTTTACATTGAGAAAATACCTTTTGAAACTTCTTACTGGGGATTTATTTGGTTTAATTTATCTCAATAGTGTCAACTAGTGTTTCCAGCTTTGTATTTTATATTCGGGCACTGCATATTTTTGGAAGAGGGATAATATTTAATATGTTCTCACAGCATTTCTTCATGATCTCATTGCGGCCAACAATGAGGTTCCTGGGCAATGAGGTGCAAATACATTTGGTTCACAGACAGTTTCTTAATCATTATTCACATACAGTGACTTTCCAACTCTACGCCATGGTGTCCTGGCAGGTACCCTAAATCCTCCAACAGTTTCCTTCATAATTATCCCACCAGAATACCCCAGGTATTTCTGTTCATAGGACTATACAGTAACATATATGCAGTACTGTGTTGCTATGCTTGGTCCCATGATGTTCTACATCACTGTTAGGGTATGTTCACACGGCTTATTTACGGACGTAATTCGGGCGTTTTCTGCCTCGATTTACGTCCGAAAATGGGGCTCGATAGCGTCGGCAAACATCTGCCCATTCATTTGAATGGGTCTTACGATGTTAAATATAGTTCACCGCCTGAAAGAACGATTAAAAAGTAAAGTTTATTAATTGTATTTATAAAATTGTGGCTCAACCAGCCACTGATACCAGACCAGGCATAAGCAAGCGATTTTCGACAGGAGAAAATGGTTCAGAGTGAATGATGTATCTCACACCTAAATAACAATTCTCCTGCTAATAGTATAAATTCCGCTATATCCTTGCCAAAAATCACTATCTATATAGATCCTACGCGTTTCCTCATCACACTTAAGGTGATGTTTCCTCAGGGATTCATAGATATAAATTGTAGTTAAATTCTAAAGTGTTTCAATAGTTGCAATGTTACAGCACTGGATAGCACTGTTCATGTGCTGATTGTTAGCCTCCAGGCGCATGCACGGCTCTAATACACTGGCCGTACACGCGCCGAAAAGACCCATGGTTTAAAAGGCTGAGAGCCCGCCCTCAAAAGGTCGTCCCCGGGGGAAGCCACCAATCCGCGTCATACACGACAACCTGTGACGTGCCGGAGGCGGCTCCCCGCGGACCTAGCAACCAGTGAGGGTTCCTGAACGCCGAACGCGTCCATAGTAACTAGGGGACGCTAGACGCGGCTCCTGAACTGTCAGTCGACAGCAATACACATATGGATATAGTTAATGTAGCACACGGCAGTGTAACAGAACAAGGCCGTGTAAGTACATTGGGAGAGGTGAGTCCTCATGAGAGCCGTCTCAGTAGGAGACTACACTCTCGGACGTGACACAGTTAGTGTCCTATTATCCCAAACGTCAGCCAGGGATCACAGATACATTCAGACAGCGTATATAGCATCGCCGAAAAAGTATGTTAGATACAAGGTACGGGGGATGCGATCCACAATCTTAATCATCCCGTCCCAATTTTCCCTTTTTTAGAAGATCGCACACACAGGCACAGCTCGCGCCCACTGACCAGTGATACACAGGAAACATCAACTGGTGACATACTCAAGTGGTATCAATATCAGATGTAGGAGTATACTGGGTCAGAAGATCCGGGAGAGCTAGAACACGGAAAAACGCGTTCAAAAAACGCATGGTGTGCATGGAGGACAAGGGCCGATTAATCCACAAATATACCCAGGAGTGGCATATATTTACATGGTATATATGGAAGACTCCCTAAATGACACAGCAAGCCATAGGGTAACATTATGTGATTAAAGGAAACAAGAATAAGAGATTTGTTCGTTAATGCCATGAGGGTTAATTGTCTGCATTCTAAATATCCATTCTGCCTCTTTTTGTAATATCTTCTTATCCAAGTCCCCACCTCTCAGGAGGGGTCTCACATGTTCTATTCCCTGGAAAACAAGGGCAGTAGCATCCCCGTCATGGCAGGACCACACGTGTCTTGATACCGGGGTGTCCACTTTCCTTCTGACATCCCCAATGTGGTCCCGAATCCTTCTCCTAAATTCCCTTTTGGTCTTACCCACATATTGTAGGCCACACTTACAGGTAATCAAGTAAACAATGCCCTTTGTTTTGCAGTTTATGAATGACCTGTTGTCAAAGGTTTTACCAGTTTGGGTGCTCGTGAAGTTCTTGCTACATAATATGGACACACATGCTTTGCATGTTCCACATCTGTATGTCCCTTTGGTACTGTTAACCAGCCAGGTACTACACGGTGTCATCGGTTGTAAATGGCTATGGACCAGTCGGTCCCTGAGATTGCGTCCCCTTCTATAGGTAATGAGCGGGGCGTTCCCGACAAGGGCCCCCACATCTGGATCTGCCTTAAGAATGCCCCAGAAGCGTTTGAGCACTTCCCTGACCTCTCTGTTGGCCGAGTCAAAAGTACCAATGACCCTAATTTGTTCTTCATTCGTTTCCTTCGGTTTCGGGTTAAGCAGGTCATCTCTATTGCACCCAAGTGCATTCTGATATGCCCCTCTCAACACATCCCTGGGGTATCCCCTATGTCTAAATCTGTTCTCTAGATCACGTGCGGATATCCTAAAATCGGTAATGGTAGAGCAATTCCTCCGTGCCCTGAGATATTGGCCCTTTGGTATCCCTCTCTTCAGGTTAGATGGGTGCCAGCTTTCCCACCGTAGTAGGCTATTGGTCGCCGTCTCCTTGCGATACATATTGGTCTCCAGAATCCCCATGTCCGTCTTAGAGATCGTAATGTCCAGAAAGGTGATCCTAGTGTCTTGAATCTCAGATGTAAAGAAAAGACCTAATTCATTGGCATTCAAGATCTCCACAAATTCCTTAAATTCCTCCCTGGTCCCTGTCCACAGGATAAGGACATCATCTATGAATCTCAGCCAGAGCAAGATAGATGATGACCATTTGTCCATCAAATCACTGAACACAACCTCTTTTTCCCACCAACCCAGATATAGATTGGCAAAGGTGGGTGCACATGGACTACCCATGGCCACTCCTCTGAGTTGATGGTAGATCTTCTGATCAAATAGAAAGAAGTTGTGTTCTAGGACAAACCTAAGTAGTTCAGGGGTGTAGAGCTATTGAACACTTCTTGATGGATAAAGGGATACAATACCAGGCCCACAATAAATTTGTAATTGAACTACTTAGGTTTGTCCTAGAACACAACTTCTTTCTATTTGATCAGAAGATCTACCATCAACTCAGAGGAGTGGCCATGGGTAGTCCATGTGCACCCACCTTTGCCAATCTATATCTGGGTTGGTGGGAAAAAGAGGTTGTGTTCAGTGATTTGATGGACAAATGGTCATCATCTATCTTGCTCTGGCTGAGATTCATAGATGATGTCCTTATCCTGTGGACAGGGACCAGGGAGGAATTTAAGGAATTTGTGGAGATCTTGAATGCCAATGAATTAGGTCTTTTCTTTACATCTGAGATTCAAGACACTAGGATCACCTTTCTGGACATTACGATCTCTAAGACGGACATGGGGATTCTGGAGACCAATATGTATCGCAAGGAGACGGCGACCAATAGCCAACTACGGTGGGAAAGCTGGCACCCATCTAACCTGAAGAGAGGGATACCAAAGGGCCAATATCTCAGGGCACGGAGGAATTGCTCTACCATTACCGATTTTAGGATATCCGCACGTGATCTAGAGAACAGATTTAGACATAGGGGATACCCCAGGGATGTGTTGAGAGGGGCATATCAGAATGCACTTGGGTGCAATAGAGATGACCTGCTTAACCCGAAACCGAAGGAAACGAATGAAGAACAAATTAGGGTCATTGGTACTTTTGACTCGGCCAACAGAGAGGTCAGGGAAGTGCTCAAACGCTTCTGGGGCATTCTTAAGGCAGATCCAGATGTGGGGGCCCTTGTCGGGAACGCCCCGCTCATTACCTATAGAAGGGGACGCAATCTCAGGGACCGACTGGTCCATAGCCATTTACAACCGATGACACCGTGTAGTACCTGGCTGGTTAACAGTACCAAAGGGACATACAGATGTGGAACATGCAAAGCATGTGTGTCCATATTATGTAGCAAGAACTTCACGAGCACCCAAACTGGTAAAACCTTTGACAACAGGTCATTCATAAACTGCAAAACAAAGGGCATTGTTTACTTGATTACCTGTAAGTGTGGCCTACAATATGTGGGTAAGACCAAAAGGGAATTTAGGAGAAGGATTCGGGACCACATTGGGGATGTCAGAAGGAAAGTGGACACCCCGGTATCAAGACACGTGTGGTCCTGCCATGACGGGGATGCTACTGCCCTTGTTTTCCAGGGAATAGAACATGTGAGACCCCTCCTGAGAGGTGGGGACTTGGATAAGAAGATATTACAAAAAGAGGCAGAATGGATATTTAGAATGCAGACAATTAACCCTCATGGCATTAACGAACAAATCTCTTATTCTTGTTTCCTTTAATCACATAATGTTACCCTATGGCTTGCTGTGTCATTTAGGGAGTCTTCCATATATACCATGTAAATATATGCCACTCCTGGGTATATTTGTGGATTAATCGGCCCTTGTCCTCCATGCACACCATGCGTTTTTTGAACGCGTTTTTCCGTGTTCTAGCTCTCCCGGCTCTTCTGACCCAGTATACTCCTACATCTGATATTGATACCACTTGAGTATGTCACCAGTTGATGTTTCCTGTGTATCACTGGTCAGTGGGCGCGAGCTGTGCCTGTGTGTGCGATCTTCTAAAAAAAGGGAAAATTGGGACGGGATGATTAAGATTGTGGATCGCATCCCCCGTACCTTGTATCTAACATACTTTTTCGGCGATGCTATATACGCTGTCTGAATGTATCTGTGATCCCTGGCTGACGTTTGGGATAATAGGACACTAACTGTGTCACGTCCGAGAGTGTAGTCTCCTACTGAGACGGCTCTCATGAGGACTCACCTCTCCCAATGTACTTACACGGCCTTGTTCTGTTACACTGCCGTGTGCTACATTAACTATATCCATATGTGTATTGCTGTCGACTGACAGTTCAGGAGCCGCGTCTAGCGTCCCCTAGTTACTATGGACGCGTTCGGCGTTCAGGAACCCTCACTGGTTGCTAGGTCCGCGGGGAGCCGCCTCCGGCACGTCACAGGTTGTCGTGTATGACGCGGATTGGTGGCTTCCCCCGGGGACGACCTTTTGAGGGCGGGCTCTCAGCCTTTTAAACCATGGGTCTTTTCGGCGCGTGTACGGCCAGTGTATTAGAGCCGTGCATGCGCCTGGAGGCTAACAATCAGCACATGAACAGTGCTATCCAGTGCTGTAACATTGCAACTATTGAAACACTTTAGAATTTAACTACAATTTATATCTATGAATCCCTGAGGAAACATCACCTTAAGTGTGATGAGGAAACACGTAGGATCTATATAGATAGTGATTTTTGGCAAGGATATAGCGGAATTTATACTATTAGCAGGAGAATTGTTATTTAGGTGTGAGATACATCATTCACTCTGAACCATTTTCTCCTGTCGCAAATCGCTTGCTTATGCCTGGTCTGGTATCAGTGGCTGGTTGAGCCACAATTTTATAAATACAATTAATAAACTTTACTTTTTAATCGTTCTTTCAGGCGGTGAACTATATTTAACAATATTGGAACGACATTTATTATCAATTTTTCAGTGAATCTGGTCTTACGATGTTCTGTTCCGACGGTCATTTTTTTTACGACCCGCTATCAAAAGGCGGGGTGTAAAAAAGACGCCCGCGTCAAAGAAGTACCTGTCACTTCTTCAGACGTAAATGGAGCCGTTTTCCATTGACTCCATGGAAAAACAGCTCCATTTACGTCCGTAATTGACGCAGCGAAAAAGCGCCTCAACATGCCATGACGGCTGAAATTACGGAGCTGTTTTCTCCTGAAAACAGCCCCGTAATTTCAGCCGTAACGGAAGCTGCCGTGTGAACATACCCTTAAATGTTCTATAGCAGGTTTTCCCTATCAAAATATAACACATTATGAAAGCATTGTTGCCCGGCCAGTCCATTTTTCATACTGCTCAGACCTTCAGACAATTGAAAGATAGTCAACTGTATTATAGAATGCTGGCAAATAACTTTATGGGAAGGTCTCTAGTCCTAGATAGGCCAACTAATGGTCTGAAGGCCAAGTTTGAGCCCCATAACGATTTTTTTTAAAGATTTTGGATTGTTATATATATACACAATACTCTCCGTAGGAATCCAGAGCTATAGGAACTTGACATTTGATGGTCCGGAGTGAACATGGGGTCTAAACATCAATGTAATTGACTGTTATTGCCTTATGACTATCAAATTGAACGTATGAAGTGGTGTTTCCATTATACAATGAATCATGTTTTTGATTTATATTGCAGATTGCTAGGACTACTCCTCTTACAGAGAATGACTGTGAGGCAGTATTACCGTCCAGTGCTCCATTTGTGACCTTAAGCCAATCGACAATCTCCACTGATCCGGGAACACCTTCTACTCCCATGATGCTTTTAATCAGTGAAGTTGGGGTGTTGCAGGGATCTATTCCATACAGCTTCATTGAACTAAAGGGATCCCCTGGAGCCCGAGTTAAGGATCACACATTGGTCATGTATTCTAGTGACGGGAAGGTCTATCATAGAATTGGTTTGCAAGGCAAGATCAGAGATAATGGGTTGTTTCTCATTGGCACCAATGAAACTAGTGGTAAGAAGCTCTAATGTATCTTGCTCTGCATTATGACTATTAGAAGACTAGGAGTATGGGGTTGTTCTTAAAGGTATAGCTTCACATCTGATGCCAAGATATCAATAAATAAAACAATATAATAGTGACACAAGGGTCATAATTTGATATTTTAATGTGTATTCTGCTCACTATACCCCTAGATAATTTCCTCAAGGGGTATAGTTTCCAAAATGGGGTCACTTGTTTGGGGTTTCCACTGTTTTGCCACCTCAGGGGCTTTGTAAATGTGACATGGCCTCCGCAAACCATTCCTGCTAAATGTGAACTCCAAAAGCCAAATAACGCTCTTTCCCTTCTCAGCCACGCCGTGTCTCCAAACAACCATTTATTACCACATGTGAGGTATTGTTTTACTCGGGAGAAATTGCTTTACAAATTTTGCGGTGCTTTTTCTCCTTTAGTCCTTGTGGAAATGAGAAAAAAAATCGCTAAACCTACATTTTCTTTGAAGAAATGTTGATTTTAATTTTCACGGCCTACTTCCAATAATTTCTGTAAAAAACCTGTGCGGTCAAAATGCTCACTACACCCCTAGATAATTTCCTTGAGGTGTCTAGTTTCCCAGATGGGGTCACTTTTGGGGGATTTTGACTGTTTTGGCACCGCAAGAGCCCTTCAAACCTGACATGGTGCCTAAAATATATTCTAACAAAAATAAGGCCCCAAAATCCACTAGGTGCTCCTTTGCTTCTGAGGCCGGTGCTTCAGTCCAGTAGCACGCTACGGCCACATGTGGGATATTTCCTAAAACTGCAGAAACTGGGCAACAAATATTGAGTTGCATTTCTCTGGTAAAACCTTCTGTGTTATAAAAAAAATTGTATTAAAAATGTATTTCTGCAGAAAAATATGAAATTTGTAAATTTCACCTCTACTTTGCTTTAATTCCTGTGAAATGTGTAAAGGGTTAAGACATTTTCTAAATGCTGTTTTGAATACTTTGAGGGGTGAAGTTTTTAAAATGGGGTGACTTTTTTGGGGTTTCTAATATATAAGGCCCTCAAAACCACTTCACAACTGAACTGGCCCCTGTAAAAATAGCCTTTTGAAATTTTCTTGAAAATGTGAGAAATTGCTGCTAAAGTTCTAAGCCTTGTGAGGTCATAGAAAAATAAAAGGATGTTCAAAAAACGATGCCAATCTAAAGTAGACATATGGGTGATGTTAATTAGCAACAATTTTGTGTGGTATAACTGCCTGTGTTACAAGCAGATACATTTAAATTGAGAAAAATGCTAATTTTTGCAATTTTTCGCTAATTTTTGGTGTTTTTCACAATTAAATACTGAACATATCGAGCAAATTTTGCCAGTAACATAAAGTCCAATGTGTCACGAGAAAACAATCTCAGAATCGCTTGGATAGGTGAAAGCATTCCGGAGTTATTACCACATAAAGTGACACATGTCAGATTTGAAAAATGAGGCTCTGTCAGGAAGGTCAAAAGTGGCTAAAGAGGGAAGGGGTTAATAGACAGTGGCACATGTAAGCAAAGCTGAATCGAGGCCTGTGGAAGATTTACTTGTACAGTTACTGTAGAAGTTGTTCTTCAGCCACATGATGTCATCATACACTGCTCAAATAAAGTGTGTACCCCTGAAATTATTTGTCTTTAGAGGTAATGCATTGGAGGATGCACGTAGATGGTGGTGGCCCCAGTAAATTTGCCCCTTAGTCCCCTCTTATCATCGAGATAACCCAGCCTTGCATTTAATTGGATAATTGTATATATGTATATATGGCTGGCTCCTAAGTGATGTATAGATTTAATATAATAATTCATTACAAAACAACAGTTCTGATCTCCATTACTTTGTATCCATAGACCAGCAACTTCCTCTGATCTCCAGTCCACAAATTCTTAGCCCCGAGGCGCTGGCTCTCTACAAGGGGCACCCTGAGTCATTCCCTGTTGGATCCTTCCTGGCTAAGAAGGATATTTTGGACGCCTTTATTTTTTCATGGGAAAACAGCTCAAGTTCAGAAATTCTAAGAGATTTGACTCAACACAGTGTCATAATCTATGAAACCAAACCGTGAGTATCAGAAGTGACCACACGTGTACTATAATTATGTCGATATTAATATTTAGAGATTCCCTAATGACTGGCAAAGTATCAATGGACTGGCAAAATACAAATGGTATGCAAAAAAGGCTCTAGGTTTTCCCCGGGTAATTATAGACTTCTAAGCTTAAGGCTATGTTCACACGCTAAGCAAAAAATGTCTGAAAATACGGAGCTGTTTTCAAGGGAAAACAGCTCCTGATTTTCAGACGTTTTTAATCAACTCGCGTTTTTCGCTGTGTTTTTTACGTCCGTTTTTGGAGCTGTTTTTCTATAGAGTCAATGAAAAACGGCTCCAAAAAGGCTCAAGAAGTGACATGCACTTCTTTTTCGCAGGCGTTTATTTACACGGCCTTTTTTCAAAACGGCCGCGTAAAAAAACGGCCCGTCGGAACAGAACGCCATTATTCCCATTGAAATCAATGGGCAGATGTTTGGAGGCGTTCTGCTTCCGATCTTTCGGCCGTTTTTATAATAAGCCGTGTGAACATACCCTAACGTCCATTGTTGGAAAAATATTCAGGGGGCTCTTAAGGGACTATGTACAGGAGTATGTGACAGAAAATAGTATTTTATGTGTATTTTACTAAGGAGAGAAGTTGTCAAACTAACCTGATTTGTTTTTATGAGGAGGTAAGTAAAAACTTGGTGTTAGGGATCTGCCAGGTACTACGTCTAGGTATACTCCTGGGATTAATCAATCCACACCTGAGGCCAGACCTGTTCGACTGACACCATCTCCCACCAACCAGGGTGGCAGGCTCAGGAGTGGGAGAGCCTATCGCGGCCTGGTCAGTCAGAGTTAGCTCCGCCCCCTGTCCTTTATTACCTGCTGTGTTCTCCTCCTCAGTGCTTGTAATTCTTTGGATTCCTGGCCCCACTGCTGCTTGCTCCAGCCTGCTTCTGCCGTGCTTCTGCCTTGCTGCTGTTCTGCTTAACCTGCTTTGCTTTGCCTCCGGCTTACATAATTACAAGCCCCTTACCTAGTCTACCATTTCCCCTACGCTGACGCTATCATGGACCCCCTTGAGACCCTGACCCAGCAGATGCAGGGCCTCTCCCTACAGGTCCAGGCCCTGGCCCAGAGGGTCAACCAGGGTGACGCTGCCGTAGTAGTTCCCCTCACCTCACCTCTAGAACCCGACCTCAAGTTACCTGACCGGTTCTCAGGGGACCGTAAGACGTTTCTCTCCTTCCGGGAGAGTTGCAGACTGTATTTCCGCCTTAAACCCCACTCCTCAGGTTCCGAGAACCAGCGGGTGGGTATCATCATATCCCGACTCCAGGAAGGGCCCCAAGAGTGGGCCTTCTCCTTGGCTCCTGACGCCCCTGAACTTTCCTCTGTTGATCGCTTTTTCTCTGCCCTCGGATTCATTTACGACGAGACTGACAGGACTGCTTTAGCCGAGAGTCAGCTGGTGACCTTACGTCAGGGTAGGAGACCGGTTGAGGAGTACTGTTCTGATTTTAGAAAGTGGTGCGTAGCTTCTCGGTGGAACGATCCGGCCCTAAGGTGCCAGTTTAGGTTAGGATTATCTGACGCCCTGAAGGATCTGCTGGTTAGCTACCCCTCTTCTGACTCCCTTGACCAGGTTATGGCCCTAGCAGTACAACTTGACCGACGTCTCAGGGAACGTCAGCTTGAACGCTTCAATGTGCTCCCCTCTGACTTTTCTGCAATCCCCCCCGAGGTCCCGTCTCCTCGCCCCTCCACGGAGGACTCGGAGGTACCTATGCAACTCGGGGCCTCCATGTCCCCTCGACAACGTAGGGAGTTTCGCAGAATGAAGGGTCTCTGCTTCTACTGTGGGGACGACAAGCATCTTCTGAACACCTGTCCCAGGCGCAAGAATAAAAAGCCGGAAAACTTCCGCGCCTAAGTGATCATCGGGGAGGTCACTTGGGCGCACAGGTATTTCCCGTTAATGTGAAACGCAATAAAATTTTGCTTCCCTTTCAGGTCTCGTTTGCTGGCCGGTCTGCCACTGGCAGTGCCTTCGTGGATTCTGGCTCATCTGCTAATATCATGTCTGTGGAATTTGCTATGTCTCTAAAAATGCCTTTTATTGATTTACCTTATCCTATCCCTGTAGTAGGTATCGACTCAACTCCCCTTGCTAATGGTTATTTTACTCAGCATACTCCTGTTTTTGAACTCCTGGTTGGCTCCATGCATTTGGAGCAGTCTCTGTACTGGTGATGCAGGGATTATCGTCTGATCTGGTATTAGGTCTTCCCTGGTTGCAGTTGCATAATCCCAAGTTTGATTGGAATACTGGGGATCTCACCAAATGGGGTAATGAATGTCTTATGTCATGTCTTTCTGTTAACTCTATTTCTCCCCGGGAGGAGGTAAACACGCTTCCTGAGTTTGTTCAGGACTTCGCCGATGTGTTTTCTAAGGAGGCCTCCGAGGTGTTGCCCCCCCCATAGAGATTACGATTGCGCCATCGATTTGGTGCCTGGTGCCAAGCTTCCTAAGGGTAGGATATTTAATCTTTCATGTCCTGAACGTGAAGCTATGAGGGTGTATATCCAAGAATGCCTGGCCAAGGGTTTCATTCGCCCCTCGACTTCTCCTGTAGGTGCTGGCTTCTTCTTTGTGGGGAAGAAGGATGGTGGTCTTAGGCCGTGCATTGATTATCGTAACCTGAATAAGGTCACCGTAAGGAACCAGTACCCACTTCCTTTGATTCCGGATCTTTTTAATCAGGTTCAGGGAGCCCAATGGTTTTCTAAGTTCGATCTACGGGGGGCATATAACCTTATCCGCATCAAAGAGGGGGATGAGTGGAAAACTGCGTTCAACACACCCGAGGGTCATTTCGAATACCTGGTCATGCCCTTTGGGTTGTGTAATGCCCCTGCCGTCTTCCAGAATTTTATTAATGAAATCCTGAGAGATTACCTGGGTAATTTTCTTGTTGTGTACCTTGATGACATACTGGTGTTTTCCAAGGACTGGTCCTCCCACGTGGAGCATGTCAGGAAGGTGCTCCAGGTCCTTCGGGAGAATAATCTGTTTGCTAAGACTGAAAAATGTGTCTTTGGGGTACAGGAGATACCATTTTTAGGGCAAATCCTCACTCCTCATGAATTCCGCATGGACCCTGCCAAGGTTCAGGCTGTGGCGGAATGGGTCCAACCTGCCTCCCTTAAGGCGTTACAGTGTTTTTTAGGGTTCGCCAACTATTACAGGAGATTTATTGCCAACTTCTCGGTCGTCGCTAAGCCTCTTACGGACCTTACTCGCAAGGGTGCTGATGTCCTCCATTGGCCCCCTGAGGCCGTCCAGGCCTTTGAGACCCTCAAGAAGTGCTTTATCTCGGCCCCCGTGCTGATTCAGCCCAACCAAGAGGAGCCATTTATTGTGGCGGTTGACGCATCCGAGGTGGGAGTGGGGGCCGTCTTGTCCCAGGGTACCAGCTCCCTCACCCATCTCCGCCCCTGTGCTTACTTCTCTAGGAAGTTTTCGCCCACGGAGAGTAACTATGATATTGGCAACCGCGAACTTCTAGCCATTAAATGGGCTTTTGAAGAGTGGCGGCACTTCCTGGAGGGGGCCAGACACCAGGTAACGGTCCTTACGGATCATAAGAATCTGTTTTTCCTAGAATCGGCCCGGAGGCTTAATCCTAGACAAGCTCGGTGGGCACTATTCTTTACCAGATTTAATTTCTTGGTTACCTATAGGGCTGGGTCCAAGAATATTAAGGCTGATGCCATGTCCTGCTTGTATTTTACCCCCTGGTATAATCATTTCTGCCACGGATTCTGATTTAGCTTCTGATATCGCGGCTGATCAGGGTGCAGCCCCCGGGAACGTCCCTGGGGACAAACTGTTTGTTCCCCTGCAATACCGGCTAAGAGTACTCAGGGAAAACCATGACTCCGCTCTATCTGGTCATCCTGGCATCTTGGGCACCAAACACCTCATTACCAGAAACTATTGGTGGCCCTAAAGACGTTAGGGCTTACGTCGCCGCTTGTGAGGTTTGCGCTAGGTCCAAAACCCCTAGGTCCCGACCTGCGGGCCTACTACGTTCCTTGCCCATTCCCCAGAGACCTTGGACCCATATCTCCATGGATTTTATCACCGATTTGCCTCCATCTCAGGGCAAGTCGGTGGTGTGGGTGGTAGTAGACCGCTTCAGCAAGATGTGCCACTTTGTGCCCCTTAAGAAGCTACCTAACGCCAAGACGTTAGCTTCTTTGTTTGTGAAACACATCCTGCGTCTCCATGGGGCCCCAGTCAATATCGTTTCTGACAGAGGGGTACAATTTGTTTCCTTATTTTGGAGAGCCTTTTGTAAAAAGTTGGAGATTGATCTGTCCTTCTCCTCCGCCTTCCATCCCGAAACTAATGGCCAAACGGAGAGGACTAACCAGTCCCTGGAACAATATTTAAGGTGTTTCATCTCTGACTGTCAATTCGATTGGGTCTCATTCCTTCCCCTTGCTGAATTTTCCCTGAATAACCGGGTCAGTAACTCGTCAGGGGTCTCCCCGTTTTTCTGTAATTTCGGGTTTAACCCAAGGTTCTCCTCCGTTTCCCCTGGTTGTTCCAATAATCCTGAGGTAGAGGATGTTCATCGGGAACTGTGCACTGTCTGGGCCCAGGTTCAGAAGAACCTAGAGGCGTCCCAGAGCGCACAAAAGATTCAGGCGGATAGTAGACGTTCTGCTAACCCCCGGTTTGTCGTCGGGGATTTGGTCTGGTTGTCGTCCAGGAACTTGCGCCTTAAGGTCCCGTCCAGGAAGTTTGCTCCCCGATTTATTGGGCCTTATAAGATCATTGAAGTCCTCAACCCTGTATCCTTCCGTCTGGAGCTGCCCCCATCCTTTCGCATACATGACGTCTTCCATGCCTCCCTCCTTAAACGCTGCTCCCCGTCCTGGTCCCCCTCGAGGAAACCTCCTGTTCCCGTTCTCACCCCTGAGGGGGTGGAATTCGAGGTGGCCAAGATTATGGACAGTAGGATGGTCCAGGGCTCCCTCCAGTACCTGGTCCATTGGAGAGGGTACGGGCCGGAGGAGAGGACTTGGGTACCTGCCCGTGATGTTCACGCTGGGGTATTGATCAGGAGGTTCCACCTTCTCTTCCCTACTAAACCGGGTCCTCTTAGTAAGGGTCCAGTGGCCCCTCATAAAAGGGGGAGTACTGTTAGGGATCTGCCAGGTACTACGTCTAGGTATACTCCTGGGATTAATCAATCCACACCTGAGGCCAGACCTGTTCGACTGACACCATCTCCCACCAACCAGGGTGGCAGGCTCAGGAGTGGGAGAGCCTATCGCGGCCTGGTCAGTCAGAGTTAGCTCCGCCCCATGTCCTTTATTACCTGCTGTGTTCTCCTCCTCAGTGCTTGTAATTCTTTGGATTCCTGGCCCCACTGCTGCTTGCTCCAGCCTGCTTCTGCCGTGCTTCTGCCTTGCTGCTGTTCTGCTTAACCTGCTTTGCTTTGCCTCCGGCTTGCTTCCTCCTCCGTGCTCACTTGGGTATACTCCACCTTATCCTGGTCCTGACTACTCATTCACCGCTCCGTTTCCTCGCGGCGTTCCGTGGGCTACTGCCCCTTCCCTTGCGTGTTCCCTGTTTGTTTTCCCGTGCACTTAGACAGCGTAGGGACCGCCGCCCAGTTGTAACTCGTCGCCTAGGGCGGGTCGTTGCAAGTAGGCAGGGACAGGGCGGTGGGTAGATTAGGGCTCACTTTCCCTTCACCTCCTTCCTGCCATTACACTTGGACAGGGGGGCAGCTGGGGATAAAGGGTGTAATTTATCAAAGCCTTCATGCCACTTTTATGACGTAGACTAAACAGCAGGCCAATGATCAGGTAAACGAGCGACCAAACCCTGTATATATAGGGCAGCGATCAGCCGATAAACGAGCAAACGCTCGTTCGTTGGCTGATTGGATATTTTATGCCACCATAAAAAATGGTAGCTAGTCAGCGGCATATTTGATCAAACGATCATTCGGCCCCATACTCCCGTTTGAATGAAGCAAACGAGCTCCAATCGACAAGCTATGTTGTCGATCGGCACTCGTTAATAGGTGGAAAAGACGGGGCGAATATTTGCCCGTGTTAAACTGCCTCAAATAACAGCATGCAATGTCAATCAGCTGCATTTAAAGCCAGTAGGCTACTGTCATATATGAAAAGAGGCACGGATTCACGGGACAGGTACAAAGCTCGCAATTTGAATTTTAAAATTTAAACTTTTGTGCCGTTTCCACGACTCACGCATATGTCTAAAAAGTAGTTGTACCTTGGTTAAGGGGCAAGGCGAGCTGCATCCCAACAAATGTATCATCACTAACGCCAAACATGTATATAAATTATGGCGCAAATCTACACCAGCCTATGGCTGACTTGAGCTCCACTTTCTGGCATACAGACAGCCAAAGACACGTCAACGTGCACCCCTTAAATAACTGGCCGCGTTTTACGTCAATGTTTTTTATATTAAGCCTGGCGTATGTAACACTAGTCTTAATAAATACCCATTATTGTCAATTCAACCAGCATGTCTAATTTGGTAGTTAATTAAAAACGATGCGAGCAATGTAATGATTAAATTGCTCACTCACATCGATTTTATTGCCATACCATACTATATTCTTTAAGATAGTTTGTCAGCCCAGCCCTAAAAAGTATATTAGCAATTAATATATAATTATAACATACGTTTAATTTCATATATTTTTTGAATATCGTATAACATTGGTGGACAGTGGAACGCCTGCTGCTGTCATCCTTCACTTAGTCCATGTCCAATAAGACATGGAGAGGGCTGAGGACGGAGAGGTCTCCAGCCACAGGTCCACAGCCCCTCTCAGACACAGCCGCCCCACACTCATCACTGGCTGTGGCTACCTGTAGTGCCTGGTGCCCAACTCACTGCTGGAGGCTCTAGGGTCCGACCGGTCCGCGCTGGCTTGCCCTCTCTTACTCTGTGCCTCCTCCGTCTTCTGTCATTGGCTCCATAAGGCAGAGAGGAGGTGTCGGGAGAGGTGGCCCTGTGCTGGTATTCAATAAAAAGTTACTCCACCTTTTTACTGCGCCCCCACCCCCATTTCTATGCCATCGAGGCACCATGTGGTTGCACCCCCTGCCTGGTGCTAGAGCCAGCCCTGGTTAATGTTTGTTAAAGCTGATAGTATTAGACATCCACAGATACAGGATGGTCGTCTGGAGGCTGTGGTGTTCTTCTCGCTCTATCTTACTCCATGGTGGTCTCCTCATCTCCATCTTTTATTTCTTGCTGTTCTTCTTCCAGGGCCAATTTAATACTCTTTCCCACTTCCTCATGCATTTTGGTGAATGAGTTTGAAAAAAAAAAAAAATCATTCTTGTCCTCGGCCACTGACGTATCAATGAGGACCGCCTCGAGGTCTTCAGAATCTTGCTTTTGGCCTTTCTTCTTTCTTATGTAAAGAAAAAGGCAAATACCTGCTGCTATTACAGCAGTAAATATCTCAGAACCCATAATCGCTATAGTCATATAGTACTCTGTAAGGAGATAGATAGAAGAAATATAATTTCCTGCATGTATACACAAATCTGTGCCGAATGTAAAAAAAAATGGCACCCCAAAAGCTATGCAAGGTTCCAGGGTCCCTATATGTCGAGCAAAAATCAGCAACACTTCTGCATAGGAAACAGTGACAATGTTAGAATCCGGATCTAAGATTTGGTCAGAGGTTGTCAAGCCAACAAATGTCTACGGCGGCCTTAGGGTGTGCGACAGGGCGCATCACTGGTCACTACTAAAGTGACACCACTGGCTTTGTTTTGGCCTGAGAACTCAGAGTTGGCACCCCGATCCCTAATTTGGTGCCTCAACCTTTGAAAAGACAGCTGCACAGGATGCAGCTATACCCCCCTTGATTGGCAGTGTTATTTGGGCGCTGTATAATGGTATTATTTGGGCACTATTTCCATAGAATGTTCTGCACAGGGCACCAAATAACCTGAGCCCTGCAAATGTCAGATACATAGTAATTCCTAAAATGTTTATAGCGCTACACTCATCCACCAAGGCTATAAACGTTTAAAATAGTTCTATCAAAAATCATCTATAGTGAACACTAGAATACATAAAATTATAATAAATTAGAGCACAAACCTGACATCTCTCTCGCCACCTTCACTAACCCACAAAGACAGACAGCTAATCAGCCCACTATATAACCTCCGCCATAATTGTAACATCACTAACAATTATTCCATCCATTATGTAGATCAAACCTTAAGTCATGTATGGCTTTAATGATTGTCTGCTCTTACACAGTATAGCAAAGCATAGTGGTGCTCTTCTGACAACCAGCGGACTGCACAGGATTTTGGGAAGGGTTCACGTGGACGATTATACATTTGAAACGCGTTTAGAACCCTGGGACTACTACCAATCCCTAGAACAAAGGGACCACAGTGCTAACGTATGTATATTGGCTCTATAGAAGCTTGGGCTGCTGAATGGGATCTCTTTCTCTCCTACTATGCAGCGGCCGCTTCCTGTTCACTGCTGCTGCAACTGGGGTACAAAGAGGGATCTTTTAACCCTATAAACCCCCCTTGTGTACGTCCCTGGTCCTGCTGGCTCTAGGATGCTTAAGGGGCATGCTGCGCCTCATCAAAAACAGGGTAGCGCCTCACCAGTGAGGACTGCATTACCGTTTGAGAAGCACTGCTGTATAGAATATTCTAGATTTGTACTGCCAAGTGTAATAAAATGGCACCCCTATGCAGTTTCCCAGGATCCCCATCAAAATCTGAAACGCATCTGCATTGGAAACCGTGACAATGTCAGAATTCAGGTTTAGTCGGAGGTTGTCAAGCCAGGCTGACCTTAGAGATGTGTATCACATGTCATTACTGAAGTGGGCGCCACTGGCCTTGTTGACCTGAGCACCCAGGGTGTGCACCCTGATCCCACATTTGGTACCAAAACCTATAGAAAAGCCCATAGTTCTGTGATTATGGAGGGGGACATCCATAGAAGGTTCTGCACAGGGCACCGACCAACCTAAACCCTGCAAATGTCAGAGTAATTCCTAAAATGTTCGCTACACTCACCCACCATGAGTATAAATGTTTACAATTGTTCCCTCAGAAATCACTTATAGTAAACATATAAATACATTACATTATAATAAATGACAGCACAAACCTGACATCATGTCTCTCGCCGTGTTCACTAACCCACAAAAATAGACAGCTGATCAGCCCCCATTATAACTTCTGCAATAACTGTGACATCACTGCCTAGTAGTGCCTCCATTATGATATAATCGTGCTATGATGTCATAATCCACATCTCAGGAGCACAGATTGTAAAATGTCTGAGACTCCATCCATAAAGTAGTCCACACCTTAAAGGGCTGTACATGGCTGCTTTCTTTCAGTGCCGCACCTGTCCACCGTTTGAGTTTGGTATTGCAACTCGGCCCAATTCTTAGTGAGCTGAGCTGCAATACCAGACAAAACCTGTGGACAGGTGTGGCACTGTTTCTGGTAAAAGGCTGTACAACCCCTTTTAAGTCATGTATGGCTTTAATATGATTGTCTGATCTTACAAAAGAAAGCAGGTGGTTGTGGCTGTGACTCCTTTCACCACACAAGTGCCACTTGGGGTCTTTCAATCAATCAGGCCGGGAGGCACAATAGTTACCATGAAGTGCGCTGTTATGAACAGCGTCCCAAAAGTGATGGGTGCCATTGAAGGGGTGCTCGAGCACCCGCTAAAATATGATACTATAGGCATCTGAGTTGTGTGGTTAGGGTCACTTTAAGGGGTATGTTCACACGGCCTATTTTCAGCCATTTTTCGGGCCGTAAACACATCGATAAACGTCTGAAAATACGGGGGCTGAACGCCTCCAAACATCTGCCATTGATTTCAATGGGAAAACGGCGTTAAGTTCCCACAGGGCGTTTTTTATGTGGCCGTTTTTAAAAACGACGCGTAAAGAAAGCCCCGTAAAAAAGAAGTGCATGTCACCTCTTAAGTCGTTTTTGGAGCCGTTTTTCATTGGGTCAATAGAAAAACAGCTCCAAAAACGGCTGTAAAAAAACGCATCAAAAAACGCTTGATGCTTAAAAAAACGGCTGAAAATCAGAAGCTGTTTGCCCTTGAAAACAGCTCCTTATATTACAGCCATTTTTTGTTAAGCGTGTGAACCTCATTGATGCGTGTCGAATAACATAAGACAAATGGTAGAAGACATTGGGCCCCATTTATCAAAGCTGTCTAACAGCAAAACTGTCCTTGTTGCCCATAGCAACCAATTAGAGCTCAGCTTTCGTTTTTTTAAATTGCTCAGGAAAAATCTGAGCCCTGATTGGTTGTTATGGGCAACAAACACAGTTTTGATCATTTAGGCCCTTCATGAAAACTGTCTTTGTCGCCCATAGCAACCAATCACAGCACAGCTTTCATTTTTCAAGAGCACTATAAGAAATGAAAGCTGCGCTGTGATTGGTTGCTATGGACACCACAGACACTTTTCATGAATCTGCCATGTTTTTTACAATTTGTATAGTCCCCCTAGTGGTAATTCAGTATAAGCACGTACACTCTTTGGACTCCTATACAGTGACTGATGTATTCTTGGGCTTGAAATGATTGAGCTCTTTACATTATATGATGCTGATTTATGTTTAATTGCATTTTTATACCTTGATTATTATTTTTTTGTGTCCCAGTTTGGTGTCATTGAGTCTCTGCACTCTGCCCAGCGGATCCTCTACCTCAATTCTGCCTGTCCAACAACCGAGCCCAGGTTCTAAAAATATCTGTCCTTCCACGGTCACGACCGCAATACAGCTTGACCTTTGTGTAAAGGGCTCCAGCATTGGTAATTGAGGACTGTTTTGTGACATTTGCTGCTGTGTGCTGTCCGTCGAGATACTTGTGTGTATATATATATTGACACATATTTATTAGACTCACTCATATTTATTAGACTCATTCATGCTGCTGAATGCATAGAAAACGGCATATGTTTCAGTTCATGGCAATGCATGAGAGACCTCATTTGAAGTTCCTGGGCCCAATGCAAAAGCTAAACCCGGGATCAACACCTAACTACCGAAAAATGAGAAATCAGAATATATAATGTTGTCAAATACAGTATAATCATTAAATAGTATGCTTTTAGCAAATAAGGTTTACACAATTCTCCAATATACTTTCTGGATCAACTCCTCATGGTTTTCAAGATCTCCGCTTGCTGTCCCTCATGAGATATATCCTCTGTCCTGGTGATGTGATGATCACACAGGTGCTTAATTTATTACAAGACAGAACTATGTTCATACATAGCGGAAATGCTGCAGATTTTCCATCCGGATTTGTGGACAGAAAATCCGCAGCAAAATACAGTAGTAGCAAATCGGATGAGATTTGAACTAATCTCATCCACATGCTAAGGAAATTGTCCGCGCAGATATTGACCTGCGGTGCAGGGTTTTTAAGAGCTGTGGATAAGAAAAAATCTGCGACAAATCTCAATTGCTGCGGATTTTGCTGTGGATTATTTTTGTGGATCAGCAGAAATTTCGGGAGGTCTGTACAATATTTAAAAAAAAATGCAGTTTAAAATAAAAACAAAAATACTACTACACTCACCTTCCCAAACTTCTGCCGCTCCCCTGGTAACACTAGCCTGGTCCCCCGTCGGTCTCTGTATCCTGCGCTCCAGTGATGACTTATTTTCATATTTGACTGCTGCAAACAATCACAGGCTGCAGCGGTCACATATGAAAAGATGTCATCACTGGAGACCGGCGGGGACCAGGCTAACGCTATCAAGGGAAAAGCAGAAGATAGTAAGGTGAGTATACTGATTTCTTTATTTTAGCTGATCCATAGCAGCAAATCCACAAGTAAATCTGCAGATTTTTTTACGGCTCCCTCCAGATTTGCTGCCAAAAATTTACGCGCCAAATCTGGTACGCTTGGACGTATTCTAATTGTAACAAGCTGTGCACTTATGTGTCTGTTACATGACCAGGACACTATATGGACAAAAGCATCGGGAAACACCTATGCATCATTGAATTCCGGTGCTCCATTCAGTCCCATTGCCATAGGTGTATAATATCCAGCCCCTCGCCATGCAGTCACCTTTACAAACATTAGTGATAGAATGGGTCACTGTAAAGAATACCAGCGCGGTCCTGTAATAGGACGTCACCGGTGTAACAAGTCAGTTCCTGAAATGTCTTCCCTCCTAGATATTCCACCATCACCTGTGAGTGGTATTATTGTAAAGTGGAAGAGATTAGGAACCGCAGCAACTCAGCCACGAAGTGCAGACCACGTAAAGTTACAGAGAGGGGTCACCTAGTGCTGAAGCGCATAGTACAGAAAAGTCGCCAACGCTCTGCTGACTCAATAACTGCAGAGTATAAACCTCCTCTGACAATAATATGGCACAAAAACTGTGCGACGGGATCTTCATTACATTACTTTTCATGGCTGAGCAGTTGCATCACCAAGCACAATGCCAGGCGTCAGGTGGAGGGGTGTAAAGCCGTCGCCACTGGACTCTGGAGCGGTGGAAACGTGTTCTGTGGAGTGACGCTTCTCTATCTGGCAGTCTGATGGACAAGTCTGGGTTTGGTGAATGCCAGGAGAACGTCACCTGCCCGACTACATTGTGCCAGCTGTAAGGTTTGGTGGAGGAGGGGTAATGCTCTGGGGTTGTTTTTCAGGGGTCGGCTCCTTGGTTCCAGTGAAGGGAAATCTTAATGCTTCATCATGCCAAGACATTTTGGACGATTGTAGCTTCCAACTTTGTTGGAACAGTTTGTGGTTTGTCCCTTTTCTGTTCCAGTATGACTGCGCCCCAGTGCACAAGGTCTATAAAGACATGGCTGGTTGGTGGGTTGGTTGGTGGGTTGGTTGGTGGGTTGAGTTTGGGGTGGAAGAACTTGACTGTCCGCACAGAGCCCTGACCTCAACCCAATCCAACACCTTTGGGATGAACTAGATGGAGATTACGAGCCAGACCCCCTCCCCCAACATCAGTGTCTGACCTCACAAATGCTTTTCTAGGTAAATGAGCAAAAATTCCTACAGACACCCCAAAATCTTGTAGATAACCTCCCCAGAAGAGTGGAAGCTGTTTTAGCTGCAAAAGGGGGAACCAACTCCATATTAATACCTATGGATTTAGAATGGGATGTCATAAAAGCTCCTGTAGGTGTAACGTGTAGGTGTCCCAATACTTTGGTTTATATAGTGTATAGAAGAACGGGAGGCCTCCTAGCGAAGATCAAAATAACAAACGCTTGGGCAAATTTAACACCCCCTTGCCAGGTTCTCACCACTCAGTAGCAAAAGGGATGGTATGAACCAGTGCCAGAGCCCTTCTCAGTAAGCAGCTGCATGGTCTGCCACTATGGTACGTACACTCTTGACTGGCCAATACATGTTCCCATTGCATGACTGCAAACAGAGATCTTGAAAACCATCTGACATTGGTTTAAAAAATAAAAAAAAAGTATATTTGAAAATGTTATAACTTTTCATCATACAATGAATAAAAACCGCACTACCCCTTTAAACATTCATTTATTGAGACAGCTGCGTTGTGTTTACGGTGATTACATCATTGCGCAATAACCACGAAATATCACACCGTTATTCATTTAGATGGCAGACAACTCCATAGATAATTTCTGGACTTCTATATCTCGATCACCAGACTATATATTTGTCATTGTTGACCAGGTAATCTGGGTACTGACGTATCATGTGTTGTGAAATAATTACAGATTGTTCTGAATGGCAGACCGTAAAGCAAAGCGGACTGGATAGACTGAAGATCGCCCTCAGCCAGTCCATGCAGCATCATTGTTCCTGCACAGCCCCACCGTTTTCTATACAAGGTCACCATTATTCAATATTCCGCTTTTATTTCTTTTTTTCCTCTCTTACGGTTATTTCTGAACTCCATCTCTGCTTCTCTTTTAGATGTGAATGTTATATGTAGTCAGGACAAGCTGTCCATCTCGGGAAACATCTTGAGTGCATTCAGTGACCAGCACCTCATACAAAGATGGAACACAGATCTACGCCATGGAGACCCATTCATCTTGCAAGACACCTCCATGGGCTCTCTGACGGGGTGTCTCATGCCAGTGATGAGACCAGGTAAACCATGGCAAGGGCAGCCCAAGGGAAAGATATGGCATAAAGCGGACAACCCCAACCCCCTGTCAATCTGATCTGTGTGAACTTCAGAATTTACTACCCTTTAAAATTCGGCACCATTCCCCCACCACTCGTCTCCATCTTCAGTTTTCTTCAATATTACGGCATATAGAGGGGTTGCCATATTTTTAGTGCAACAAGGACTAGGCCCCCTCTCTCCAAGGGACCCTTAGCAGCCGTATGGATTTGCGTGGAGTGTTCCTTTAACTTTATGATAAATTGTGCAATATATTTTTAAAGTTACTAAAAAGTGCACCCTCAATCTCATCTTTTCCAGTTTGACCTTTAACTTGCAGTGTCATCTTTTACTTGGCTTCAGTCTCTCTCATTTCCTCTTGATAATATTACAGTATGGTTCCAGATGAAGACATCCAATCCTTAAGTTATTTATAGGGCATGGTGGAGGAGAACGCAGCCACAAGTGATGGATGATATCATGGGTATATCATTCCCATCATCTGGCGACCCATGTTTACTGTCAGTCTGTCTCTCACACCCAGTATTTTTTAATGTCACCTCATGTAAAAACCGCATAGAGTAGAATTATGGTACCATGTCATTAGCGTATGACAGAATTACTGGCGCGAGATGTTTGCGTCTGTCATTTGCTAGGTTTTCCGGTTATGTGTTAATACACTGTATTCACTGTGTACTCAAAAGTTATGTAACTTTCTAATATACTTTGTGTTTCAATTTCTCAACATTTTCAAGATCTCTGCTTGCAGTCTTTGAATTGGATTTTTCTTTTTTTTTTTACCACCAGAGGCTAAAAACTTTCACAGATCTAATACTTTTCAGAGTTAAAGGTTTGCTACATTTATATAGTCTTTGCAATACGTTATGAGCTAAACACAGCAGCAGAACAGATCTCTTTCCGGTCTAGAATGTATTACAATGTGAGGGTATGTTCACACACACTAATTACGGACGTAATTCGGGCGTTTTTGCCCCGAATTACGTCCGAAAAATGCGGCTTGAAAGCGTTGACAAACATCTGCCCATTGAAAGCAATGGGCTGACATTTGTCTGTTCACACGAGGCATATATTTACGAGCCGCTGTCAAATGACGGCGCGTAAATAGACGCCCGCGTCAAAGAAGTGACCTGTCACTTCTTGGGGCGTAATTGGAGCCGTTATTCATGGACTCCAATGAAAAGCAGCGCCAATTACGTCCGTAATGGACGCGGCGTTCAAGCGCCTGCACATGCCGTTACGGCTGAAATTACGGGGATGTTTTCTCCTGAAAACATCCCCGTAATTTCAGCCGTTACGGACGCTGTCGTGTAAACATACCCTAATAGTGGAGGCAAAAATTATCATCCCGGAGTCCTGGCTGTTTATCTCATAAAAGAGTATGTAGACTGAATGCATATGTACCAGACCCTCAGCCATGAGAAGTATTCAGTCTGTTCAGATATCCAGCCTCTTGATATAAAGAAGGATATTCCTATTCACTGACAGTAGACAGAGATCTTGCAAATTTCTAGGAGTTCAAAACAAAAATAGAAAGTTGCAGAACTTTTTACTATACAATAATTAAAAGGATATTCTGACCAGCGATATTTATGGCATATCCTTTATATATATATATATACACCCAAATGTCTTTCAATGTGAGAATAACCTTGGTATCTGTTTTCAGGATCCTTCAAAGCGTGGCAAGTGTCCCTCCTGGTGCTGCTGTTACTACTCATGATATGTGGAGTCATTGGATTCATCATCTACCTACGTAAAAGGTAAACTGAAGGGTCACGCAGGCACTGCTCGGCTGCTTACGTAACTCCCATGGAACATAATGGAGAGAGCCGCGGGCATGCATGGCTACCTCTCCACATAAACCCACCTGGAATCCAGTCTAGAGGCGGGACAGGGGTCTAGGGGCCTGGAAGTGGGTCGGCTGAACCCCGTTTTCGATATAGGTGCGGATCCTGTGGATATGCCATGAATGTCTGAGATGGGAATAAGCCTTAAATGTCGAACCCTTAAAGCTCAAATTCCCCCCAGGTCATACTCACAGGGGTCCTGGAGATAGGGGCTGATCCATGCATGGTCTCTATGCTGGTTTGGTTTAGCTCGGTCTATAACTTGACTGCTGACCTGTACATTTTGTAGATGTCTACAGAGGCATAATTTAGTGCGTTGATATAAAGCGCACACATCCTGCTGCACTGTCTCTACAGGAAGGACGCGTGCGCCTCCAATATGGCCGCTTCAACATTGAAAAATAATTACAAACATCCCTTTAACGCAAAGTATTTAACAAAATGTCAGGACTTGTGTGCTGACAATTTCGAGTGTTTGGGCCATAGGGGAAGTCGATCTTAGGCACTTTTGACATCATACAATGCTCGTTTAGAAGAGATGTACAAGAATATCCCCATTACCCACAATGTTTCCTATTAGAAAAGGGCACAAGCAGCACCCTGTAGCGCTGCCAATGCCATCACAGCGGTAGGCCAATGTTTTACGAAGAGTGGGTATCAGTAAAACACATAGTGGTATGCGGCCAACACGCTAGGACTAGGAGTGTAAAGACTATTCTTATGAAATCAGTTTTGTTTTGGTATCATACGGTTTTAATACATTCACATTTATTTTCCAGATCCCCTCAGAACTACACAACCATTGAAATGAATCCACATACAGAGTTAACATCCGACTACTGATGACTGAGGTTCCACCAGTAAGAACGCGGCCTACAGACATAGGACTCGCCTGAAGCTCAGCCATGTCCGGGATCCTACCCTGGTTGCAAACTTCATGGACAAACATTTTTTAATGCCTGCGGGGGTCTTATCTTTGGAACTCTTCCTTTTTTTACGGGGATTAAATCATATACAAGGAATTAAGATACACAATTATTAGTAGGACATGGAGCAGAGACATTGTCATTCCTTGGAAAATTATGTGCCCTGGGTCTGGTATTAACCTAATCCAAGATATTGTCTAAAATAGAAGGATCGAGAACTTTTTTTTAAATCTATTAGAGGATAATACAATTTAGAACGTGTTCTAGGTCCCCATACGTATTGAATTTCTCAGGACACTCATCATCTGGGAATAGAATTCAGTTACATCGAGATTGAAGAAATCATCGTTCTGGTGAAATTGGTCTTCAAAGCAGGAGGAGACTCTAAACAGACATGACAGTAGGAATGTCCTTATGTTCTCGAGGAATAAAAAAAATTGGGAATCATTTTGAATCGTGGGAGATTATGGATTGTGATTCTCACTTTTACATGGTACTTTGATGATCTCAGTGAAATCGAAGACGTGTCACAATTGAGGAAACTTCTGAAGGACATTTAATCCCTCGTTAATAAATAACAAGTAGATGATAGAACTTTGTCACTTTAGGTGGGTTTTCTACTTCAAAAACAGACACCAAGGCACGAGGTGTACGGATGTAATGAGATTGTCCCAAATGTTGGATAGGTCTGATTAGATGAACTGTCTTGGTTATGAAGAGTTCCTCACTTTGACTTGTCGGAAGATTTGTTCAGTTTCTTGAAGCGAAAGGACATGACTATTTTTGTACAATTTTTATTTCCAAGAAAATTAGTTTTAATAAAAAAAAAAAGTGGAGATGTGTTGTGAGGCATCCAAAAAAAACCTGCGGGTACAGTCGGGTTACTTGGGCTGTGATGGTAAGTAAGAAAAAGGAGGCCATAGAAAACAGAAATCGATTGGACAACAGGTATCAGTCCAAATCTCTGCTACAATGCACGTTATGTCTATAGAAACAATAGGATCAGCGGAATACAACGGATTTTGGTTGACCCTTGTATAACCTGATGGAAGTCCTAGCACAAGATCTGCGTGTAATGTTGGGGTAGGGAGACAGACAGGCGAGCCCTAATCTACCCGCCACTCAGTCCCTGCCTACTTGTAACGACCCGCCCTAGGCGACGGGGTACAACTGGGCGACGGTCCCTACACTCAATAGGTGCACGACAGACAAGGGTACAAAGAAGCCGGGGAAATGGGGAAGTTGCCCACGGGAACACCGTGAGCAACAAGCGAGGTGAACGAGCCGTGTCAAACCAGGAGATGAGCGAGGTACAAAAACGCTGAGCAGAAGAGTGGTCAGAAAAGCCAAGGTCAATAACAAGCAGAGGATCAGTAGTTCAAGAAGCTGCAGCAGGGCCAGGAAACCAACAGAGAAGAATCACAAGCAAAGGAGGAACAGGAAAGGCAGGTATAAATAGACAGAGGGCGGGAGCTAGCTCCGTCTGGCCAGGCTGTGATAGGCTCTCCCACTCCTAAGCCTGCCATCCTGGGTGGTGGAAGATTGAGTCAGTCTCACAGACATAGAAGCAGGTGCAGACTGATTACCTATGGGCGTTGACACAGAAGCGGTGTCTGGCAGATCCTTTACACTGCGGGGCACCATGGACACTAGATTTTTGACAGACTCTGGACGACAAAAATCGAATGTTTATGGACAGCTCAATGGGGCTGTCTGAATTAAGGTGGATGTATACCTTACACAGCTATTCCTCCGAACCACCCCTCCATACACATGCATGTTTAGCTCAGCAGAGAATGAATGTGTGCTCAATGGGAAGAGGAGAATAAAGACCCTGTAACACAGGAAAATTATCGGGAAATGAGCGTTCACAGAACGCTCATTCACGATCATTGCCTTGTGTAAACAGGGAAACGATCAGCCAATAAATGCAAATGCTCGTTCATCGGCTGATCGTATAGTTTATGCAGCAATAAATATTATCGTTGTCGGCAGCACATCTCAATGTGTGAACAAGGAGACGCGCTGCAGACATGATAATAATGTAAGGGGACGAACGATCCTAGTAACGAGCACTCATCCCCATACATAACGCCTTGTGAAAGGAGCGCCAATTAACGAGCTGTCTCGTTGATCGGCGCTCATTTACACGGCCCACGTCGGGCTGTGTAAGAGGACCCTAAGCAATGTCAGACATCTTTAGAGGCGGCTTATCTCCCATGAAATCAAAGCATCGAGCATCTTAAAATCCAAAACATGCCTGATCCTTCTTTCCCCCAACATCTGCATTGTGGGAAAAGTCAGGACACTCCATACACATTAGATTGGTCGGCTGGTCCTGCTGAAATCGGTACGTTAGACTGACGTTCATATGTTAGAACATTCCATATACCCGATTATGGCATATGGACATCATAGAGGGGCTCAGGACTCCTCTGTTATCCAGAGCGGAGACCTGATAAAAGGCAGTTCTCACCCTGCTGGACCGCCCTGTTAATTTATTAAATAGTCGGCCATGTATTTCAATGTATAATCGTCCACAGCTGTTCACTGAGGGAGTTTACTGCATACAGATCTATACAGCTCCTATTTCTGCATAATGCTGCAGGTCAGACCTAAAAACAGGAGCCGGATTATAGAATTTTCTGGACTATCAGATGATGAATTAAAGAAACCTCACTGTCTATGTTTTCTCAGTATTTAAAGAGGCTGTCACCAGATTATCAAATCCCTATCTACTATTGAATGTGATGGGCGCTGCAATGTAGATAACAGCAAAGTTTTTTATTTTTTTTTAAAACGATAATTTTTTCCCCAATTTATGAGCAATTTTATATTTATGCAAATGAGCTTTTCAATGGACAACTGGGCGTATTTTCTCAATCTTGTCGTCGGACAAAGAAGATACATCGGCTCCAGGCGTCCAAAAGGTTAATATGCTCGTCTCTAGGGAGTTTACTATGCTTACCTGCACATGGAGATGATGCTGCAAATTCAACTATACCCTCTGACGCCTGGAGCTTATGTGTCTTCTCTCTTCCAACGTCAAGGTTGAAGGACCTGTGGGTGACGTCACGCTGTGTCTGCAGTGAAAGAAGCTGGCTGATGACGTCACCCACAGGTCCTTCAACCTTGATGTCGGAAGAGAGAAGACACATCAGCTCCAGGCGTCAGAGGGTACAGTGCAGGATATGTGCAGGTAAGCATAGTAAACTCCCTAGAGACGAGCATATTAACCTTTTGGACGCCTGGAGCCGATGTATCTTCTTTGTCCAACGACAAGGTTGAAGGACCTGTGGGTGACGTCACGCTGTGTCTGCAGTGAAAGAAGCTGGGTGGGAACGATGAGAAGTGTATGATGCTGATTTGTCAGCGTCATACACTTCTATTCACAACGCCCAGTTGGTAAAAACACAATACACGCCCAGTTGGTAAAAACACAATACACGCCCAGTTGTCCATTGAAAAGCTCATTTGCATAAATATAAAATTGCTCATAACTTGGGCAAAAATGATAGTTTTTCAAAAAAAATAACTTTGCTGTTATCTACATTGCAGCGCCGATCACATGCAAAAGGATATAGGGATTTGATAATCTGGTGACAGAGCCTCTTTAAAGACAGAAAACATACAAAGTTGACATTCCCAAGATGCTGTTTTGGCTTGTTGGAGACTTGCACAGCACATGTCAGACGCAGGACCAGTGATTGACGGGTGCCTGACACAATGACGTCGGCTGTATGTTGTGGGTAAGAAAGAAAATGTCAAATAAAAACTTTTAATAATTCTTCCAAACCATGTACAGAATGTAGATCTTGAGTCATGTAGGTATAGAGAGGGTTAGCAAATCATCATATTACTTACAAATTATATATATATATTTTTTTTTTGTTACAAAATTTACGGTTCTCTCTAAGGGATTATAAAAAGTAAGAAAGCAATATACGTGATCTTACCTGAAGGTAATAACCTAGTCAATGGCTTATAAGAGAGAGGGAGTCATGCAGACTTTCTCATAGGTACCTATGTGAGACAGACATATAAGAAACCCAAAAACATAAGAATTCATACTTAAAAAAAAAAAAAAAAGACACACGTTGCTGGAGTAAAACGAATTTCTGTACTTACACTTTGTAACACCTACAGATACGAGCTCCCGACCGCAGCTCCGAGGAGCTGGAACCTAATGGTTTTGAAATTTTGGAAGCGCTAAAGGAAAATCCTATATCTACATAAACTATTGAGCAAATTTGTAAATATTTTTTGCTTATTTACTTATATAGTGCTGATTTTTTTTACGTTAAAAGTTTTCTACTCCGTTCATATCCAAAACCGAAGTCAGAATTATCTAGTTTCCGGTTTCCAGAGCACAGTGCCTGTGTGGGAGTTGCACAGTGAGGGTATGTTCACACGGCTTAGCAAAATACGTCTGATAATACGGAGCTGTTTTCAGTCGAAAACAGCTCCTGATTTTCAGACGTTTTTGTTGCAACTCGTGTTTTTGCGGCGTATTTTACGGATGTTATTGGAGCGGTTTTTCAATGGAGTCAATGAAAAACAGCTCATCTGACATGCACAAGTGACATGCACTTCTTTTGACAGCGACGCGTAAAATAACACCTCGTGGGAACAGAACACCGTAAAACCCATTGAAAGCAATGGGCAGATGTTTGTAGGCGTAATGGAGCCGTTTTTTCAGGCAGAATTCGAGGCGTAAAAACGCCCGAATTACGTCTGAAAACACTGCGTGTGAACATACCCTTAAAGTGATAGTTTCATCACAGAAAACCCCTTCCATATTGGAGCTGCCACCAGACAAGCGGCTTTTTTTCTGGGGAAAGTGAAGACCAGCCAGACATTTCCCCTGCAGATGAATGGCCATCTATATAATACATGGACGGCTCGAGTCGACCAGAGCGGGAGCCGCCCTTACAATGGCTCTCTGCTCTGGATCATATATGGCGATCCTAAGCAGGGATCCACCCTCTATGACATCCATATATCCTAATAGGGAATATGGACAGGGGTTCCTAAGGCGATCCTAAGCAGGGATCCACCCTCTATGACATCCATATATCCTAATAGGGAATATGGACAGGGGTTCCTAAGGCGATCCTAAGCAGGGATCCACCCTCTATGACATCCATATATCCTAATAGGGAATATGGACAGGGGTTCCTAAGGCGATCCTAAGCAGGGATCCACCCTCTATGACATCCATATATCCTAATAGGGAATATGGACAGTTGTCTCATAATGAGACAACTCTTAACATTTCAAGCCACTTTTATCAAAACTGTCCGACAAAAAGGCTGACCTTGTGGCAACCAATCAGAGCTCAGATTTAATTTCTTATCTTTTTCGCTACCAAGGACATATGTAATAACTTGCCATGGCTAGATTATAATGGCTGTAGCTTGGATTTGAGTATTGTTGTAAAGCCCAGTATCTTATACCAGGATGAAAGCTCTAGGTATACTATTCGGGGTGCAGCACTAGTTTGAGGTCACGGAGCAGAATAAAAAGTTGTACTTCCTGTTTCTGTGTCTGTGTAGGGGAGAGAGGAACTGCAAGTGAGAGCAGGAAAAAGATCACAGGCTGTTACTAGAGGGTGTTGTACATCTCCGGCTCTGCTTGGGTCAGACTTTTAGCTACAAATATGTGAAAGGGTTTAATTGCTCTGCAAAAATTAAAGCTGGGCTCTGATTGGTTGATTTGAGCCACAAGGCCAATTTTTCTGTTCGCTTTAATTAATAAAGGCCGATTGTTTTTTGGGCCCATTGTGTTTTTCTGACGTCCCCGTAACATCTGGTGATCAGCCTTCCCTCTGTATCTACTGGGGGTACAGAGGGACGCAAAACTGGACATACACTTCAGATAGATGTCGGCCAAATGAACGATCACTCTCTCCACCACGAATAGAAATGCACGCTCGGCCGGACGTGCATGTGTTCTCAATAGGGAGGAGAGAGCAAGCCGCTGCTAGACACAAGAAGCAAAAATATCAGGAAATCCAACAACCCGGTCCTTCTTTCCCTCTACCTTTGCCGTCAGGGGAGAGTCCGAACACTGCCATGCATATTAGATGGTCGCCTGGTCTTGGCGGGTCTGGTCGACATATATCTAATGCGTATGGCCACCTGAAGAGCAAATGATTCCAATGTGCGTGCCGTCTTCTCCAATGCATCTCTGTCTACTCATGAAAAACACACACCAACTAGTTTTCCATACTGACAATACCTCTACAGTGGAATGTATAAAAACATAGCCACGGCCTATGAGCATAGCCTTATATAAACACATAGCCACTGTAGTCGACAGATCTTCCGTCCTCTTCCATGTTTCATGTGGCTCATCCTTCACAAAAGTTCCATCTTGAAATGTCCAAAATCGGGCAGTGGAGCCTCTGTCTCTTGACCATTGTTGAATGGCACACAAGTTTGAGTAAGTTTTGCCCCCAGCTGTTGGATCTGTAACAGCACCTCCTGGTGGTTGCACTGCCGTTGCCTCATCTGTTCCTGTTCCCACCGATTCTGCCTCTCCATAAGAGTTTGCATGACTTGTGTCAGTCTGTGCAGCTCCCCTCTTATTGAGTCCAATTTCTCCACGCTCGCTTCTGGCCTTGCTAGAGGAAAGGAGGGTCCCGTCTGTGTGCTTGCGTCTGTCAACTGGTGAGCAAAAAACAGTGAGGGACATGAATATCTAGCAAACGGCAAGGTCCCAGTATACAGCAGTCTGTTTCTGGGCTAGTGATCCGCAGGATCAGTCATTTACATTAGGTAAAACACATGAGAGCTGGGTGGTCCTATCTTCTTCCATGTTATTTGTCATTAGGTAGAGGAAGCCTATAAGTCTGGATATATTTAGCTGACTGTCATCGCAGCCACAGAGCTGCCGTTAGATTGGCAACTCTGTGACATTGCTGGAACTTGGGAGGTAAGTATACACCGGGACACCAGGGACATTATCATCGACAAGCTAGATAGCATAGATGTATTATAAACCCACTCGGCCTCATGAGTGGTATAATTAGACCATGACGCCACAAAGGATGGCATTGTTGGCCAACTAGATATCACAGATGGCACCGTTAACTTTGAAGGCATCACAGTTGGTATTAATGGAATTTCCCCATCTTGGACATTTATGGCATATCGACAGGATTTGCCATAAATGTCCGATAGATACGGGTCCCACACCTATCTCTAGAACGGGGCCCCCTGACCCGTCCTAACTTCCTCGGCTCTAGCTGTTCCCCGGCCACTGTCTGACGAGGTGGTCGGGAGTTACAGAAACAGCGTAGCACGGCGACCTACGCTGTTTCCAAAATTCAGGAGCTACGTAAACAGCATAGCTCGCCGTGCTGCGCTATTTCCGTAACTTCTATGCACGTAGCTCAGCTGTTTCCGTAACTCCCAAAAACCTTGGAGCAGCTGGATCCAAGTAAGGTCAGCGGGAGCCAAGCAAGGGCCTGTTCTAGAGATAGATCCTGGAGGTGGGACCTGCATTTATTGCATATCCTGTGGATATGCTACAAATGTCCAAGATGGGAAACCCCTTTAACAACCCCACTAAACATGAAGAATAGTTTTATTACACCCCCTGGGCACCAAGTATGGCATTAATAGCCCACTAGATATCAGGGATGATACTAATAACCCCACCAGACATCAGGGATGGTATTATTAACCCATTAGACACCAAAAATGATATTATGAAATCCACTGGGCCACCAGGGATATTATTAAACTTATCGGGCAAATGGAGATTTTATTTACGGGTTAGTCGCAATGTACTGATTTTTCCTTTGGTTTGTCATACCTGAGTACTTAGTTTAGCCACCGGTATTACAGCATGCTGCTGGCTCGTAACAGTTGCAGGAAGAGGATATGGTCCTACCTGATTCATGAGCTGACCTACATTTTGAAATAATACCTAATAACAAGACCAAGATAAAGCATGTCACTCTTTTTCAGTAATATTTGGACAGACGGCTTGAAACAGGATATCGCACGTTACCTTCTTCTGTAGGATGATGGCTTTGTCTACTAACTTCTTTGTGACGAGCAGGGCTGGGTTCCTCGGTGGGGGAAGGGGTGTTCTTGCTCTCCCATTGACATGATTATGAGATGCTAGATATGTAGGGTTGGGTCGAGTCACACTTAATGTGGGATGTTGGGTAGGACGGATAGTACTGGATCCTTGCAAAGCAAATAAAAAAAAGCCAGTTAGTATTTAAGAATTAAACTCGTTCCCCTTCCCCAAAAATCTGGGTTCCCGGATACGAAGATCTTGTGGGATCTCACCGGATCAACTAGAGGAGGCATTTCTTTATACACTTAAAGGAACAGTGTTACCACAATTTTTTTTTTAATATGTTAAAGATGTTAGTGCTTTATTAAAAACGTTTGGATTAATTTGTGTGTTTGTGTGTTACTTTTTCTTATTTTTACACTTTTTCTTCCCTATGGGGGCTGCCATTTTTTTTTCCATTTCTGTATGTGTCGATTAACGACACATACAGACATGGAATACGGCAGCTCCAGTCCCATAGGGACTGCGAACGGGGCCCGTTCCATCCACTTCTGTGTACGCCGTCTGTGTGGGAACTGCCCATGCGCCGCTATCACACATTCCAATTTGAAATGCGCGCCGTCCGGCGCCATTTTCCTGTGGACCGGAAGTCGCGGCCGGACAGTAAGATTACTACTTCCGGTCGCGGCTTCCGGACTTGTGCACTTGGACCAGCGGCAGCAGACGGAGCGGACGGGCCGGAGGGAGCCGCGGCGGCAGGAGCAGGTAAGAGATTTCTATGTATGTTCGTGTTTGTGTGTGTTTACTACTGTATGTAAACCTACTACACTGTGTGTTAGCTCAAAAAATGGCGACACACAGTGTAGGAGGTTAGACCGTTCAATCCCCTCGTTTATCCCGGCACTAGCCAGGATAAAGGCGGGGGGGATGCTGAGAGCTCACTAGAGCGAGGGCTTTTTACCCAATTTTGCAGCATAAAGCAATGTGGTTGCTTTACCACATGCAATGCTGCAATTTTGGGAATGGCTCCATCTAGTGACCAGCACTGGGAAATATTATAAATTAGAATCCAATTGAATTCAATTTATAATATTTCCTGACTCGTGAAAAAAAAATAAAAAAATAGAACAATGTTTAATCACCTACACACTAATTGTTTAACTAAAAAAAAAAAAATCATGTTTTGCTGGCAACACATTCCCTTTAAAGGGGTTTTCCTACAAAACACATGGGCGGGATATCCACAGGATAAGGGATGCATGTGTGATCGCTGGGGGTCTGACCGCTGGGACCTCCAGCAAAGACGATAACGTGGGACCGCATTTCTATGGGACTTCCGGGACCGCTGTCGCCGGCAGCTCTATAGAAATTAATAAAGCGCTGGCCGAGTACACGCATTTTCTCATGGAGCATTTCTGGGGACTTTCAGTCACCCGGTTTCCTCATCGCTGGGGGTCCTGTGGATAGGGGATACATGTGTTTGTGGGAAAACCCCTCTAATAATACTCACGTGTCTCCGGCACTCTCTGTCCTTGAGAGACAGCCTGCCCCTGAGTCGTAGTTCTTGGAGTATTAGATGGCGGCTCCAGAGATGGATTTCCTTGAGAAAGAGACGTCACACTCACAATTTTGATCCTTGCTTCTTGGTCATCTCGCTGTTTTACCTCACTAGGGGATTGCTGGATCTTGGGTACCTGGGAGCCGCTCTCCTTTTTTTGGCCACCATTGTCCTGCAGAAGGCTCCAGAGCTGGCCTTGTTCCCACGATTGTCCTTTTGTAGGCGGGTTGTGAGTGGCACCACTAGACTTCTCCGGTTCAATGTTCTTACGTTTCAAGAAGAGGTAGATGGCTTGTGGAGTCACCTTTATATTGTCCAGCTCAAGAACCTTTTTGATTTTACGAAAGCTTAGACCTGCTTTCCTCAACACCACAATCCTGTGCTTTGCTTGATCATCCAGTCGACCCATAACTTCTGATATTTATGACGTCACAAGAAGTTCGGAAGGTGAAAAATCTTGAAAGGAAATTAAAGAATATTGTCACAAAAGTAATAAAAGTCCAAAAGATTATTCTAATACACAGACCTCTCCTCCTAATACACAGACATCAGGACACAGACCTCTCCTCCTCCTAATACACAGACATCAGGACACAGATCTCTCCTCCTAATACACAGACATCAGGACACAGACCTCTCCTCCTCCTAATACACAGACATCAGTACACAGACCTCTCCTCCTCCTAATACACAGACATCAGGACACAGACCTCTCCTCCTCCTAATACACAGACATCAGTACACAGACCTCTCCTCCTCCTAATACACAGACATCAGGACACAGACCTCTCCGCCTCCTAATACACAAACACCAGGACACAGACCTCTCCTCCTCCTAATACACAGACATCAGGACACAGACCTCTCCTCCTAATACACAGACATCAGGACACAGACCTCTCCTTCTCCTAATACACAGACATCAGGACACAGACCTCTCCTCCTCCTAATACACAGACCCCAGTACACAGACCTCTCGTCCTCCTAATACACAGACATCAGGACACAGACCTCTCCTCCTCCTAATACACAGATATCAGGACACAGACCTCTCCTCCTAATACACAGCCCTCTCCTCCTCCTCCTCCTAATACACAGACATCAGTACACAGACCTCTCCTCCTAATACACAGACATCAGGACACAGACCTCCCCTCCTCCTAATACAGACATCAGGACACAGACCTCTCCTCCTCCTAATACACAGACATCAGGACACAGACCTCCCCTCCTCCTAATACAGACATCAGGACACAGACCTCTCCTCCTCCTAATACACAGACATAAGGACACAGACCTCTCCTCCTAATACACAGACATCAGGACACAGACCTCTCCTCCTCCTAATACACAGACATCAGGACACAGACCTCTCCTCCTCCTAATACACAGACATCAGGACACAGACCTCTCCTCCTCCTAATACACAGACATCAGGACACAGACCTCTCCTCCTCCTAATACACAGACATCAGGACACAGACCTCTCCTCCTCCTAATACACAGACATCAGGACACAGACCTCTCTTCCTCCTAATACACAGACACCAGTACACAGACCTCTCCTCCTCCTAATACACAGACATCAGTACACAGACCTCTCCTCCTCCTAATACACAGACATCAGTACACAGACCTCTCCTCCTCCTAATACACAGACATCAGGACACAGACCTCTCCTCCTCGTAATACACAGACATCAGTGCACAGACCTCCCCTCCTCCTAATACACAGACATCAGGACACAGACCTCCCCTCCTCCTAATACACAGACCCCAGGACACAGACCTCTCGTCCTCCTAATACACAGATATCAGGACACAGACCTCTCCTCCTAATACACAGCCCTCTCCTCCTCCTAATACACAGACATCAGTACACAGACCTCTCCTCCTAATACACAGACATCAGGACACAGACCTCTCCTCCTCCTAATACACAGACCTCTCCTCCTCCTAATACACAGACATCAGGACACAGACCTCTCCTCCTCCTAATACACAGACATCAGGACACAGACCTCTCCTCCTCCTAATACACAGACATCAGGACACGGACCTCTCCTCCTCCTAATACACAGACATCAGGACACAGACCTCTCCTCCTCCTAATACACAGACATCAGGACACAGACCTCTCCTCCTCCTAATACACAGACATCAGTACACAGACCTCCCCTCCTCCTAATACACAGACATCAGGACACAGACCTCTCCGCCTCCTAATACACAGACACCAGGACACAGACCTCTCCTCCTCCTAATACACAGACATCAGGACACAGACCTCTCCTCCTCCTAATACACAGACATCAGGACACAGACCTCTCCTCCTAATACACAGCCCTCTCCTCCTCCTAATACACAGACATCAGGACACAGACCTCTCCTCCTCCTAATACACAGACATCAGGACACAGACCTCTCCTCCTCCTAATACACAGACATCAGGACACAGACCTCCCCTCCTCCTAATACACAGACATCAGGACACAGACCTCTCCTCCTCCTAATACACAGACCTCTCCTCCTCCTAATACACAGACCTCTCCTCCTCCTAATACACAGACATCAGGACACAGACCTCTCCTCCTAATACACAGACATCAGGACACAGACCTCTCCTCCTCCTAACACACAGACATCAGGACACAGACCTCTCCTCCTCCTAATACACAGATATCAGGACACAGACCTCTCCTCCTCCTATTACACAGACATCAGGACACAGACCTCTCCTCCTCCTAATACACAGACATCAGGACACAGACCTCTCCTCCTAATACACAGACCTCCCCTAATACACAGACCTCCCCTCCTAATACACAGACATCAGGACACAGACCTCTCCTCCTCCTAATACACAGACATCAGTACACAGACCTCTCCTCCTCCTAATACACAGACATCAGGACACAGACCTCTCCTCCTCCTAATACACAGACCTCTCCTCCTCCTAATACACAGACATCAGGACACAGACCTCTCCTCCTAATACATGGACATCAGGACACAGACCTCTCCTCCTAATACACAGACCTCTCCTCCTAATACACAGACCTCCCCTAATACACAGACCTCCCCTCCTAATACACAGACATCAGGACACAGACCTCCCCTCCTCCTAATACACAGACATCAGGACACAGACCTCCCCTCCTCCTAATACACAGACATCAGGACACAGACCTCCCCTCCTCCTAATACACAGACCTCTCCTCCTAATACACAGACATCAGTACACAGACCTCTCCTCCTAATTCACAGATATCAGGACACAGACCTCCCCTCCTAATACACAGACATCAGGACACAGACCTCTCCTCCTAATAAACAGACATCATGCTATTGTCCTATGTCTGGGATGCTGAGACTTGTAGTTCTGACAACATGTAGTCGGCGGAGACTATCCTCCTATCCGCAGGTAACATACATACCCCAGTAAGCTGAGCGGAGTTGTCCCCTGCAGCAGCCATATTACTGTCTTTGTTTGTTTACACAGGGAGAAGGATCAGCGAGGATTTCTGGGAGTGGGCGGAAACTTCAGTTACGAATGTGCGTGAACGTTCCCTTGAAACAAGCCCTGGAACTGGCTTCTCCTTTAACGCCCTCCTCCCCGCAGCCATCCAAGACACGCCTCCTTCTTACACCGTGACGTCATCTGCAGAGCGACCGTAGTTTCTCTAGGTTGTAGGATGGCGGCTCCGCGTCACAACGAGCGCGACGGCTTATCGCAACTCAGGAGGGAGAAGCAGAGAAAGTCCGGGAAAATGTAAGTGTCTCGTCCACAATCCGGCTCCATCCTGCGGCGCCGGGACCGAGATCAGTCCGGGGAGACGTGATTATTGTTGTACTCACGGTAGACGTCATCTATGATTCTGTATTGACCCTGGATAATGGATGTTTGTATGAGTTGTTCCTATGGCGGCGCTAGGCCTCAGCCCGGTATCTAGCCCTATTATCGTTTCCTGGGGTTAAGATGGCGGCTCCCAGTGTGGCCATTCCTACCCTCACCCTGTAGGGGAACATGTGGTGACTGGGGCTTCGTTTATATTGTTCTCCCCCCACACCATTTTGACTGTATAATCTGTGCTGCCAGATTATCATAGCAGTGTAGACAAGTCTCCTGTACTGAAACATTGGAACAAACCCTCAGCTGTAGAGTTTTACGCCTCTTAGTGAAGACTGCTTCCATTTACTGACAGCAGGCAGAGATTTTGAAATTTGTGTTTTGAAGGGTTATTGCAATCTGTGACATTCATCGTATATATTTACGGGATGTTCGGCTGTCTCCGTGACTTCCATAGAATATAATGGAGATGGGCATATGCCACCGCCTCCCAGTCCCCGCTCCGCCTTGATGTGGCGACCACTTCACCTGACAGGAAGGGGGTCAGGGGCCCCTGTTAATGACATAGGTGCCGGACCCGTATCTATCAGACATATATTTATTCGTCTCTCCCCCCAGAGCAGCTGGCACAAGGTTTGTAAACCGTCGCCCTGTGGGTGAATCTCTGGCGCGTGCTGATAAAACTTCTGCATTTTTCCATTCATTGACCGCAAGAGAATTTGAAAATGGTGAGACCCAAAGTAAAAAGAAAAGATCCCAAAACCTGTTAACTAGATTATTTCTCTGTATGTGGAAGTCATGACACCCGTGTATCTTTATTAGGGCGACTTTACACGCACCGTTCTTACAAGAAACTGCACTTTTTGAGGATAAATGGCGCATTTTGTAGTGGGAAAAAACAAAAACCTGTGGACAGATGTTAGATTGAAGTCAATGGGGAAATATGAAACTCACTGCAAACATCATGTTGTATTTTTTTTTTGCTGCTTGCATTATTTTTGGCTCAGTGGCGAGTTTACAAAACCGCAGCAGGAGTTGGATTGGCGTTTTTTTTCCCCAGTGTTTTGTGGCGTTTTTCTTCATAGATCTCCATACGTCTTTTTGTTCCTTTTTAAAAAACCAAGTGTTAGGCCCCCACGCTCGTGTAGTATTTACGGTCAGTGAGTAGTGCATGGACGGGCCGCAGAGTGATGTTTGGGGACTGTACGCACAGTAATAAGTATAGGAGCACGGTCTGTAAATGCGAAAAAATAGGACGTCCTATTTTTTTGCAGTTCATTTCTACGGCCCGGGAAGATGTTTGCGGCCGATAGATGTGTCTGTATTTTATGCGCAGTTGAGGATCTGTAAATTGTGGATAAAAACTACAGATGTGTGCTCCGTGCACACGACCATAAAAAAAAATGTCTGTAATTGCGGACCCACCCGGTTCTATTGCCCGTGGACACCTTTCTCTATCGCTACGGATAGGTGTCCGTGTCGTAGAACAATGCCGGGAATTATGGAGCATGTCCTGCTTTTTGTTTTTTTATGGGCCGTGCTCCCACACCTTGTATGGGAGAACGGCCTGAAAATTCGGGCTGCGGCCGGACGTGCCTGCAATCGCGGGCTGTGATTACGGGCACGGCCGTGTGCATGAGGCCTTAGTGTGTGGCGTTTTTCCCAGAATGTCGTGTTGTATTGTCACGTGATCTGCAATGTGAAAAGCGCAGGTCGTAAAACACACTTGAGATTTATCAAAACCGGCACAATGGAAAAGTGGAGCAGTTGCCCATAGCAACCAATCACATTCCACATCTTATTTTTCAGAGGCCTTTGGAAAAATGTAAAGCAGCAGCCTGATTGGTTGCTATGGGCAACTACTTTACTTTTCCTATGTTTTAATTTTGATAAAACTCCCCCTTTATTTGCAAAAAAAAAAAAAACAACACATGTACCGTTTTACGAAAAATGGAAGTTGTTTTTTTTTAGATGCCTTGCAGAAACCAGCGGGTCATGCGCCATCCGTAATGGCTAATAAAAAAAATAGAAAAAGACCCTCGTAGTTGGCGGGTAGAAAACTTTGAATATATAGAAACATGGCCAGAGAAACTACATGCAACCTGGTAGAATAGTTAAAATTGTAAAAAATACCTTTATTTATATCCAGTAGGGACAAACCACATCGAATTTAAAACTACAATGTGTGCCGACCAGTAATCGTATCAAAGTTCCTCTGCCATACAAGAGATAAGAATAACCCAATGCAAATCATAAGCCTCTTTATCATCGATCACCTACACTGTCAGGTTCCCAGTATCAGAAATCTAGGTACAGTCGTTTTCACTAGTTTGAAGGGTTAATCCACGGCATAAGACTAGGAAATGGTGAGACCTGTGGCGGAATCTCTGGCGCGTGCTGATAAAACTTCTGCATTGTTTCCATTCATTGACAGCAAGAGATCTTGAAAATGGTGAGACACAAAGTAAAAACAAAAGATCCCAAAACCTGTTAACTAGATTATTTCTCTGCATGCGGAAGTCATGACACCCGTGTATCTTTAATAGGGTGACTTGATACGCAACGTTCTTACAAAAAAACGCCACTTTTTGGTATAATGTGGCGTATTTTGTAGTAAAAAAAAAACAACCTGCGGACAGATGTTGGGCCTCATCCACACGTCAGTATTTTGCTTTTAGTATTTGGAAGCCAAAAGCAGGAGTGGGTCCAAAACATGGAAGAGGTGCAAATCTTTCCAATATAGGGTTTCTCTGTTTATGTTCCACTCCTGGTTTTGCCTTTCAAATACTGAAGCAAAATACTGACCAGATACTGACGTGTGCATGAGGCCTTAGATTGAAGTCCCTTTCTGATTGGTGAGATTCGATCTCTGGGTTGGCAGCGATCAGTCCTCTTCTCCGTTATTCCCTGCGCATTTGGACTCTGGTCGCGGAGCGCAGGGAGCTGCAGTACGTCCCTGTTCACTTGAATGTAGTTGTTAGTTTCTTGCTCAGCGAGCGGCTGTAAAGGGTATAACAGTGAAGGAGATGTATCACTGCGGCCCCTTCCTTTTCCTGCTCATCGGGGGTCCTAGACCCTCACTGATCAGAAAGTGATGCCATTTTATAGCGTTTCCATTCTATAAGATGAATTAACCCTTTAAAGACGACCTGTCAACTCTCCTGACATGTCGGTTTTAGTAAAAAATTGTATTCCCCGTGAATTCTGGAACATATTTTCCTAGAACTCGGTTCCTCTGTTGTTCCTCCTAGAAATTATGAATAAATTGACAACTGGGTGTTACCAGTTGGGGGGGGGGGGGCTACCCCTACACAGACTAACAATTTCCAATCAGTGCTGACCGACTGGGTAGGGACACACCTCTTTGACATGGGGAATGGTCACACCCTGTCAATTTATTCATTTATTTCTATGAGGAATAACAGAGGAACGGCACAATGTAGAGTTCTAAAAAAATATATACATTCCAAAATTTTTATATTATGGGGAATACAAGTATCTACTAAGATAGACAAGTCAGGAGAGCGGGCAGATCTTTTTTTTTAAATAGGATTTCCTTTTATTGAAAATTTACCAGTAAATATTTTTGGTTTTTTGTGTTTTAGGGTTTAGGTGGCATTGATTATGGCTCCCTGGGGGGATTGTCACCCGGCTTGCAAGGGCTGATTCTGCCTAGCTGTGTTGGGATATAGGATTGGGGTATATGTCTTCCCATAGCCAGATTGTTTTGACATTCTGGGGTCTGGGAAAGAAAAGTGACACCCCTGTGGGAACGATCCCAGAATTAGACCTGTTTAAGAAATAGAATCTGATATCATCTTCGTGAAAGGCTCGGGCTTCATGTGCAATACCCGCTGAGCTGCGGAGGATTGTGGGAATCTTTGTTTGGTACTTCTCCGTTATTTGTGGTCTATTTGTAAACATTGCAGTTGGATACATAATTTCCATGTGATACATTGTATTCGGAGGGTGTGGGTTTGCAGTTCTGGGAGCTTGTGTGTGTGTGTGTGTGTGTGTGTGTGTGTGTGTTGGGGTACATTGTATACATGTGTCTATGACAACACTGGAATATACGGTAAAATCCTCAGACTTGGGTTTATATAGGGGACCAGTACTGCACATGTAATCCTCCATCTATAGACCCTGGTCACGTAGAGGATTGGGTGTAGACACTTCCTTTCTATAGGTCCATATTGAAGAAGAGCAAATCTTCTCTCCTGATTCACCAGTCCATAGAACTATACAGGGGAAGAATACATTTGTCAGACCTGGCAAGTTGCTGCCCAATGCATCGCAATAGCCGGTGAATCAAGCAGTGTGATCACTATAAAGTAAGGAGACCCAACAGAGCTCAAACCTAGTAACGTTACACTTATTGTTATTCTCTTTACGCGGCAGTTCAGTCCCCGTAAGCAAATCTTGGGATCAGAACCATTTCCATCTAGGACTAGGTACACAGGCCTGCTGGATGCAAACAAACAGCTCCTCATAACTCAGCTTCCTGGACGTAGAGGGGGGGGGGGCATTGTGGATAACTTCAGTCACATCAGAGGTTTAATATTGGGCTGGAGTTTTTTTTTAGTCTGTTTCATATATTGTCAACTTCCCTTTCTGCTTTGTTTCCAGGGCTCCCTCTCCTAGCAAACGTAAAGAGCGCTCTGAGGACAGGGCTAAGGAGCGGGTCAAGGAGAAGGCCCCCAACAAAGAGGCGGGAGAGAAAGATCGCGGCCGTGACAAAACAAGGAAGAGGCGCAGCGCGTCCACTGGCAGCAGTAGCAGCAGGTGCGCTTATTCTATTCTAACCCCTTTTTTTTTTTTTTTTTTTTTTTTTTTTTTTTTTTTTTTTCTCCTGATCGTTGTGCAGTCACTGATATTTTTTTTTTATTTTTTTTTAAATTTGCTTCCTTTCTTTAGTCGCTCCCGGTCGAGCTCATCGTCCAGTTCATCCTCGGGTTCCAGCTCTGGATCAAGCTCAGGTTCAAGTTCATCAGCTTCAAGCCGGTCCGGTAGCTCCAGCTCATCAAGAAGCTCTAGTTCCAGTAGCTCCTCTGGGTCTCCAAGTCCGTCCCGGCGTCGTCATGACAACCGAAGGCGCTCCCGCTCCAAGTATGTGTTTTTTGTTTTTGTTTTTTTTTTTCTCCCTTTTTAAAGGAATATCTGGACCACTCAGCTAAAGTGTCTTTGTGAGGCTCACTAGAAATCATAACATTTACTACTACCTTTTTTCTTGTTTTGGTTTATGATTAATTTTAATTGATGCTGCGTGTCAGAATCCCGCAACTGCTCTGCCCCCAATCTCCCAATAACGCTTTCTGCTCTGTCGTAGGGATATAGTGACTCCAAATCACAGTACACGTCCTGTATCGCTATTAATACAATTTGTTATGAACTTTGCTGCATATGGTGATTTGGATTGACACAATGACGGAACAGAAAGTGTTGTCATGGGGGAAAGTGGAACAGAGCAGCTGCAGGCCTTCTAGCATGTACCATTTACTTTCTGGTCTGCGGTACAACCATTGTGTGGATCGAAGTCACAATCTGCATCGATCTCCATTCACAGAGTAGTGTGAATAGTGACAGTTAAGATGTGGACTTGGTTTAATACTTATGTCTCTGACAAGGCTGAACTGCCAGAGCAAGAAGTGTTGTCATAGGCACTTCGGGGCAAAAATGCCACATCTGTAATGTGTAGTGAAAAGCTGCACGCGAACAGTAGACAAACTGGGTTTTTCGGGAAATACCGCCACCCTTCCCCCGAAAGCCGATAATCATCCCTTTTTGCAACTCTGATCGGTCCTTTTACCTATGGCAACAACAAATGATATGTGATCAGGCAGCCTATCAAACACCTTATATACCCACCAAGCCAGCCCACCACACATCACTTCCTTCATGGGCTACGCGCTGACGACGTTGAAAGTAGGAGGTGGTCATAATAAGGTGTCTCGACTGTATAATTCACACTAATAAAATAACCTTTTGGAAACGTTTTAGTTTTGTTCAATAGTTACTAATAGGTGAACCTACATTTTTTAACAGATCAAAACAGCCAAAACGTGATGAAAAAGAGAGGAAGAGGAGGAGTCCAAGTCCAAAGCCCACCAAAGTGCACATTGGGAGGCTGACAAAGAACGTTACTAAGGTTGGCTCAAATTTGTGTCTCGCACGCTCAGATCTGTGTCAGATCCCTATTCTATACACAACGTGGTGGTCAAGCAGAGACTTTATACTGAACAGATGACCCCTTTTTAAGGAGCTTGGTGTAAGGGGCAGATCTAGCGTTTCTGTACAGTGCTATATTTTGACTGCCCCTCTGCCAAGCATCTTAAGGCCCTTTTACACAGGCCCACGATCGGGCGAACGAGTAGACTTTCAAACTTTCGTTCCCCATCAGCGGCCGGTGGAATGTGCCCACGATCAGCCGACAAACCCTCCTCTATCAGCCGACCGGATGTTTTATGCAGCAATAAAATCATTGGTTGATCTTCCCGTGTAACAGGGATGTTCTGCCGCAATAATGAAACTGTATGTGCCTGAACTATTGCATTAATGATCGGTCGGGCTCATCTAGTACCCATGATTGCTCCATGTAAATGAAGCTAAACCAGCACTGGTCGACTGGATATATTGTCAATTTTGGAGTCCCTGGTTGGGGCTCTTTTCTACAGGACACCTGTTAATTCAGGAGATGTCTCTCTGCGAAGGCCTTTTTTCTTTAGATTTGCTCTCCAGTCGAGAGCCATGTTATATTAGCTAGGTTTTTGGTGGATTTATTCATGTATTGTATTTGCACTGCACCTGGAACAGAATAGATCTAACTGAATGCTGCTGTCATAACCTAGGCATTGTCTGCCATGGTTACTGATTGTACTGGCACCACTAGGCTATTATATATTATTAGAGACTTTACAACTGGCCATCTAGTGCCGGTGTACGGCAAATGCTGCTGATGTTACGCTAAGGCGTTATTCACATGGCCGTGTTCGGTCCGCATACACGGACTGCATCTCCGTCACATTTCCCGGACCAAACTCCGTTCAGGGAACCGGACTCCTAGAATCATAGTTATGTGTGACGCTTGGTGTCCCTGCCTCCCTGTGAGAATAAGGGAACGTATTCCCACGGGTAGGCAGGGACACCTAGCGTCATACGTAACTACGATGCTAGGAGCCCGGCTCGCTGAACTGTTTGGTCCTGGAACTGCGAACACGGTTGTGTGAATAAGGCCTAACACGAACCAGCACACCGGGAGTTAAACTTATTGCTATATGGTTTGCTTCTAGGACCACATTCTGGAGATCTTTTCTACCTATGGGAAGATTAAGATGATCGACATGCCCATAGACCGATCGCACCCCCATCTCAACAAGGGCTACGCGTATGTGGAATTTGAAATTTCAGACGAGGCTGACAAGGCCTTGAAACACATGGACGGAGGTAATTGGGGGACGACAACGTTAAGATGCCTTTGTGGTGATTTAACCAAGCAATCTCTATTTTGTGTTAACTGGTTCATTCATCTGGGGGAGACGTATTTGGTCATTGTAAAGACCCCTGCTACTAGATGTGCCTGTATATAGTGTAATATAATTCTATGGCGAGGATGCAAATAGAAGGGGGGGGGGGGGAGAGTTACTTGGGCACCATGCACACGACCGTAGTTTTTATCCGTAATTATGTATGACAATCTGCGGACCCCATTCATTTTTATAGACCACGGACACCTTTCCGTATATTTACGGATGTGTGTCCGGGCCGTAGAAATGATATGCAAAATATAATGTCCTATTCTTGTCCGCGATTGCGACACGGACTCGCCCATAGAAGTCTAGGGACACGTGCAAAATATTTAATAATAAAACGAAGATGTTCATACTCTTAAACTTTTTTTTGTGCGTCTCTTTTAGGACAAATTGATGGCCAGGAGATCACCGCTTCAGCAGTGCTTACCCCTCGACCCATGCGGGTAGTGCCTCGAAGGTTTAGCCCTCCCCGTCGGATGTTACCCCCTCCCCCAATGTGGCGTCGTTCTCCCCCGCGTATGAGGAGGAGGTAGTGCATATTCTGTTTTGTGCAAGCCTTGAACACTAACCAGCCATGTCTTCTCTACACACTCTTTTCTGAGACTCTCTTCAGTTCAGCTTCTTCCCCTCTCTCTTTTTTTGGCAGTCTAATGGCATGTTCGGTGCTGATTTCAGATGTGGGTTTTATTATTTTTTCCCCCCATACAATAATGCCTCCGAGCGTTGCCTAATGCCGGATGTATAAGTAGCTCACACTTCTCTTCTGTGCTAAGATTCTGTATTCTGTTCTTTTTCCCTATTCTTTGGAGTGATTGTACTCGTTACCTGATCTCTCCCTAATTTCTGTACACTGATTCTTTACTATTGTTTTAATCGGCTGAGTAGCATTACCTTAAATCTGAACACACATTTCTTCTTCTTCTTTTTAAGGAACAGACTGAGCAGAAGTGATAGTTATGCGTAGTACAGGGCCTAAGCGGCCGTGCATGATACAGGTTCTTTAAACCTTTGTCGTACTCCACCCCCGCAGACCCTGTACTAGGTTTAACAAAGTATTACTTTTGCCCGTAGTGTTCCCTTTTAAGCAAGGTTGCAGTTCTGTTCTGACAAATTTATCCCAGTGTTTTAGACCAGAAACTTTTGGGACTGAACGCCAAACGTCCTTTGAATTAAGAAATTGAAAGCAAAAAAAACAAACGGTGCCGCTTTTGTCCACTGCCTATGTTCTGTATTGCAGGTTATGCCCATTGAATTGGGGCTGATCTATAGTACTGGGCACAGCTAGCGGATGTGCAGTTTCTGGGGACACGCCTTTCTGTCTTATGCCATACTACCCCTCCTTTGGGGTTTTTAGGCAAGTGCTACAAGGCAACTTTGGCCGTGACACGGGTCGCACGGTAAAAGATCGCTGTGTCGCCCTGCCTGCATTGCAGGTAATGATGTGAATGTGGCCGCGTTGTGAACCACGGCTTACTGTGACACGACCTGGCGTGTCGCAGAAATCCGACCACATTGACTTTCATTAGCTGCAAGGCGGCACAACGCTCTTTGACAGACTAACCGTGTTGCGGTGTATCCTTAAAGTACCAGAAATACTGTGTAGCCTTATATCGATGGCTTGTTCTTTGATAGATCATGAATATCAGGTCTTTGCGGGTCTGACTCCTGGTACCTCCACCGATCAGTTGACGTAGTGGAATTTTGTTCTCAAATGAATAAGACTGAGCTGCAATCCCAGGCACAACCACTACGGATGTGTATGGCGCGCTGTGCCTGGTAACTATTTGTATGCCGCAACAATTGCCAGGAGTCGGACCCCGCCAATCTGATATTCGTGACACAGCTTAAAGGGGTTGTCCGAGATAAAATTACTGTGTTAATGCTTTTTATAAATGTAAATACATTTGTAATATACTTAAATTTTCCACTGTGGCCCTGTTTCCAGGTCCTGCCGTGGGGTACTTGACGGGTGACGTCGCTCTCTGCACTGGCTCAGGCCGCTGTGTTGATCTTCAATTCTTTTCCGGGTATACGACGCGTCACTTGTGCCGTGTATGGGCTGTTCTGTTGTAACGCGCATGCCTGGTCCCTGCTCTTATCTCGAGAACAGCAGGGACCGCGCATGCACGTTACAGGCTGTGCAGCAGAACAGCCCATACACTGCACGTCACAAGTGATGTGTCCTATACCCGGAAAAGAATTGAAGATCAACACAGCGGCAGAGTCAGTGCAGAGAGTGACGTCACCCGTCAAGTACACCACGGCAGGATCTGGATACGGGGCCTCTTTGAAAAATTTCAGTATATTCCAAATGTATTAAAATTAATAAATTAGAAGCATTAACACAGTCATTTAATCTCGGACAACCCCTTTAAGGATAGGCCATAAATGTAAAAGCCCGTTTTAAGCATCTTCAATTTTTTTTAAAATACATTTGAAGTGTATGGTGTAGCAGGCAGGTAACACTCTGTTCCCTCCGCAGGTCCCGTTCCCCTCGTCGACGCTCCCCTGTCCGCCGCCGCTCTCGGTCCCCTGCACGCCGCCGTCACCGCAGCCGATCCAGCTCCAATTCATCGCGGTGAAACTTCTTCCCTCTGTCACAACACCCTATCCTCCAGGCCACCACACAAATAAGAAGCTGACCATGTTTGTCAGTACAGCCACATCAAGGACTGTTATACGGGACAACACTTCCATGAAACATGCCTGTAGCTTGACCCTAGAGGCAATCTGGTCAAATATGGTGATGAAAGACTTGATGTTGCGGACCTTCACCATTTTGTAAGAATAAAAAGAAATCTTGAGTTTGTCATTTGATGTTTTAAAATCTTAAAAAAAAAAAAACTAAAAAAAAAAGATTTCATTTTCCCCACATTGGACTTCTAAGTAGCTACCATGGGCATTTTTATTTTATGTTTTCTATAGTTGAGCAAAAATATTCTCTTTTAAATATGATTTAAACTGGTGCCGCGATTTCTGTCTGAGATCTGCTGTATTCCTGCATGAGTGAAATAGATGGCTTGTAAGCTGATAAAATTAGCATGGTGTAACCCTCTAAAGGCCCCATGCACACGGCCGTACCTGTAATCACGGGCCGCAATTGTGGGCACGGCCGGACAGCCGCCTGCATTTTAAACCCATGCTCCCATACAAAGTATGGGAGCACGGCCCGTAAAAAGCAAAAGATAGGACATGTCCTATATTTTGCGGTACACTTCTACGGCCTGAACACCTCCCGTAAATAAACTGGAAGGTGTCCGTGGACAATAGAAGTGAACGGGTCCGCAATTACGGACGATTTTTACGGTCGTGTGCATGGGGGCTAAAGAGCCTCTGTCCTGACAGGAACACTGTATTTAGAAATGGTGGTCTATACTGATACAATCCCAGTCTCATTACAATATAGGACCATTTACAGTAATATGTGACTTGTGCTCATAGATTTAAACTTTTTTTTTTTTTTTTTTTAAATGAGTCAATCCTTAAATGCCATTTTGGTTCTTAACTTAAATAGGTCTGCAATTCTAAATTATTTCATAATATATCTTTATAGTGTTAAACGATAACATTTTGGCTCCCTGCAGCCACCACTAGAGGGAGCTCACTGCAAACTGTATGCAGCAAGCTCCCTCTAGTGGTGGCTTCAAGCAGACCGAATTTTATCGTTTAACTCTTTGGCTATGCAGAGGATTTTGAGCTCTTTATCAAACCAATGGAGCTCTGACCTATATAGATACTGTAGAAGATGCCGGTCATTGGCATTCCCCACCAGTAAAGTTCTGGAGACCCAAATCTCTGGATCCTGACCCATGGTGGTGCATAGGGGTATAATGAATCTATAAATGCAGATGTTTCCCTGTGATCGGCCCTCTTAACACTTCTTAAAGAAGCAGCGTAGTGTTAGATTATGTATGCAATATTCATATTACATACTGGTTCTAATGGAACTGCTGATATAAGGGACACCTGAGGCTGCCATGTTTTCATCCTTCAGTTATGCAGCACTAAATACTAATTAAAAGAGACCAAACGACCTCAACTTTATTGTAATCAATTTGGTTTTAGGACAAATGTGATAAGACGGCTGTGACTTGCAGGGATCCCCAATGTTCTTGAGCCTTTAGGGTGCAATGTTCTGTAGCCAGGGAGCTGTTAAATATTCCCAGTTGCATAGTGTGTCCTGACCTTCGTATGGAGAATATATTTGAAGGTAGAACCTGTACAGTTAACATTTTACATTCAATGTTTTATTTTTTAGTGTTTAATTTTTTTTTTGTCTGTTCCATATCTGTAAACTGAAGTGTGGAATAAACGGACGATTTATGGTGTGAAGGTTTCCTGGTTTTTAATCCTTGGAATAATAATGGTCAGTCTGTCAGAGCGGTGAATGACACTGGTGCCCTCTGCTGGATGGTGAGTGAACTATATAAAATAGACTAGATTTGGTGTAGCAGTGTATTGTACAAGAAGAATAAAAAAGATAAAACTTGTAAACTTTCTAACTCTTCGACTCTACCACACTTGGAAGTGCTGTGTGAAGAGAGAAATTTCCAGCCAGGGCAATTTTCCCTCTCGTCTGCTTTCCTTCTATCAGAAAGGTTGGGATATGGGCCGTAACTCTCTCACGGGCCAGGTTTCAGCCCTATCCAGTCTCGGCTGTCTGGCCGTTTCTTCAACAGCTCCATAAATTCTTAATTTGATTTTTGCTTCCGTCTTCTCCTTTTGTGCCTGTGCATGGCATCTCTCTCCGCGTTCTTTCTTGGCCGGTCGCTTTCCTAGTGGCGGTTCCTTCCATCAGGCGAGTATCAGAATTAATGTCCTTGTCCTGCAAATCTCCCTCTATGGTGATGCACCAAGACAAGGTGTTGCTTCGGCCCGTACGTTCTTCTCCACCAAAGGTTGTTTCTGCCTTTCACACGGAGAAAATTGTCCTCCGATCCTTTTGTCCCTTCCCATCCTAGGGAGTGTCCTTGTCGAACGTGGTTTGTGCTCTGTGGATCTACATCACGCAATCAGGGCTGGTTCTCTCTTTGTGGTTCCAGTGTCCTAGGCCAGGTCTGGTGGCATCTAAGGCCACCATATGCTGGATTCGGTTAGCCATTGGTAAGGCGTACCAGTCAAAGGGAAGAGAACTTTCGAGTGATGGTCCGTTCCACTCAAGCGGTAGCGGCTTCATGGGCGGTTCAAAACAGCCTCGTCTTGCAAGTGTGTAAGACTGCTGCATGGTCTCCTCTACACTTTTTCAGAGTTCTGCAAGGTGCATCTTCTGAAGCCGCGTGGTCGCAGAAATCTGTGGGCCGCGCTTCTCTGACTGCGCTCAATTTTTTCCCCACACTGCGGTTGCACATCTAAAGGTCATGTCTCCTAATGACACGGATGAGAATTAGATTTTTTTTTGTCACACTAAAATCTCACTTTCTTTGGGGGTACACCGCACCCACCTAATATTTTGTTTTGGGATTTCTCTGTAGGGGTCTATTTCTTTGGGTTCTATAGTTTGAGCTCCATAGGTTGCATTACTGTTTGTTTCTTCTTCTCCCATTGCTTTTGTACAAAACAGTTTTAGCCCAGTGTCGGGAGGAGGGGGTGCGGGTAGAGCTGGTAAGAGGCGCTAGCACCTTTTATTTAGTGTCCACCTCCAAGTAGCAGAAGTTATACCCAAGGTCATCGCTATGTACCCCGATAAATGTGACGAGAGGGATTACACAGTGAGTAACTAAAAATCTAGTTTTTGGTCTGTAAATGTTTCATGTCATTTACTACTCAAAATGCCAGAACTGAAATGTTAACTCGTCATATACAGTAAGTGGAAGGCATCAAAGAAGTGACGTGGTGCTGCAAGTTTCAAAGGCGGCATGTTCTATAAACTAGGCAAAGTAGGGGTTAAAGCTATACTCCAGGTAAAACTGATAAATGGGGGAATTTATGAAGGGCTTTGCAACCATTTTGACTCCATAAAACGGATGTAAAATATGCTGCACGCCATATTTACGCAATACGGTTGTGACTCTACAGCTCACCAATTTAAAAAAAAAAAAGATGGGTCTTAGTAAATCTGCCCAATTCTGCTTTGTCTAGTGCAGAACACAGGATCAGTTTTACCTGGAGGGTTTCTTGAAGTATAAAACACTGCATAGGAAAGGTCGTGCTGGTGGATGTAGCAACCAGAAAGTTGTCAAAAGTTTCTACCCTTCGAATGTGGAATAAGAACTGGAATCTTTTCGGCTGTTTTCTACATCTCCACATTTCTCATTTGCGCTACGGGTAAAGAATTTTGGGAAGGTGGAGATAATGTGACTGCTGAGTGGAGATAACAAGTTCTTGGTTGTATGAATTCACAGGTAAACTTTTTTTTTTTTTTCCATTTTAATGGTCAGGAAAAACTCTTAGGCCTAGTTCACACAGTGTTTTGGTGCAGTTTTTGGGCGTCAAACTGCGCCAAAAAACGTCTGACAATGGAAAAGAATACTTGCGGGAAAAAGAAGTCATGCCCTTTCTTCAGGTGTTTTACTCTCCGAATTCACATTGACAGCAATGGGAGGCAGAGAAAGCAGTCTTCGCTGCGTTTTTTGCCCGCTACACTCACTGGCCGCGGCCCAAAAAAAATGAAGGAATTTTGAGGCAGGTTTTTCCCTCTTGCAAAAAAAAAACTCAGTGTGAACAGGGCCCAACATGTCAGCAGCTGCTAGAGTGCGATTTACATGGAGGTGTTAGTATGTTCCAGTGATGATTAGAGCTCTGTTATTCTGTTACAGAGCTCCAAATCTCCTGCTACAGTCAGATGTCATTTATAAGATTCTGGTTGCCCCCTGGAGACACGTTGAGGGCACACATTACGGTCATACCCAAGGAGGGTAAGGACCCATCCCTATGCCAGAGTTATCATCCTATTTCTCTACTGGATGTAGATCTGAAACTATTTGCGAAGATTCTTGCATATCGGTTGACTCCGCTCCTACACAATGTGATATATACCGACCAAGTGGGTTTTGTGCCCTTGCGGGAAGCGCGAGATAACACCACACGGGCAATTAATTTAATGTACCAGGCGGCAGCTTCGGCACTCCCCACTTGTATTTTTGTCGACGGACGCAGAGAAGGCCTTCGACAGGGTCAGCTGGGGCTTTATGTTGGCAACTTTGCGACATATAGGTATGGGGACTCATATGATGTCCTAGATTTCGGGTTTCTACTCCTCCCCAGCGGCCCAAGTTAAGGTCAACGGGCACTTTTCATCTTCATTTATGATCACTAATGGTACATGGCAAGGCTGTCCCCTATCTCCACTGATTTTCATTTTATGCATGGAAGCTTTGTTGTGCCATATCTGCTCCAACATGGATATTACGGGCCTGGACTTGGGTGGCAGGCCCCATAAGGTTGCCGCCTACGTGGATGATTTACTCTTCTTCCTCACAGCCCCAAGAATTTCCTTGCCCAACCTGATGGCGGAGTTGAGTAGATACTCGAGATTATCCAACTTCAAGAACAACTACCAGAAGTCAGAGGCTCTGAACATCTCGTTACCACAGATTCTGGTTACTGACCTGTCTGAGTCCTTCTCCTTTAAGTGGGCAAGGGACTCGCTTAAATACCTGGGAGTCCGACTTCCCAGTGATCTATCTCGCCGGTATGCGGTGAACTTTCCTTCACTTCTTCAACGTATAAAGGCTGACCTGGATTCCCTTGACGTCGGCCACCTTTACCTGGTTTGGTAGGTGTGTGATTTTTAAAATGAACATTTGGAACAGTGGATTCTGTATCTTTTTCAGGCCCTACCGCTACATATCCCACGCCCGTTCTTTCAATCCCTGCTGTCCCTTGTGCACAAATTCATCTGGGCAGGGAAACCGGCGGGTCTTGCCCGATCCCTGCTTTTTCGTGTAAAGAGGGAGGGGGGCATTGGTCTTCCGGACTTTGTCTCCTACCATCATGCCTCTCACTTGACACGAATTTTAGACTGGTTCCGACATGGCGGGATTAAAGAATGGGTGTCTATGGAACAGGCTTTTATGACAGTCCCTATACAGGCACTACCTTGGTTGGGTAGACATGCTCCCCTGGTAGCACGGACACACCCTACGATCGGTCCCACTCTTGCAGTTGCGGCACAGGTTTTTCCTCGGGCGGAGTTCTCGCCGTCCCCCTCCCCGCTGTTCCCGATTTTGGGCAATCCAGCTTTTCCACCGGGACTGGACTGTGGCCCTTTCCAGCTTTGGTTGAGGGCAGGTAAGGGACGGGCCGTACACTTTTTGCAGGATGGGAGGTGGATGTCTAGCGCTCAGCTACAGTCTTTGTCGGACCCGGTCCCTTTCTCGGCGTGGCAGGTTACCCAGCTGCGACATTTCCTGGCGTCATTAGAACATCCTGCGGCACAATCGCGAGATAGCTCCCCGTTTGAACTCCTATGTACAGGCACGATTCGACACTCGTTATCCAGACTTTACACTCTCTTGATCTCACCCTCCAATCTACCCCCACCTTCTTACCTGGGAGAGGGACTTGGGCTTGACATTTACCCCTGAACAAAAGGAGCGCCTATTCACCATGACGCATAAATCCTCTATGGCCAGCAGATTTCAGGAGGCCGGGTTCAAGATTCTGTCCCGTTGGTATAGGGTGCCTTCCAGATTGCATGCAATGATCCCAGCGGTCTCGCCATTATGCTGGAGATGTGGTGACCACGTGGGTAGAATCATGCATATTTTTTGGGACTGCCCACTCCTGGCTGACTTCTGGTCCGAGGTGTGGCGCATTTCCTCTAAATTTACAGATTTACCCCTCCCATGATCCCCGGGCCTTTTCCTGCTCCATCTATGTGAGGTCCCACTGTCTATGTATAGACGCTCGGTGCTTCACCATTTGGTGAACGCGGCCAGGGCGTGTGTTCCTGCACTGTGGAGACAATCCTGTCCCCCGTCAGTGGCCATGTGGTTCGGTAAGATTCAGGAGATGATGAGAATGGAGGACCTCACGGCCTCAATGAAAGGGTCCCATGCCTCCTTCCTCAGAACATGGCGTGAATGGATCTGATTTCAATCCACTGCGGAATATAAACCCATCATGGCCTCTTGACTTCACACCTAGATCCAGTGTGTCAGGTCAGCTCTCTCCCTTTCCTCTCTTCCCTTACTGTCCCTGCTTTTCTTTCTTTCTCTTACTGTTCTCATGTTCGCTCCTGGAGTATTATGCACGGCTGCGGGTTCAGGGTGCATGTCGGAGATTCTTTCACACTTGATTTGAGCGATGTATTTATTTCTTGTGATCCCATGCACTTATGTAATGCAGATAGTCAACCTGTGGCCTGTTGACTGTATTGCACTGGCATTTTACAATTGTGTTGTGTATACTTTGTGTTACAAAATGAAAATAAAAATTTATAATAAAAAAAAAAGATCCTGTTACCACTAGGGGGAGCTAATTGCATAAAGATTTATACAGCTCCCCTTGAACTCAAATACTCCTCCGTCACTAGGCCCCCTCTAGTGGTGGCTGAGCACTATGCTCCTTTCCTGTTTACTACATAAAATGATATAGTTTTTTGCTGCGCAGTGTGTCAGGTAAGGAAGATGTATTGGTTGTTAAACTATACTCACAAGTTCTGAAATGCGCATTAAAACCCCTTAGAGAGAACATTCATCCCGTTAAAAGTTTTCCCTAACCCCAGCCTAAAGATGGGGCATCTAACAGCAACTATTTCTACTCCACAGAAGCAGAGACGAGAGCGGCAGCCATGTTTGCCGTAGGTAGGAAACCAAACTTCCCTTTTCATGTTGTTTGACTAAATTCTATATCCTGAACAAAGAGTCCTGGGGAAGGAAAGAGACGAGGAGTCATAGAGAGGACGCACTATATTAAGCCAGGCTGATCCCATGCAAAAAAAAATATCTAAAAATACTCCGTAGGATCATCTTCTCACGACTCTGCGCACAGGGCGGCTCCTCCTGGCATACAAGCAATAGGGAGACACCTTAGCTGGAATTTTGGTAAATAATTGGAGCTGACAGAATATGGTCTGATGAAGCGTTTTATGTTTAATCAGGTCTAATTTCTCTGCTCTTGGCATCTGGATTATATTCCAGGTTGCAGTCAGTGAGTCAGAGAGACACCAGCACAACCAAGAAGTAAGCGAAAAAACGTTAAGGGGGTCTTCCCCACTAATGACCTCTATTGCATATGACTTGGATATGTCATAAATGTCTGGCGGGGGGGGGGGGGGCCTGACTTCTGAGACCCTCACTGTACCCAAAATTAAGGGACCACAGTGCTAGCCCAGAGGCCGTGTAGAGAATTACACAACACAGCGCCATTCCGGGCATGTACGGTAAGAAACTGAATGGGGGGGGGGGGGGTCTGTTTCTAGGTATGTGGGGGACCAAGAGGTCAGACCACCACTGGTCAGATGGTAATGGCATATTTGCCTGCGATAAGTCATCAATGTCTGTGTTGGGCAAACCCCTTTCAGGGCGGGTTCACATAAGAGGGCGCTGTGTCATTTGTGTGGTGCATTATTTTCTATGTAAAAACTCACACTAACCAGATGTTACATGTAGAACAATGGAGGATTATGTATTCTCATTCACACTGCCGTTGTTGATCAGCAGAGTACAGATCCTCATTTACAGAAGCCTGTATTCTGCCCCTAGAACATCCAGGCTGTCAAAAAAAAGACTGTCTGCAGGGAAAAGAAACGACACTATTGTTGCCCGTAGGCTAGGACTGGTATTGCAGTGTTCACTTGAATGGAGATGAGCTGCAAAACCAGATACATCCCATGGACAAGTGTGGACTCTGTTACAATGTGCCCTCAAGTAACAGCTGATCACAAGGAGCGATCCCTAGCGATCAGCCGTAATCTTGGGGGAAATCTAGCAGCATGTTAAATTCCTCTGCAGCACCACTACAGGCAAAATGAGGCATTACACAGTTCCCACTGAGATCAAAGGGCTGTCCACGTAATGCACAGGTGAGTCAGGATCTCCAGAGGGAGAGGCTCTTTGATTTTTTGGCTAATAGAAGAGGATCCTCAATAGGGACCCCCCTCTATTAACTTGGTATTCCCTAATAGGGTATTGTGTGTGCAGAGAACCCCTTTAACCTACATTCTAATTCTGCAATGTGCTCTGTGCCTTGCATCTTTGTGTGTCCGTGCTCAGTTTTTGGGACTATATCGCACATATAGTTTTACCACCTTCGCAAATCAAATCCAGTACAACAATTAATAAACTCTTTTTATATATTACACATATATAGAAATGAACAATAAAAAATAATTTACTTATGTAGAAAAACACACTCAGTTTCTCTTTTGTTGTGAATATATTATAAAAAAATATAAGAGCCGGGTGGTGGTTTAATTTCTGTGTAGCCATATTGGGGGCAGGGTAGTGTTGTGACATTACACCAATTCAGAAGAGCGTCATCAGACATTGGCTACATAGTGGTCACTGAGATACAACTGATGTAATAAAGACTCCTGTAAAGTTGAGGTGTAACAAAATATGGAATGTAACTTTCCCTCCCCTGCACCTTATCGCTCTTTAAGGCTATGTACACTATTGCAATCATATTTTTATTACTCTAGAACAGTTTCCTGACCTTTTCGCACTCGAGGCACCCCATGAAAAAAACCGTTTTCCTCAGGGCCCCCCTACCAAAAATTGTTTAGAGAAAGACAGAAAACGGCTAAAAACAAGCACTACACTCGTAGGGTATGTTCACACAGCGATTTTTGTAAGGCAGAAAAAATCTGCCTCAATTTTTTCAGGAATTTTGAGGCAGATTTTGAATTGACAGCGTTGTTTGACTTTTTTTTTTTGTGTTTTTTAAGCCATTGAAGCTAATGCAAAAGACGCAGGCAAAAAAGCACCAAACAAACGCCGCAGGTATTTTCTGCCTGCTATTAATTTCAATTGAAGGTCAGAGGTGGAAACCACTTGAAGATTATCAGCCCCCCACCTCAGTTAAATGACCATCAGCCTGCCACTCACAGATGCACCCGTGTAGGTAGTGCCACACAGCCAATTTGTAGATGGTGGCACCCCCCCCATCCCCTCTTTCCTATACATAGTGCCACTGTAGCTCCCTGAGGGAGCAGAATCCCCCTGTGGCCGGGGATCCCGCTCCTGAACGGAGCGCTTGATGTCTCTGTCCATATATGGACAGTGACATCAGGGGAAACCCCTGAAGCGGAATCCCCGTCCACAGCGTTGCCAACGATGTGACCGGGGATTCCACTCCAGGAGCAGCCCCTGAAGTCCCTGTCCATTTAGGGATAGTGACGTCAGGGGCTTCTCCTGGAGCCGAATTACTGGCCACCGCGCCGGCAACGCTGTGAAGGGGGATTCCGCTTCAGGAGTTGCCCCTGTTCTCACTGTCCATATATGGACAGAGACATCAAGCGCTCCGTTCAGGAGCGGAATCCCCGGCCACAGGGGGATTCCGCTCCTTCAGGGAGCGACGGTGGCACTATGTATAGGAAAGGGGGATGCCATCTACAGAGGTGGAGGGGTGCTAAATACAAGTTGGCTGCAAAAAATCTCCTCCTCCTCACATGCACTTCGCGCTGTGAGCAGGAGAAAAAGCATGTCCTCAGTGGCTCAGAGGAGTGTCGCAGCACCCTGTTGAGAACCACTGCTCTAGAACATCAAAAATAAAAATGAATAAATGTCTTAATTAAAAATCTCCTACGTGTGCGTGTGCAGCTCCTAGGTAGACCTATGGGTCCCCATGGTAACAGACTACAAGCAAACACTGTGCAGTCTGATCCTGCCATCATGTGTTACTCTATTCCATTTGCCTCCTCTTCTACGGTCTGCTGCTTAGCAAATAATAGAGAGAGAAGTAACACATGACTGCAAGATCAGACTACACACAGTGTTTATTGTAGTCTGTTACCATGGAGACACATAGGTTTGCATTGGAGCTTTATTTTAGATGCATTCTAGGAATAAAAATAGTTTAAAAATTATACACTCATTTTAACATATTATAACTTCATGCCAAGATCCCAGTGAAATATGGTACAATACACTGTTCTCTTCCAAGTATATCCTTTGTCATATTTCAGATTCATTCCTTTTGTTACCAGACCTGTTGTGCTATATGTTGTGTGATTTAGGGTAAGCAGAAGCACTGGAACATCAGCTGCAAAATCCCCAATGTTTCTAAGGAAACAGGTCAAATGTGCTGACCAAAAGCCAAAAAGAGAAAAATGTGCAAAGGAAAGGGTTAACCATCATAGTCTATGTCAGGCGCTTCTTCCACCTCTTCACTGTCTTCTACACTATTGTGCCGCACATGCTCAGTAGACTGGAGTGGGATGGAGAGGGCACGATACACGGCCTCCACTGTGCTCTGTGATACGTAATAGCTGAGATTGGCAGAGGGCATCTTGGACCTCATTTCTTCTAGGCTCCGGTACGCCTGGGGAGAAAGGATGTGTTCAGGATCAGTGTTCTATAAGGTCACCCACACACCTAGAGGATTTTCTGCAGCGAAACGTTACGTGTGGATTTCACCCCCTTCTTCATTGAAAAGGGTGAAACTGCAGTGAACATCCAGAACGAGTATGCTGCGGATTCGAAATACTGAATCATGCTCTGATTTCCGTGCCGAAAATGTTCAGCAGCATGTGGATGAGATAATTATAAAATCTCATCCACTTGCCTGAAACGGTCCGCTGCCGGTAAATCCGCTACTTGTGCAGGGGCCTAAAGGGTCAGCATTAAGATGGACACTATATAAGAAATACAGACAACATCCGGACTCACAAACAAAATAACAAGGTGGGAATGTTGTGGCTGGTTTTATGTAAATAAGGTTTAATCTTTGTATGATTACAATTTCTGGAACGTTCGGATCTACCTTGTGTTTCAATACCTTACCATTTTCAAGATCACTGCTTGATGTCAGTGAATGTTACCACTCTTGTTTACATCCAGAGACTGAAAACCTATGCAGATCTAATATCGACTGTGTGCTACAATCCTCTGTCAGCTAAAAACAGCAGCAGCACAAATCACTTTGCTGTCCTGATAGTTTGCTACAGTGCATCAGTGAAGGTAAATCGTTGATGTGCCCAGGCTGTATGGCTCACAGAGGATTCTGTATGAAATTTCAGGATCTGCATGTAAACAAGGATGTTCCATTCAGTGGCAACAAGCGGAGATCTTTATAATGGTAAGCAACGAAAACACAAAGTATAGAATACAAAGATGTAAAAGTTCAAGCGCTTTTCTGCGTGTGAAAATAGTTGTATTGTGCATATTATTTCTGCATTCTTACTGCTTAGTCTCTGTTCACATCCGCGTTGTGGTTTCCGCTTATAACAGAAGCCATGATGCGGTGCTGGATCTGATCCATCAGGGGACTTGGGAGACCCCCATTCTGGTGGTGTCGGTCCTAGAGGTGGGACCCACATCTATCCGACATTAAGGCTGGGTTCACACGACCATGTTACGTCCGTAATGGACGGAACGTATTTCGGCCGGAAGTCCCAGACCGAACACAGTGCTGGGAGCTGGGCTCCTAGCATCATAGTTATGTACGACGCTAGGAGTCCCTGCCTCTCTGCAGGGAAACAGTCCCGTAATGTAATCATGTTTTCAGTACGGGACAGTAGTTCCACGGAGAGGCAGGGACTCCTAGCGTCGTACATAACTATGATGCTAGAAGCCCGGCTCCCAGCACTGTGTTCGGTCCGGGACTTCCGGCCGAAATACGTTCCGTCCATTACGGACGTAACATGGTCGTGTGAACCCGGCCTTAGAACATATCCTGTGGATATGCTATAAATGTTTGCGGTGACACAACCCCTTAAAAGAAAAAACGTCACATTTTTTAAATGCAATTGAAAACATTTCCCAGTTAATGTCTATATATAATGTTCAACAACTTTGTAAAGACTTTGCTTTACTTATCATGTGCTGATTTTCAGCTTCATGATTTTTTTTATGACTAAAGTTAAATTCAGAATTCTGCTGCTTTCCTATAACCGGAGAGCAGTGCATTGTGGAGCTCAAATCACAGTTGGGGTATGTTCACACGGGCTATTTTCGGGCCGTAAACGTCCCGAAAAACGGCTGAAAATTGGAAGCAGAACGCCTCCAAACATCTGCCCATTGATTTCAATGGGAAAAACGTCGTTCTATTCCGACGGGCCATTTTTGTCACTTCTTCAGCCGTTTTTCCATAGACTATAAAAAAAAAAAAAGCTCCAAAAAATGCGAGTCACTTAAAATAACTCCTGAAAATCAGGAGCTGTTTTCCCTTGAAAACCGCTCCGTATGTTCAGACGTTTTTGAGTTTGTGTGTGCACATACCCTTACACGGTTAGAGCCACGGTTGTTAAAAGCGGAGTTAAACCTTGTCTTGGCTGCAAAGGAGCATCAGCAAAAAGACACTGAAGGGTCGCAGATTTTCTTTACCTTCTGAAAGTCTCCCTGTTGTGTGTAATGTTCCACCAGAAATCCGAACACATCGCCAATGCGGACAGCACCCTCCAAATCTGGCTCTTCCAGCAGCAGCTCGCACTGTCTGATGGCTTCCGGCTTGTCCGAGGAGTATGCCCTGTGACAGCAATAACTGTTATGAGTGTCAGACTGAAGTACCTGGGACTCAGCGATAAAGAACAAGTGCCCTTTAAATTCTATAGAAAGTTCTCTTTATAGCGCATGAAGGTTATATCATCAATAAAGACGGAGATACAACCTGAAAAAAAAAAATAGTATTGTAGGTGGGTCATATCACCATGTTGGAGCCTGGGCCTCTGGTAGGCCAGACCAACCCTGTTTGATGCCGGTACCACACAGTATGTCTTAGCTCAGGGGTCAGAAACCTTCAGCACTACAGCTGTTGTAAAACTTCAATTCCCAGCATGCCCTGACAGCCTTTGAATGTAATAATAAAGCCTTTGGCTGTCAAGGCATGCTGGGCATTGTAGTTGCACAACAGCTCGAGTGCTGAAAGTTGTTGACCCCTGTCTTGGGCCCTGTGCAGACGACCGTAGAATTAGTTCGTAATTACGGACCCATTCACCTCTACTGCCCACGGACACCTTCCCGTATATATTTACAGGACGTTGTCCGTGCCGTAGAAAGAGGCGCCGCAAAAGATAGGACATGTCCTATTTTTTGCTTTTTACGGACCGTGCTCCCATACTTTATATGGGAGCACGGGCCGCAAATGCGGGCGGACGTCAGCGCCTGGCTGTGCCCGTAATCATGGACCGTGATTACGGGCACGCTCATGTGCATGCAGCCTTAGCTCCTCGGAGAACAAGCAATGTTAGGAAACATTACCTACGAGCCTGGATAAACCTCTTGACCAGAGTAATTTTGTTCTGCATATCAGACAGTCGTCTCTCTTGCTCTTCTGGGCTACGCATTTTGGCTTTAGACAAACACTTGTAAGCCTCGTTCAATGCTCCGATGGCCTTCTCATAATTCTGAAATTCATCAATTTCCACCTAAAACCGAGAGGAGTTTAGGAAAAGACAAGGAGGAGTTTCAATTTATCGAGAGGTCCATGTGCTGATCACTCACCTGAGCGCAGGCATCGTAGAAACCAGCCAGAAGGTCGAGGGCTCTTCCCTTGGTGTAAAAGTTAATAATGTTATTGACAATATGGGGATCTTGTCGCCAATCCAGAGACTGCAGATAATTGGCTGCCATTATGTAGATTTCCTTCTGCCGGGAGACTCCAGCAAAGAACACGATCTTCTCAGTGTCTCCTGACTTTAATAAAGATCTCATGGCCTGGTAAAGAAGACGACGAGATAACAAATCACTATAGTATGAGGAGACTGCCCCCTCTCTGCAGACTATGGAAACTGTAACTGCATTGGGAATCCCAATTTACCTAATAAAGGGTCCTATACTATAGTGAGATAGTGTCCCGGGGCAGGAATCAGGATGCGGTGTCCCAATGTCACCTCTTACCTTCAACTTGTTTCCAGCCTGAGTGTATTTCTTGGTTGCGAGGTGATAATTCCCCTGTCGCATGCAACAGTCAGCGATTCGTTCGAGCAGTTCTCGTCTTGCTTCCTCGCTAAGCTCCTTGGAGTTTTTGGATACGGTCATCTTTTCCGCCATGTCCTCTGTAATGATGAGATTTTGCTCCAGGCACAGCTGGAGGGCATCATAGTACTGCAGGACAAAGATTGACAGAAAGATCAAAAAGGGAGAAATATTCTGATCATGTCCAATGTGTCTATAAGGGTATGTTCACACGCACTGTTTTCAGAAGTAATTCGGGCGTTTTACGCCTCGAATTACGCCTGAAAAAACGGCTCCATTACGCCTACAAACATCTGCCCATTGCTTTCAATGGGTTTTACGATGTTCTGTTCCCACGAGGTGTAATTTTACGAGTCGCTGTCAAAATACGGCACGTAAAAAGACGCCCGCGAAAAAGAAGTGCATGTCACTTCTTGGGACGTTTTTGAAGCCGTTTTTCATTGACTCCATTGAAAAACAGCTCCAATAACGTCCGTAAAATACACAGCGAAAAAAGCGAGTTGCTACAAAACCGTCTGAAAATCAGGAGCTGTTTTCGCCTGGAAACAGCTCCGTATTTTCAGACGTATTTTGCTACTGCGTGTGAACATACCCGCACATATAAACAATTTACCTTTTTAGCCGCCAATAGTAATTCCACAGCCTTCTCAAACTGGTTGTGCTGGATGAAGAAATCGGAGCACCGAGCAAGCAGAGCTGGGTCAGACTTGTCATCTAGGTCCTCCGCTATTAGTTGAAGAGCCCCAAACTGTTCAGTAGCAAATGCCAACTCCAACGCCTTGGAGAGATGACCTGACTAGAAGAAAAAGGGTCATGTTAATGCTTACAATGTGGAGCCTGGACAAGAGGTATGTGGATATATCCCAAACACAAGCCATTGCAACTATAAAGCATCATATGTATTAGGCATCCATGATATGAGGAACGTACGTGCAAGCTCTATTGGCACGTAGTGCCCTGGTAAGAGACTTGCCAAGCTTGTAGCTGAACTCAGACACTTGGTCAAAACCGATTGGGCCTTGGAAAAGACTAGCGACCTACGTTTCTCTCTCAGACGCACCCGTTCAGCTCCCAGCGCTCGATCCAATGTTTGATTATGGCGACGTTCCAAAGTCACAATTTGCAAGAGGAGCGCAGAAACCTCAGCTGCCGCCCCCTGTTCAAACGGAACCAATTTTATGAACAGATGAAGCATTTATTGATGCGCCTCCCATACAAATAGTGGATTGGCGTTCAGGAGTGCGTTGGTAGCAAAGTTAGACTGGGTCACGGGCAATTTCCTCCGAAATAACCGTATCTTGCAAAAAAAAAAAGATTCATTAAGTTGCCACGGTCTCCTAGGTGGATGGGCCGTGGGTATGGGGAGAGACATGCAGATAAGTGCATGATCGGATATAAAGCTCCTATTTAACACCGTAATAAATCAGTCTTCAGTAAGCTCCCCCTAGTGGTGGCTGCAGGCAGACAGAATTGTATCATTAAGTCTGGCTCTATGAAGAGAAGCAGGGGGATTTGTAGCTCTGTGACAGAGAAATGGAGCTCCAACCCCTATGGATGTATTATTAAACCAAGCACATCATTTTGGACCTATTTCGGGGACTGTATTGACTTGGTTCCAAAAATATAATATTTTTCCAATCCTAAGCTTTTTTCCTTTTACCTTGTGGTACAGCATAACAGCTCTATCCATTTGCTCCCCCTTTTCTTCATAATACCGAGCTGCGTCCATCATGTCCTCTGGGGTGCTCAACAATGCCAGGTTCATGAGTTGGTCATCCAGATTATTTTCCTGTATTGGATTAAGTATCTGGGTAATACTTGATAATGAGGTTCACTGGATACTGTGGTAATAAAGCGTATGTATATCTACCTTGCACAGCCTGATGGCATTATTATAAGCCTGGGCTCTGGTATAGAAATGCACTGCCTGTTTTAGATCCCCTTGGCTTTCATACTGACGTGCCAGATGGTAGGAAGCTGCCAGGTTACCCGTCTCATTTGCGATTTCTGCAGCCTAGAAAAAAAAAAAAGATTTCAATATATATATATATATATAAACATAAACACACATATACGTCTTCCCTTACTTTCTATCGAAGGCCTTAACACAGCACTTTTTGTATGCTGATTCTGCCATGGATTCAGGAAAATGGCTCCTATTGCTTTCGAATGGGAATCTATCTTGGTGCAAATTCCCATTAAAGCTGGTAAGCCGGCTAGTTTTGTCGCTGTATTTTGCGCTTTTCAGCTTGCATAACATAACCCAAGATGTATGTAAGATGTATGACATAAACAAAACATATAAATAATTTTTGAAAACCCCCAAAAGACGTCATCTGTCGCCCATAAACTCCCACGTTAAAAAAAAGTCACAGCCATCCAGTAAGGAAATGTATGGATTTTTAACGTAGGAGTCTATGGGCGACAGATGGCACCCACCGGAGGCTCTTATCGTCTATGGACAGCCATGTTTAAAGAACGTATACGTTTCTTTACTGGATGACACGAGATTGGATTGAATCGGTATCAAAACAAACTGTATAACTTAATATTAAGAAAAATCTGTGTGTATAATAAAAAATAAATAAATAAAAAAATTATTATGTATATATATATATATATATATATATATATATATATATTATATACACACATACACACACACATATATATATATATACACATACACATATTTACATATATACACATACACACATATATACACATACACACACATATATTTACATATATACACATACACACACATATATTTACATATATACACATACACACACATATTTACACATACACACACATATATTTACATATATACACATACACACACATATATTTACATATATACACATACACACACATATATTTACATATATACACATATATATTTACATATATACACATACACACACATATATTTACATATATACACATACACACATATATACACATATATTTACATATATACACATACACACACATATATTTACATATATACACATACACACACATATATTTACATATATACACATACACACACATATATTTACATATATACACATACACACACATATATTTACATATATACACATACACACACATATATTTACATATATACACACACATATATTTACATATATACACATATATATTTACATATATACACATACACACACATATATTTACATATATACACATACATTTACATATATACACATACATTTACATATATACACATACACACACACACACATATTTACACACACACACACACACACACACACACACACACACTCTATGTAGGTGAAATTGGATTTTAGGTTCGTAGCCCCTAGATGTAAATGTTTGCTGTAGTCTCGAACCTTCTGAATGTTGCGCAGGAAGCAATGCACTCGCACCAGGGACAGGTAGTCTTGCGCCAGCTCATAATATTTCAGAGCATTATCCAGGTTAGACTGGCTCTCGAGGTACTGAGCCCACCATTTCCAGAGGATTCTGTATGAAGGCAACCAGACACAAGGTCACAGCGTTATACGTAAAGCATTATTGTATCGGCCTCCTGTTTACTGTTACTGATGGGATTGATCATCTTACTTGTCTTTCTTGTTATTAATGTAGGTCTCCAAGGTCTGTGGGTTCTCCAGGAGCATCCGTGGCACCTCAAAACGGTGGGTGTCCGACTTCTCATAACTAAGAAATATATAAAGAATAGTTCAGGGACATTTCCTTCAGATCTACAGCTCTACCTGACAACTGTTCTCAACGTAATAAAGAACCAACAAAAACTTCCCATGACTCTCAACAAAGGAGGAGTTAATCTAGTAAAATCCCAGGTCTTGTGTATGGATATATAAAACCCATCAATGTGGGGGTCCCTCTTCCTGGGATTTTTGTTTGCCTCTCATGAGGTTGACGTCAGTGAACGTACTAGTTGAGTGATACATTACGGTCTCCCATAGCTTCCTGGTGCTTTGCATAGTGATAATAGGTGGTTCTCAGATGGACTCGGTCATGGTTCTCCGCAGTCTCAATTGCTTTCTGCCACTGACCCCAAGCCTGGTACAGTTTATTCAGAAGATCGTAACGTTGGCAGGTTTTGTAAAGCTGTTCTGCGTCTTCCTGCAATAGAGAACAGATACTGTACACCAAGAATCCATACAAGATCCAAGGATACCCAACACGGTGATATCTGAGGCACCCACAAATTGTGGTCACAGATGCATCATTAAAGGCCTTTGAAGACTTTTTTTTAATAAAAACAATGTATTATAGTGTTTAATGCAACTTTGTAATTGTTTTTTTATTGAAAAAAAAAATAATTTAACTTTTTGAAATACAGCTTCTATGTATCCTGGATCTGTAAGCTGTAACTTGGGCTGAAACCCAAATCCGTCAGGATCCACCGGTTATCGATCACATCTAAGTCCATAATTTATATGTGATCGATAACAGGTGGATCCTGCGTCACCGAAGCGGTCAGTCCCGCTGACCTGATGGATTGGGGTTTCTATGTATCCAGGATACATAGAAGCTGTATCTCAAAAAGTAAAAAAAACAACAACATTTAATAAAAACCAAATTACGAAGTTCCATTAAACATGATAATACATTGGTTTAGTAAGAAAAAAAAAAAGTCTTCAAAGGTTTATATAGGCTTTAAATCAAAGCACTCCTCACCATGCTCAAATCCCATTTGGACCTATAATAACGTACATCCTGGTGTTCTCGGATAATATGGGAGCAGTTGGAAGATAAGGGTTCAGACTAACATAGACCCTCATACATTCCATGCCCAGAACGCGGCTGTTACCTTTTCTATACCAATGTCCTGTTTAGGTTTTGGCACATGTCAAATACCTGATCTGTCTTGACCAAACAGAACCTACCAGCATCCCAAGCTGTACAGCCAACATGGCCACTCTGGCTTCAATCTCAGGCTCTTGCTCGGCCTCCCGCAGAGCTTTGGCACCCCTGGCATGGCCCATTTTTCCTAGGCACACTTTGGCCACATCCAGTCTTCTTGTCTTGACGCACATACGTGCCATGTTTTCCCAGACAGTTTCACTAGAAAAAAAAAAAAGGAAAAATGTAGTAAAAATAAAATGTATCACATAAAATGGATCACATTATCAACACAAACGTGGAAAAGCTGGAGGACAACCGATATGGCTGTCCTTACAACTTCCTAACGGGGTTGTCACCCAGCTTCTCCAGGCTCCAGAATGGAAAATTTGCCTAGCTAAGAAGCGAAACATCTTCCACCACTGTATGGCCGCACAGCTAAACAGATTTACTGATATTATTTGATATCAGTAGCCATGTTGGTCTCTTTCAGTAGAGAGATATATGTATATCTATCTATCTATCTATCTATCTCTAAATGTCCAGTATCTCCATGGACGGGATAGAAAGTTTACTGTTGGTGAATATTCTTGTGACCTTTGAAACTTGGCACGGCCTCATAGTTAGGTCTTTGTCCGGGATGTTTAATAGTCGGAGTGATGAGTGTCATTAAATGAAGCACAACAAGGCTGGACACGAGAACACGTACACAGAATCCCTTCCCATCAGTAAACACCTTCCTATTCCCACCATGGTGTAGTAGGAGGATTTCCTGTCACTAAACCAAAAAGAGTGCGCCCTGGCCTGCGAGAAACACTGGGCATGAATAAGAGGGGGAGGCGTGCGGGGTGTAGGGGGCTTCAAGAGAGGCGTATCTGTGGTAAGAGTAAAATTAAATGAAGGGGGCAGGTGAGACGGGTGATCTTTTAGATTAGAGGATCTGTTTGTTTGATGGTAAGGCCGGAAATCAACCCCGCTTTTAGTAGGCGCAGATGACAAAATCGTTAGTTACTGGATGGACGATTTTGCAGCGCTCAGTTTAACCCTCAAAATCGCGCAGCCATTAAAATTGATTAACGGCATCGCAGTTATGCGGGTAAAACTCCTGTATGATCCGTCAGTGCTTACAAGTTGCGGTTTCACAGTTGCCATGGTTTTGGAAAAGAAAGGTGACGTCGCGATGTCACAATGTGAATTTATGATCTTTGCTTCGTGCAACCAAAGCCGCCATGTATCCCCAGCCTAAGGGGGTATCTGAAGGAGTTGGTTTTTTAGTCACGGTTATTACTGCAACGAAAAACGACACCCTTAAAGGGTAACTAAACTTTCAAAAAAAACTTCTGACATGTCATAGTGATATGTCAGAAGTCTTGATCGGTAGGGGTCGGAGACCCCCACTGATCACTAAAACAAAGCAGCAGAAACGCTCGGATGTGCCGCTTTGATTCTGATCGGCTTTCCTCGGAGCGGTGTACGGACTCATACTCTTTCTACTGAGCTTGTACACAGCTCCGAGGAAAGTCGATCAAAAACCAAGCGGTACAGCGCTCACCCACGCGTTTCTGCCACTTTGTTTTAGCAATCAGTGGAGGGCTCAGTGCTCGGACCCCCACCGATCAAAACTTATGACATGTCAGAAGTTTTTCGAAAGTTTAGTTAGACTTTAAGGGGGTCAGAGAAACGTAGCTCCTGTCCTCCAGAAACAGTGCCACTCTAGTCTATAGGCGTTGTCTGGTATTGCAACTCAGCCCTGTTCACTTTAATATGATAACTCATAATGCAAAAACAAATGTAATGTTCACGTTGAAGAAGTATTTCATGATGTAGAGCTCAGAACTAAGACGTGCAGATCTTTATGCCACACGCTGATACTTTATAAGACTGTGAATTAATTAGAGAGGATAAGGTGTGCATCCTGGTCTTCCTCTCGAAACTCATCACATTAGTAGCTACTGCCGAGCAGCTCATGATAACTTTTTCCTGCTATTAGAATGACACAGCCATAAAGGTGGGGGATGGGTGAGAGGTACGTGACTACTGGAGGGAATGGAGGAGGGGGTTTAAAAATTCCGTCATTGATCAAAGGGTTGGTACAGGATTAGAAAAACCTGGCTGCTTTCTTCCAGAAATAGCGCCACTCCTGTCCATAGGTTGCATCTGGTATTACAGCTCAGATCCACTGTAGTGAAAAGAACTGAGCTGCAATACCACACAAAACCTGTAGACAGGAGTGGCGCTGTTTTTGGAAGAAAGCAGCCATGTTTTTCTAATCCTGTACAATCCCCTTTAAGTCCCTATTCTAGAACATATCGCTGGTTACTACATTTATCAATTCCATTAAAGGGTTATTCCCCTTCGTACAGTTCTCAGAGATGTCTTCATAGGAGCCGAGCAACTGTGTGTCCATCTTATGATTTTTATCCCCTGGGAGTAAACAATGTGAGTTGCTTTTGAATGACTGCAAGCAGAGATCTTGAAAAAAGTGAGGAACTGATACAGAAAATATATTGGAAAATTGCAGACCTTTTCATTATACAAAAAATAACATTGGCTGAAACTGGAATACACCTATAAAAACCCCACATGCTATGCAAAAAATAGTTCATTTCTGGATTATCAGATGCCGGATTAAAGGAATTTTAATGTAAATGAAAAGAAATGTTCATTATAAGTAAATGTTAGTTGACTGAATGTTGTACACAAAAGGAATTGTGACAAGTAATAAAAAAAAAACGCCTTCAAACTTTTCCTTTAGGACTGCGTGATCGGTAGTGGAAATAGCGATCCCTCTTTAGCGCCCTCTTTTGGGCTTGTTCCTAACTGCTAAAAATGGTTTAACCTTCAATCCTTTCAAGTTCAACCTATGAACTGTGATTCTTCAGCAACATTTTTGCAAGGTGCATTTTGTTCTAACATTCGGAGAAGGAGAGTCACAGCGGTCGGACCCCCACTGATCGGACATTGGGGGCATATCCTAGTGACAGGGCATCAAAAAAGTGATGTCAATTTTACCCTAAATCACATTTTCTGTAGGGTGATGTACAAACCGCAGATATGTCAATGTATTTTTGATGTAAATATATGGTAAAAGTTTCATTCAGCGGGTTGGGCTTCAGAGCCGCACCGGATGGGCACTCGATAATCGGGTTTGACCTGCCATTGTTTTGAGGCTACGGCAGATTCATCAACTAAGCATGAGCCGTGTATTAATCCAGTTTTAACAAATCTCCCCCAATGTGTACAGCGGAGCTAACCGTCTCTTTTTTTTTGCAGAACAGACTAGTTCAAACGTGGAAAAGATCTCATGTTAATATTCCATTAGGCTCTATTCACACTGTGCGGTCAAATCACAGTTTATTGCAGCAACGTTTGTGAAATTGTGGAAAAACCGCTGCATTTTCGGGGTAATCGTGGCAATAAGCTGTGATTTGACCGCATCGTGTGAATAAACTCTTAGGGCTTATTCACACCAATGTTGAATACGTCCGTGTGATGGCAGTTAAAACAACGGCGGTCACGCGGACGTACGTATTTCAATGGGGCAGTTCACACCGCCGTTGTTCCATTGAAGAATAGAACATGTCCTATTTTCTTCCGTTTTCATGGATCCCTCCATAGACTCAAGTCTATGGGGATCCGTGAAAACAGGTCCCGCACAAGTGAAACTCAGGACGTGAAAAACGGCTGTTTTTCATGTCCGAGTTTCCCCACGTTCGTGTGAATAAGCCCTTAGACTTTCACCTTCATACCGCACCCATAAAATACATTTCAGCCATTATAAGCTCTCATAGGGTTAATCACCCACCTTTCCAAAACTCCTGAATAGCAAATCTAGTCTAGCGTTGAATGTTGCCACCCAGCTTTCCTAGAAACAGATACAGCTATGAGGTTCCCTTCACATACACTTTTTGTGTGGCGTTTTTTTTAGCCAAGTTTCTATAGGAAAATAGTACGTGCGTTTTGATGGCGTGTTTTTCGTGGCATTTCTTTTTATACATATACTGGGGAAGATTTACTAACAAAAGTTTTACACCGCGTAAATTAGACCAGGAGGTCAGAAAACGCACCAAATTTATCAAACTGGTGCATGCGGTATGATAAATTGGCGCACGTAGTTAGACATGATAGACACTTGACTTCCGTATACCACCTAAAAACTGGCTTAGTATATGCCACTTTTTTTGTGCTTGGCGCATGGTGTTGCATTTTAAGTCAAGCCTCCTTTTCGCTAGACCACGCCACTTTCCTGCTGAGCTTCGCCGCCTGGTCAAGCGTGTCGAAAACATGTGGCGCACAGCATGTACGCCAGAATCTGGTTCAATTTGAAGAGTATATCTGCCCCAGTGTGTTTTACTCCCTGTGTTTTTTAGGTGGCGTTCTTCGCAATGTAAATGTGATGCAAAGATTTCTTTTTGCAACGTAATTTTAAAAAAAACAACAACAAAACAACTTCAAAAACACCAAAAAAAAAACAAAATACACACAAATGACTATTGCAATAAAAAGTGTGTGAAGCCACCATGAAACATCTAAATATAAGAGTATGACTCAAGGGGGAGGGGGGGGGGTTATTATTTAAAGGGAAAACGCTTTAAATCCATGGTTCAATTTTGAATAAAATGAATGACCCTTAGGGAGTTGGTCGCAGTTCCAGTCTGTTTAGGGGAGATGAATTGGACATTTGACAGTAATACTTTCCTTATGACTTGGAGGGGAGGACCTAACCCTTTCTACCGTTCCAGCTGTGATTCTTATAAGAAAATTATTAAATTATACACAATGGTGGGGGAGGGGGTATTGGGGTTTTGGACAGGGAAATCTGCCTTCCAGGAAATGCATCCTGCTCTGAGGTTCTTTGCAGAATATCCATCTACACCCAAAGCTTGACCAAAACTCTCCGACGAGGAGGGGTGATGCTGGGAGGAAAGGGGGGTGGAAAACACAGCGACAAAAAAAACATCCATTTCCTCTGCTCCGAGAGAGACAGTTAGGAAATAACTTAACAAAATCCCATGCCAAAAATATATATATCCGTAAAACAAAAACTTCCTATGAGCTGCTGCCTCCCCCTCCCCTCTCCCTGTGTGACTTGCATCTCATGCACACACACGCTATTGAGCTCTCGCTGAGCGTTCATCCTCCACCAGCTCCAAGGAGAAGCTCCTCACATTCACTTACTCCCTAGAAATCTGTGGAGGGTCTTCTATCCCCCCTAATATGGAAACGGTTGCCCCTCTGCTTCTTAAGTGACTTCTATTTGACGCCCACATTGGCTGTGAGTGGACCAAGAGGGGCCACATCTGGAACACATCGGTCTTTGAGCGTGGGAAGAAGAGAGTCTGATTTCCACCTTTCGTGGGGTCTCTTTGCTTGGTGGGGTCCAGACGGGAATGCTGTTGCATCTCCAAGTGCAGGAGGTGGGGGTTGCCTTGCAGGAGTGTGGATAGAGTGGAGACAGAAACTTATTGGGATTTTCTTCCTTCACATCTCCCTTTCATGGGACTTCCAAGCCGGCCGGGCTGGCTGTGCCATTTTTGGGGGGCTTCCACCTCTCAAAATGAGTGGAGATGTCCTCTAGCTGCTCCTGACCCTGTGTGGTGCAGCGGGGCTCGTCCCGTTTAAGTTGAGGTCTGGTGGCAACAGGCGATGGGCATGCAAAAACTAGTGGCTGCGGCTGTGGCAGTGGCGTTGGTATCGCTTATTCTCAATAATGTGGCTGCCTTTACTCCAAACTGGGTATACCAAACGATGGAGGAAGGGCGCAAGCGCAGCGTTGGTCTATGGAAGATGTGTTTGGCTGGTAGAGGATTAAGCACCAGGCCAGGACAAGGAGAAGAACGGGTGTGCCAATCTATTGGTTGGGGGTCTGAGCCATCTGGCTTACAAGAATCCCGGAACACGGTCAAGTGTAAGTATGAGTGTAACTTTTATACCTGTATCGGTCATGTTTCACCACTGTCAATGGGTCACGTGATGGCAACGTCATCATTACTAGAGTCATTGTGTACATGCTGCAATCTAAGAACTTTATAGAATATGCTAGAATAATATGTTCCATTCCAAACGATAAAATATCAATGTAAAATTATAGGAAATGCAAAAAATTCTGCCAAACCCTCACTGCACAGTCCGTAGGACGGTAACATCTACTAAGAGAAGATAAAAGTATTGCAGAAGCTGTAAAAAATGGAGAGAAAAAAATTTATGGCCTTTTAATGATGTTGGAAGTTGGTTGGATTGGTGGCAAATCTTTATGTCTATGGTCAGATTTTCCTACTACAATAATAGATCTCGGACTGATGTGGCCAGTTTCTCCTTAGTTAGGTCACAGGTCAAATATCCAAGTACAATCCTGAAGGCACTGGTTAAATAAACCTGTACTTAGTGAAGGATTTGATTTTGTGGTCCATCATTCAGACTGGCAGAATAATCGATTATTGGAGGGAACATCAATCATTCATGTCAAGGTGCAAAATTGAATTCTAATAAAACATCGCAATGGCGTGTGAATGGACCCGAATTGAGGCAATTAGACATACTAATTCATTTCCCAATATAAACTGGGGCAGATCCATCAAAACTGGTACAAACTTGGTAGAGCTGCCCAAGGCAACGAATCAGGTTGCAGCTTTTATTTAAAAAAAAGGTCCTCTGAAAAATGAGAGCTTGAATCGGATTGGTTGCTATGAGCAACTGCTCCTTTTGTTCTTTGCACTAGTTTTGATAAATCTCTGCCATTGTGTTATAATTTGGTCAGCCAGCGATGATGTAGGGGGCACCCTATTTACATGTACTGTAGATCGTCCATACAGGGGGCTTTCTGTGGATGGGATGAATGATACATGACTAGAGAGTGAAGGAATTATCATCCTGTAAACACAGAGCCACATGATTTTACAATGGACCACTTTAGTCCTAAAGACTACATTTAAAGGGATTCCCAATGATAAGCGGATTGCAGGATTACCCCTTCTGGGTCCGCAGTGATCCCATGTAATTTGTGGGGGAACCCAGCATAGAGTGTTCAATTCTTCTGCAGCGCCTCCACAGGGTAAATGAAGCACTATACAGTTCTCATTGTAATCAATGGGCTGCACAGACATAACGGGTCCCCCAGAGCGAGAGCCGCACTCCGCTTTAAGTCGATTTACTGCCCCAAACTATATAAACCCACCTATCAACAAGGTATAATTTAAAGAGTAATATAATTAAAGGGGTTAACCATTTTGCAAAGAGTGGCTCTAACTCTGGAGGACCACTGCATTACATGGAAACCCATCCATTTCAATAGATGCCATGCTTCACTTCCTCTGCATCACTGCTGTACTGAACATGACCACTTGCCTAGCTTGTTCCTTTGGCAATAGAACCAGGATCCCAAAAAAACAGCAGGGGGCTATAATGATCACCCCCCCCCCTATTAGGCACATCACTGAAAAAGCAAAACAGTGCTGTGTACCTTTCTTGTTCTATCCCTGTGTATCTTATTCTTCTAGATCAGGGGTCAGAAACCTTCGGCACTCCAGCTGTTGTAAAACTACAACTCCCATCATGCCCTGACAGCCAAAGCATTTATTAATCCAGCCAAAGTCTGTGATGGCATGCTGAGAATTGTAGTTTCACAATAGCTGGAGTGCCAAAGGTTGCTGACCCCTGATCTAGATCCAGTAAGTAACTAAGCTACAGCAGCCATTTTAGCCGATGTAACGATCATTTAGTCTTAGAGTCACTCAGGCTTTACAAAAATGCAAAGTCCCTGCTTCCTCCTCCCTCTTTTCCTCTATCCACTGGTCTCTTTGCAACTTCTCCTGTTTTTCACTGGAAGTTAAATGCTAGAAAAATCATGTGAAATATTAGCTTTTTTTCCAACAAAATGATGGTGTCTTAATACAGTGTCCTGGGGAAATGACTATAACCAGAGATTCGCACACAAACCAAGGAGAAAAAGTCTAGGAACCCTTCAAAGTAAAGTATATACAGATTCCTTCAATAAAAAGCTGGTTTTCCTGCACGTCCAAGAATGAAGAGGTTTTTAAGGCCTATCCCCTATTCCTCTGTGTAAGACGATTTAGGATATTAACCCCTTATGTTAGTGAGAGGAGCGAGAGATGTAATGTGATGCTATTCTCACCAGCAGAGAAATGGTTACACAGAAAACGCACAGCATGCATTAGGTCACTGGTAATAAAACATTCATCATTCACTTTCCTTCCCCCCTCTTCTGCTCCCCCAAAGGTCAAATACCACATGTAGAAAGCGGCGTGTTAAACAGTGTGCAGCTTTGTAAAGTGCATGTTACAGGATAGTGTGCAGCGCCGGCCAGCGCTCAACGCCAATTCTCTGCCGCCTCAATGTTCATTTTCTAACAATCAACTATAGTTTAGAACTTGTGTGACTTCTTGTGGGACCGCTGCCCTGGGATCATGTAGTGTGCAAACTACAGTAACCCCATTATAGCCCCAAGAATGACAAATGAAAAGGTATCCAAATGTCATATTTAATAAACCTACATCAATATATTAGGGCAGTGGGGTACATAGAAGAGCGGCAAAAATTAAAATGCCCCCCCCCCCATTGTGGTGCCCAGTTTTGCCACCCAGGACAGAAGAGATGGGTGTTTGCCAACCCAAACTGCTGCTTTGTCTAGAATGCAGTTCCTCTGGTGAGGGGATTCCTGCCCTGGTTCTCAACACCCAATGGCAAAATGGATGGAACAACAGGGACTAGGCTCCCATTCTCCAAGGGTCCCAGAATAGCCAAATGGCCTGTCTGTTTGGTATGTACGCAATTGTATTGTGGGGTTATTTAAAGTATATCCGTCACCAATTTTTGGGGTGTAATCAGTATTAGTTTACAATATATCTCCTTGTGGAAATTCAGGTAAATTATATCTTTTACTTTTTCCAGTGTCTTTTTGCTATTTTTTTTAGCAACTTTCACTTTGAAGTGAACGAGTCTAAAAGGGGTGTCTTGTGTCTGAATGAGTCTACAGGCTGGAGGTGCATCGAGGGCTCCGACCAATCAGATTTAGCTAGCAGAGTATGTCAAGTGACTTGATCACCCAAACAGCTGCTAAATCCTGTATTGTAATATGGCTGGACAAGGGCAGAACCTCTAATGGATATACATAAGCAGTAATTTTATTAAGATACATGGATAAAACTCAGTACAGCGGCAGTGTAAATTAGCATAATACAGGCTGCTGTTTACACAAACTATAATCTGCTACTTTAGTAAAATAGCCTCTAGTCTGCTGACAGATCTGCTCTGAACAGTAGGCTGTAGTTTACAGCGGTATGTATTGTGAATGGAGCAGACCGACATTGATAGTCTTACAAGAGATGTTCCATGGAGCACCAAAATTAAGAGGGGGTTGTCGCACACCCCTGTCCATATGCTCTACCCTCTATCAGCCAGGGTGGAGAGCCGCTCACAAACAGTGGCCCTCCTTCCGGTGAACTTAAACCATCCATGTATTACACAGATGATCATTCATGTGAATGGCCACCGTATAATACTACATTTGGAGTTGGGAAATGTATAGCTGATGGAAACTTCTCCCAGAAAACAGAAGATTGTCAGAGGTGTGTGAAGCCAGACCCACGACCTTCATCATAAAAGGGGTTTACTTCATGAGACCTCCTACTTAAATAGTTAAAGTAGAACTCCAATGAAAAATTGTATTACTGTGGCCGTGTTGTGAGTCTCATAGACTTACATAGAGAAACTGGCTTCCAGTCCGCACATAAGACGCTATGTGAATCAGAAAGTCAGCTTACAGGTCACGTGACTGAACAGGGGAGCCGAACGGAGCCTATGGATTGGAAGATAGACGCTCGGTCTGAAAATAAATATAATTTACATGCACAAGATACAGCAATAGCGTTTTTCATGGGAGTTCTTCTTTAAGAAATCCCCCAAACCTAATGTAATGCTTCATTTCCACTTGAGTGGCACCAGGTAGTAACAGTTGATTGCGGAGCCCACCGCCCAAACAGCTAGGCACAGGGGGGCCTGTTTGTTCATTTACTTTGTACAATCCTTTTAATCCGTCTGAGCAGAACTTTAAATGCAGCTCTGGACTATAATACAGAGTGGAACTCCGGATCAGTGCTAGATCAGTAACGTGGGGCAGGATATCCAAAACGCCATGTGCAGGATACAGAACAGCATGTGCTATTAACCCAAATATAGTGTAGTGCAGTGTACGGAGATTATAAAGATACCATAGTATTTAATAGTAGAAGTCACCATAGCAGAATGTAGCCATAACATTCATACACAACCGTAGGGAGGAGAAATTAACATCCACTGTCGTTCTAGAGGAACTCCACACAATCCCTGTAGTGGCCCCTTCATCATTCACCATAGAACGGTTCTATAGGTTTATGATCTGTACATCTATAGTCAATGGAGCTATTTTAGAAATAGATAGGTGATAATTGTCTGATCGCTGGGGGCCCCACCGATCGTGAGAACGGGGGTCCTGAACTCTTCGTTCCTCCTCACTGCACCCCCTGCAGGGAGGAGGAGCTTGACTGGAGCGGAGGTCAAGCATGAGTCCATTCAATGTCTATGACACAACCGAGTTCTATACAGAGGGGTGTAAATACATAACATGAAATGCTAAAAACAAACAAGTACAATTTACATGAGCTTAGTGAATGATAGACCGGTATCGAGAAGAGAGGACTGTGTCTGAAGGCTTACAATCTACACAATAAGTATGTATGCAGTAGTAACTAAAGCTCTGTTCACATTTGCATTGGAGGCTAAATTACATTAGATTTGTATGCAGTGATATTCTTTCTGTCAAAACGCCAGACACCACGATGGAAGTCAATGGGGTCTGCTGGGCACCTCTGGTATGCGTCGAACGACAGATCTGGTAGCCCTCTTGCACACGACCGAGTGCCACTCGGGACGTTTTTCCCAACAATCGAGTGGCACCCAATAGTTTTCAAGCACCCATTCACTTTAGGGGGTGAATCGGGTCCGTGAAAACGGACCGACTCTCCGATCCAAGGAAAGTTAGAACATGTCCTATCTTTCCACGGATCACAGACGAGACTCGGGCGGCACACACGGTCGTGTGCATTAGGGCTTAAAGTGTCGTGGCTTAAGTTATGAACAGAAGCCATGTCGCAAGTTTGAACATAGCCTAAGTATGTAAATAAGAATGCAGAATGCTCCCCCTAGTGGTGGCTGCAGGCAGCTAGAATTACTTAATTCACCGAAAAAAAAAAAAAAAGAGCTCAAACCATTATAAACATACATTATGAAATTTACCTATACAGAATTTTGAAACTATTTAAAGAAGTGACAATGACATGTAAGAAACATTTTGCGCTTCTAGCTTGCAGCCCCCAGTCATGTCGGTGTGCAATTTATAATGCAATATGTGCAGTATATATTTATTTTTTGGGGGTTTGGAATTTCCCTTTAAATATTAAAGCTGTTACAGTCATATTGGCTCGCTCGCAATGATACTATTTTAGTCCTTCTCTGGTTGAAATGCTTCTTTGTAAAAATATCTAATTTTTGTTTTGGTCTAAAAAAAGAAAATTGGGTACACATAAAATGGGTGTAGTGACAATGTTTCCTGTTCCATCTTCCTCCGCAGTGCAGTTTGACATGATGAGGGCATGCAATCTGATTGCAACGGTTGCCCTGACTGCTGGGCAACTCATTTTCCTCATGGGTCTATTGGAACTGCCCATTATTACCCAGGATTCTCAGTGGTGGGAAGAAGCAATAGCCGCCGTTTTTCAACTTGCAAGTAAGTATGACACGTGATAAATGACTTGTATGTGTATGGAGGTGAACAGTATAAATTGCACTGTAGATGCCGTCAGCTGTCGGAAGGAGCAAGAAGCAATTGGGGTATAGAAATAAAATCCAAGGAACAAGAGCTGCAGAGACGGCACTGAAATATTGGCCTAAGCACGGAGATTGGGGCAGCAAGACTGAACACTGACAAATGTAAGGTCGAATTGAAATATTCACCCACCATGCCTACCTACTAAGGAACTCAGGAGAACCAAGGATTTATTGATAAACGCTCTGCAATGTTTTCAGGGGTATATGTCTAACCACATAATATTAACTCCAAGGTATTATAGTACTACTTTAAAGTGGAACTAAACCTTCAACAAACTTCTGACATATCATAGTGACCTGTCAGAAGTTTGTTGATCGGTGGGGGTCCGCGCACGGAAAACCCCCATCGATCGCTAAAACAAAGCGGCAAAAGTGCTCAGGTGAGCGCTGAGCCACTTCGTTCCTGATCGGCTTTTTAGACTTTCTATTGAGTCCATACACCGTTATGTTGGCTTTCTGAGAAAAGCCGATCAGAAACCAAGCGGCTCAATGCTCACCCGAGCCCTTCTGCCGCTTTGTTTTAGCGATCAGTGGGGGTCTCAGTGCTCGCACCCCCACCGATCAAAACTTCCGACATGTCACTGTGACATGTTGAAAGTTTAGTTACACTTTAAGTTTTTATAGAGGGTCAGAGCTACTCTAGGCAAAATAAGGCCTAGTTCACATCGCGTTTTTTCCTTTCGTCTGAGGTATAGGGTGTCTTCTGAAGTATACCTCAGACTGAAATGTATCCTACTGTATAGGCACACAGTGCAATACATCACCCGAATGCCCCAGGCAAAGCACCACCTGAAGTGCCGTGCCCGAGGAAGCTTTTGACGTCACTGTCCATATATAATAGTGATGTCAGGAGATTTGCGATGCAGAAGTTCCCGGCTAGAGCGTCTGGCCAGCAACCCTGGAGAAGCCCCTTGACGTTGCTATCAGTATATGGAGTATCAGTGATATAGAATTACAAAGTTTCACCAAACACAGAGTCCCTGGCTGCTTTCAAAGCAGTAACTGGCCAGTTACGTCACTGAGGCTATCCCAGTAAATTTCCAGTGCCGTAGCTTCCCCAAGCAGAGATAGCAGCCGAGGCTCCGGCTGCTTTTAAGTTCTTGCAGTCGCGAGGGATATATTGCCGCTGTTTGGGTGATGTCTGGAGACCCCAGCCAGAGCGCTTCTTAAGGGCACAGTAACAGCTTTGGGATGAAGTTGGTCTTATCCCTTAACATCAGTGTATCAGTGTTGACCTAACACTCTGTGGATGAACAGAAGTGACTCTAGTGTACAGCTTTGAAAACGTGTGTTTTTTTGTTTTGTTTTTAAAATAAAACACTATATGGAGTACATAGAGTGTGATTGGTGCAACTTAGAAATAATTTATAATAAAATGTAATTACAACTTTTTGAAATACAGCTGCTTTGTATCCTGTATATAGAGCAGCTGTATCTAGCGCCGAAACCAGAATCCGTCAGGTCAGCGGCACTGTTGGGTTCTGTGACAGCGGGTCCTGCATCTCTGACACGCAGGATCGAAGTGTTACCGATCACATCTAAGTTATGAACTTAGATGTGATTGATAACAGCTTGATCCTGCGTGTCCCGCAAGTCACTGAACCCGTCAGTCCTGCGGATGTGACGCATACAGGTTTCAGCACTAGATATAGCTGCTCTGTATACAGGATACAAAGCAGCTGTATCTCAAAAAGTAAAAAGAGTTTATAATAAAATGTAAATTACAAAGTTGCACCAAACACACTGATACACATAGCCTACATAGCCTTTAATGTCCATGGCTTTTGAATGATATTTAACAAGACCATATGGATAGGATATATAGGGGTCTACAAAGATGTTGCCCTGTATGTCAAATATGACCTCATGCTGGTCCTTTGTGCTTCAGGCGGAGGTCAGGCTTGATTTTGTCAAGGACTTGTTTGTTTTTCTTGCTGTTTGTGGTTATCTCACAGTGCGACTTTAAAGGGAAAAACAAACAAGAACGCGATGTTCCACTCAAATGCCTGCTTGATAAATCCATGACATAAAACCGATGAACACCTGCAGTGCTAGCACAGGCCTAATAGTTTACACAATAAAAGTATTTTCCATTATCTCACTACGGCATGCTACGGGACTACCCCTTTAAGCTGCTTCCTCAACAATTTTTCTCTTCCAAAGCCCCCCCTTTCCATTTTTAATGTCCCGAGCTTTCAAGGCCCAGTTTGCATAACAGGTAGTAACAGGCATTTCCTCCTCCTGTGGGGGGACATCCTGGCGCCCTTCAGTCTCTGTCCCTTCGCCCAGTGTTCAGAGCAGACTACAGCACAAAAAAAAAGGAAGCTAGGGGCAGGCTAAATATAGCCGCGGGGAGTGTGCATGCCGCTGTGTATGCCGCTGTGTGCCATGAGAGACAAAATAACAACACACTCCATTTCCTTCCCATTCAAAACAGGCAGAAGGACAGCGGCCACTGCAAAGAATGCTGCCAATCTGTATTACTACCAGCGGGCATTCATACATGCATGTAATGGACAGTCCTGCTGAGATCTGCTATTATTATTATACTTCCCTCACTAAAACAGAGTAATAAAAGTGGAAAGAAAATACCAGTAAAAAAAATAAATAAATTAATGAGGATTAAAATTGTTCAAGCTTTACAAAATCCTGCAGACCCTTCCAATTCAGAATTTGGGGGTCAGACCTCAGACCAAGGCATCTTTTAAATGGACACTAACTTTTCAAACAACTTATGCTAATCTAATAATATACCTGAAATAGATCAACTTTGTCGTTTACTTACGGTTAAAATTTAGTTGTTTTATCCATGCAAATCCTGTGTGAAGTTACTGACACTAGGTGTCTCCCTTCCTGTAATCTGCGGTCCACCCCTTGTTGTCATGCAAGATCTGTTCCTAGTTAGAGAGCAGAACGGACAGGCTGCAGAATGTGGTGTGTCTCTTCACTGCCTGCCTATACTAGTCTATGGAGAGGGGGAGGGAGCGAGTCAGCAACAGACACGTTGCCAATACAAGTCTATTGGGAGGCGTGAGCAGGAGTAGAAAGCAGAAGCAGAGTGAGAAAGACACAGGCTGCTGGTAAGATTTCTATGTCACCCCAGTGCTGGATTCTCAGCTAAACTGCTCTGTACAATCTCCTCTATGTTGCTGCAACTTCTATACATGTGACAGATAGAGATAGGAGAATAGGAATCTCCTCTTCTCTGTGTGGGGACGTTTAGAAGACATGATCGCCATTAGGATCCAACCACTAGCTCAGAGAAAACTGAGAATTAGAGATAGAGCCTGCAGAGGAGAAAACTGCTAAAAAAAAAAAATGCATAATACAACTCATATAATGGTCAGAAATAGTGTTATTCCTCATGTACACACATGTGACAGCTTATTTTGAGAAGTTATCTGAAAAGTTAGTTATTCTTTAATGTGGATTTACCTTAAAAAAAACCTTTATGTAATGTTCTTTGCATTATGATGGGAAACACTAACAAAGCTTATCCCATTCTTTTACAGGTTTTGTTCTGGTCATAGGTTTGGTGACCTTCTACCGAATTGGACCCCACACAACTCTATCCTGGTCCTGCTACCTAGATATTGGTGCTTGCCTACTGGCAACATTGGCAGCTGCTATTCTTATTTGGAACATCCTCCACCGGCGGGAGGATTGTATGGCACCCCGAATCATTGTCATCAGCCGTACACTAACGGACCGCTTCCGCAGAGGCCCAGACAATGATTACGTTGAATCTCCCTGCTGATAAAGGCACAGAGAAAACGAAGAGGTGTAAATCCCTATGTATTAAATGTACACATATGTATCACACCATTTATTTACATACCAGGGGCCTTTATTTCAGACTTTTTCTGTGGGTGGACTTCTCACAATGTGTATGGATGCAATATGGAGAACCTACTGCTAACACCAATCATCTGACCCCGTACATATATTGTGCAAAAACAAACTGTTTAGTTCATTGTTGGTACCAGAAGGCGGCCATATCTTGCATCGGACCGGTCACAGGGCCATAAAGTTTTACCACCCTTCTAGAACTTTGTGGTGAAGAAGCCAACAGTGCAACGCAGCACTTTCTTCTTCTAAAAAACGTGTGGATCAACAGTGATAGAAAATAAGAAGAAGGTTACAGGACCAAGTCGCTCAGGATTCTCCATTTATGAACCTAGTGAGCTTCAAATGATCACAGATCTGGTCTTTCAAAAGGATTTAACAGACTGAACCAACAGGTCATTCTCCTTATTATTCATTCAAGGACCCGTACAAATGAGCAGAGAAAATATTAGAAGTGACCAATTTTATATCCTATTAATGTATGATAATAAGCAATACCAGTATATTTTAATGTTTTGTTATTTATCACCATTTTGCGTTATAAGTAAAAAAAAACAACAACATTGCTGTGATGATTTTTTTTTGTACAACTTTATATAATCCATACAGCCACCAAGATACTCCATCACTAAAAATACACAGTAGATATCCCTGGCGGATATAAAAATAATATATAAATAGAGACTACCCCTGAAAAGCAGCGGATTTTCTCGAGGCAAGCCATTGCCAGACATCTCCCTGCAGCAGCCACTGGAGTGGAATAGTAGAATTACATGGCGACAATTCAGATAAATGGCTGCCCACGTAATGCAAGGACACGCAAATCCGCCAGAACAAGAGCCACTGCTGGTTAGTGAGCGGGGACCCCCTTCCATGATGTCCATATAAGGCATATGGGCAGGGATTGTGTTGATGGGACAACCCCTTTAAACTCAATACGAGAGAGCTCTGAAAGACTGTTTGGCTCTATTTTTATGTTGCGGTCAAATTGTAATAGATCAAAATAACTTTTTTTTTTTGTTACCAAAAACAGGCACAGATCCTGCGATATATTCCCATTCAACGGCTAAAGGTTTTATCCCATCATGACAAATCTTTCCCCATATGTAACAGCGACAACTAAAAGGGGAAATGAAATTGGTAGCCAACAGGAAAAACAACTGCGTGCTGGGTGTCTCATGAGCAGTCTCTCGGGTTAAAGGTTTTGTCTGTGATGAGACAGCCCTTTTAATTAAATAGATTGAAATCAATGTAATGAGCAATTTTTGACATGGCACAAATGGAGGTGACAACCGGTCACAATGAAAATCAGCATGAATTATATATAGGAGGAGGGAAAAAGACGTGCAATAGTGGTATATATCCCGTCGCCTCCACTTTACATTCTAAACTGCTAATGATGTAGTGTCCTCAATGTAAAACTTCCCTTCTCCGTGCAGCATTAGCACAAATTTCTCCAGATCCTCAATACCAGCCAAAGCTACTTCCCTTTCAACTCATCATTTACTGAGCACTTCCTAAGTGGTGTGAAAATGTGTCTATTAAAGAAACAACTTGCACCATAGTGTGGACTTCCTTTTGAAGTCACAGCTTGAGTGTATTTCCTTTGTCAAGTGAGAGAAGCATCAGTCTCCTATACAATCACTGTCCTCCAGGAAGAGGGTTCAAGACCATTTCCCTTTAAATTAAATGGTGCAAATTGTCCGTGCAAAAATAACCTGTGCACTTTGTCTGGACATAAATTTGAATTGTCGAGCAATGGAACAAAAAATAATAATAAGGGGGTTGTCTCATGACGCCATTGATGACATAGCGCTAGGATATGCCATTGATGTCCAATCGGTCGCATCTGACGGCTGGGGTTGCCAGGGTATGCTAGGAAAGCGCAGACTCTGTTTCCTATCCGCTCTGCTCAGCTTTGGTCAACCATTGGCTAAATAAAGTGGGTGGAGCCATCACAAGGTGAAGTGGAATGGCGCTTTGCTAATGTTGCTGCCACTTTGTTTTTGTGATTGGTGGATGTCACAGTATTGGACCTGGCGAAAAGCGTAAGCTTGGAAAAATTAACTACTCCAAGTTGGATCATGGTCTATGTAGGGGTTACTAGAAAGGAAACACCCATGTAAGTTGTATGTACATATATGTATATATAAATATAGTGTTCATCCTACCTCTTTATGAGCTTGATTGACTTGAAGGCTTCATCCATGTCTCCTACGGTGAGGTAGAAGCTGAAGTTCAGTAAGGCATCTTGTGTCGCCTTCTCACAGTCCTCTAGTCCAATGAAGTCTCGCAGTGGCTTCTTGGCCACCATATGGGGGATTTGCGGTGAGCCCACTTCTGTACTTTCAGATTTGTCTTCATCCTCACCAGGCTGTGAATGTACAATGAAAATAAAGCTTAAAGCCGTAACATAGTGAGCAGTATGCACATTTAGACGGAACTTGCATCCTGAAGGTTACTTAGACGGCAACAAAATCTAAAGTGGTCAGCTTACAAAAGGGTCATGTTTTAGGTAGCGATACTTCTAGAAAAAGCAGACCCTATTTACAAATCTCATACAACCCCTTTAAGTTCAGAAAACATTATGAGAGTCTAATTAAAGGTACACCATATAGGTCCTATATTTATATTGCGTTGCTTGACTGCAGCATTTTTCCCCTCACAGTTATTTTTATTCATTGCCATTGTTCTTTCTTGTCCGGTCCTCGCAGGCCATTAAAGTCAGCAGCAAAGGGTATCATCTCGCAGCTGCCTATACAGCTATGGGCCAATAAACAATGTAACTATGGCTTTATATTGTATCCTGTAGTGCAGCATTTCACAATACATTAGTCATACCATAGTCAAACGCAAAGAAGACTGAAACAAACTCATGCTTGTGAGACAGAGATCCTGACCCAAACATGATGCAATGGAAATTGTATCTTTATATGGTTTACCTATAGTGGAGCTAGAAGTGAAGTGTCACCTGTAAGTTTGGGAACGGAGTATATATTCATTGACTTATATACTTCAGTTATCAGAATTCCATACACACACTCACGAGTAACATAAAAACAAAAAACAAAAACACACACAGGCCCCATGCACACGGCCGTGCCCATAATCATGGGTTGTGATTGCAGGCACGGCCGGCCGTGGACAGCTACCCGAATTTTCGGCCGGTGCTCCATATGGGAGCCAAAGTATGGGAGCACGGCCAGGAAAGGCAAAAGATAGGACACGTCCTATCTTTTGCAGTACACTTCTATGGCCCGGACACCTTCCCGTAAATAAACGGGAAGGTGTCCGTGGACAATAGATGTGAATGGGTCCGTAATTGCAGACGGCAATAACGGGCGATTTTTACGGTCGTGTGATGGGGCCATAGTGTAAAGATTTAGATATACAAGACCAAACATGTCTAACTCTCCATGTGTTTTAAAAGCCAAATCGAGAGGAAAAAAATAAAAGAAAAGAAAAAGCTCTGCCATGTGGACATTTGTATACTTACAACAGGCTGATAAACACAGCCTCTCCGGAATAACAACTGAAGGCAATAGCAAAAAAATATAAAAAATACAAAACAGAAATTAAATGTAACATGCAAAGCAAAAATACACAGAAATGTATATCCGAAAATAACAAAGAAGCAAATAGACGAGCAGACAATGAACTGAAGAAACGGACAAAAAACACATGGTTTTTGCTTATGTGTAGATTATTCCCGCCCGGTCTCACATGGAAGTGCCTATAAATAATAGTCGCTTTGCCTCCCTCTGCCCAAGAGGTCATACATCTGGTTACATCTGTTATTTGCATCCAAGCAGCAGCATCAATGCAGCAACTGTGGAATAATAAACCATTGCTCTCGGTTGCACGGTTCTTGCAGTCAGTAGCAGAGAGTGTGTGCATAAGGAAAAAAATACGATTACAATTATTATTTTTTTAAGCTTTTCCAGCACAGCCTACACCCCTGAACATTTCACAGACACTTCCTTAGTGAGCTCCGTAGCATAATTAGGCCATGACCCCGAACGCCAAAAACTGCATCAGAATTGTGTGTGATCATGGCCTTAGGGCTGTGTGTGAATCTCTGCTGTACTCTAGCATGTCACCATCTAGCTACATATTAGTAGAATGCAAATGGCCAACAAAGCCCCATTCCTAGTGTCAGTTTGCTAGTGGCAGGGCAAATAACCCTGTTGCTATGTCCCCCAAAAGAGAATTTGTGTGTTACACTTAGGCTCTGTTCACACTTCTTGAGTTTTTTTTTTATTATTAACGGATACCACTGGCGCCCGATGGAACCCATTGACTTGCAATGGTGACCATCAGGTTCCAGTGTGTTATCTATTGATTCGACACTACATTCAGCGCTATTCTTCCTCTCAAATCTGATTGGACTGCCGACGGAGGCTTCGAATGAGACTCTGACGGCAGTGCTAACAGAGCCTCACCTGGATTTGAAGAACATGTTTTTATTCCTTTTCTCAATGAATGATAACAAATCCAGTCTTTATGTGCCTTTACAGGCTTTTTCTGCACAATAACTCCTCTTATTTACCTTTCTTGTGAAATAATAATGTGGGACCTCAATACCGAGAAGGGACTGGAAGGAGGTAGGTCGTGGAAAGCTTTCTTGAAGTAGCAGGCCATGCTCTTGGGTGCTGAAAAATGACAAAACCAGCACATCCTCCTGTAAATAAAAGGAATCGGAGCTGTTAACACCTGATACAATTCACTGGACTGTTTCTAATCAATCAATGGTGGAAAGTAATCTTTCCTTACTCTTCAAAATGAAGTTCTGCAGCAGATGAGGTGTGCATTTTAAAGGTTTTTTTTCCATCTTAGTCATTTATGGCATATCCATAGGATATGCCATTAATGTCTGATCCAATGCAAGTCCCAGCTCTGAGACTCACACCTATATAGAGAACGGGGGTCCTGTCCGGTGCGCTGATCGCTGGGCGTAATTCCAGGCAGGAACTAGTATAGAGGGAACCGTGGATATGCGCATCTCTCCATACTGTTCAATGGAAGTTACGGAAACAGCAAGCGCTTTTTGGCTGTTTTCCATAACTCTGATACAACAGAACGGAGAGAGTCTCGTGAATGTGCGGTTCTCTCCACTAATCCCCGCCTGGAATCTGTGGCCAGCAGCTGCTGCACCAGACGACCCCCTACTACTTTCGATGTCGGCAAGATGTAGCCCATGAAAGACGTGATGTGTGGTGGTCTGGATGGTGGGTATATAAGTGTATGTGATAGGCTGTCTGAACACATATCACTCGTTGTTGTCATGGGTAAAAGGTGCACTTTATCAGAGTTGCAAAAAGGGATGATTATTGGATTTCGGGCCGAGGGTTTTCGGTATTTCTCAAACAGCGCAGTTTGTGGACAGTTCGCGTGCTGCGGTGGTGAAAGTGTATCGTGAGTGGTCAAATGGCACCATTGGGAATAACCGGCTTGGAAACACATTGATGTGAGAGGTGAATGTCGGCTATGAAGGTGCGCGAGGGCCGAGTGACACGCTACAGTGGAGCTGCCCACCATAAAAATCAACCAGGGGGCTACCAGACGTGTGTCTAAGACAGTTCAGCGAACTGTACTGCGTATGGGGCTCCGAAGTAGACGAACGGTCACTGTAACTATGCTAACAAAGGTGCAACGGAAAAAAAAGCCTTAAATTTGCACGGCAGTATCGGATTTGGACAACCGATGATTGGCAAAGGGTTGTCTTCTCCGATGAGTCGCGTTCTCTGCTTCATCGAACGGATGGACGTTAGCGTGAAACATCAGAGAACAAACACCCGGCAACCATTGCTGGAAGAACACAAGCCGGTGGCGGCAGCGTTATGATCTGGGGTATTTTTTCGTGGCATTCTCTGGGCCACTCATCCATGTGGAAGGCACTCTGGACCGATTTGAGTATGAATCCATCGTTGCAGGTCACATTCACCCATACATGCTGTTTGTCTTCCCTGGGGCAGATGGAATCTTCCAGCAAGACAATGCGACATGTCACCCGGCTAGAAATGACCGACAGTGGTTGGAAAAGCACGACCCCCCTTCCAAGCACTTCCCTGGCCCCTAATTCACCAGACTTGAACCCAATTGAGCATCTGTAGGACCTCGATCGTCTTGTTGGCTCCAAGGATCCTCCCCCACGCACCCTGCAGCAAATGTGGGATGCTCTGCAGTCAGCACGACGCCAGACACCGGAGACTACCGACCAGCACCTTATTGAGTCACTGCCCACCCGTCTAGTGCTGTCCGTGCTGCACACGGCAGTTACTCTGCAGATAAGCTGGTGGTCATAATAATGTGACTCGTCTGTGTACTTTTATGGTTCACACACATGGTATACAAATCTATCCTGGTCATGGACACTCCGGTGCACAGCTCCTTAACATGATACAGCTCTGATACCTGTACTGTTGTGAACCATACACATGTTTGATCATTACATGACCAGGACAGATGTTAACCCACTGCAAGTAAACAATAAAATTATCCTACTTAATGATAGCAAGCAGAGATCTTGAAAACCATGAGAAATTGATATAGGCCGTAAATCGATTAACTTTTTCTTATACCTAAAAATAAGATTTATTTGCTGAAACCAATATAAAAGACTGTAAGGTTGTACATATTACCTTTCCATGGGGAACCTCCACAAGCTGGTTGTGTTTCGGTGATGGATGCACTGAATTTGGGATGGCCAGCATTGCCTCACATACTAGTAGCCGAGGTTCACTTTGATCCCAGAAGTGACTGATAGGGATGCGGTCAAGGAGTTTTGTGTTGTCTGGAACGTTGCTGTTGATTGGAAGGAGTTGAGAAAACTTACAGTCATTTATATACAGTCATAACAATACTCTTGGCCCTCCTAAATACTATACTCCAGGTTTTTCCAATATCTGAACAAACATTAACCTTATTCTTGCGCTTTAAATTTAGAAATGATATTGCCCCTTACCCCAATAGCAGATGGACAAGTATATTGCCAACCCAGCTACTCTCTTGCCAAGAATAATTCTCAATTGGCTCAATTTATCTTTGTATATGAAGTTTTCCCAATATAGTTAAATCCCCACGCTCAGTGAGTAACTACTACAACAGTCAGGAACTACATAGGTGCTGCTTACTGCAGTTCTATAGCACTGGCAACGAATCTTTACCCTGCCGGTAGGATTTATATTGCCGCACCGGATCTAGTACTTTATAAAGCACGAGTTGACAAGCCTGCAGTACATATCCCTCCCAAAATTTCTTACGCGTCCATATTGGTTGGAGAATCCTGTTGATCTGCTTGGCCATTCCAGAAGTCAAAGAATGACATGGTGTCCAGATCAACATCGTAGAAGTACATTTTGGAATCTAGGTGACGGTCAGCCTGGAAGAGGAATCATTACAGGGTTAAATGAGAAGGGATCAAATGCGTTCAATGCTTTGCTCAGATAAAGTATACACACTAAACGATAGGCGATTAATGGAAATTTGTGGAAAAATCCTTTAAGCACCCCTTAACAGTGGTCCTGTACGGTTGATAATGTCAAATAAGTTAACAGCAGAGTGATTTAAGGGAACATGTGAGCCAAATCATGACGATAGATACCTATAAGCCGCACCATGGGTCAATTTAGAAATATTTCTTTAGCCTTACATTAACAAAAGAAGATTATGTAATAATGGCTTGAAATTAAAATCAACTTCTGCAGTATCAGTGTCTTAATAGGATATTTCTGGACTGGTCACAATATATATACTAAGCGCCATCTAGTGGTTACTCAAAACGGGTTCAATAAAAAGAAAAAAAAACACTAACCGGGTCTGCTTTATCAGATTTTTTTATTTATTTTTTAACTTAAAGAAGAACTACGTTAACAAGAAACCCCTCGGATCCAAGGAAACAATATTGTTTGGCATGCCCTCTAAGGCACACTTTCCATATTGCAATTGTCAAGGGCTAACTGTACATTCAGCTGTCTGAACACGCTACCGATGCCCTAAAGTGGAATCCGATCAGGCACGTGCGGCACAGCAGAAGGGGAAATTCCCCAAAATAAAATTTCAAAGATTTATACAAACATTGGGCAACACAGATGCCTTCTAGTTACTGAAAGCGGATGGGCTCTGGTGCTAAGAATTTCATTTACTATATTATTTCTAATTACTATTGTGAAAATCTCAATCTCAATGGTAAGCTATAGATGAAAATATATCAATATTAGACAATAGAAATAATGAAATAAGACTGTATTGTGAGAGAAGTCAGGTGATGGCTCATTTCATAGATAAATACAAGGGCAAAAACATAAAAGGTGCCCGAGAACAAATTATCAGTAATTATCACGAGATCTCGGAGCTAAAAGAGATTTGGTTTCACTTGCCGGAATCTCACAAAAAAAGAGTCAGAAGTGTCAGGATTCTGAGTACACTTGACGTCCAGGCTGGATTTCATGTGTATTCATTATCAGGACACTGTAGTAATGTTAGGGCTTGTGTACGAGGCTGCACATAGCGATATATCTATATCGCTAGTGCAGTGTAAATGAATGGAGAGGAGTGCATGATGCTGATTGGTCAGCGTCATGCACTCCTCTGTACAACGCCCACTTGGTCGAAAGTAAAAGTACGCCCACTTGGGCATTAAGAAAGCTCATTAGCATGAACCAAAATCGCTCCCAACGTTCTGAAAAAAGATTGTTTTTTTAAATAAAAATCATTACTGTCACCTACATTACAGCGCCCATCTCCTTATATAGGAGACAGGGCACTTATAATGTGGTGACAGAGTCCCTTTAAGAGGTTTCAAACGGTCAGTAACTGGTATTCCGGTTACGATAAATAAATCTTCATTGAAAAAGTTAGAAAACTTTTCAATTCAATGTTATCAAAGCTTTTGTAAAAAAATCTGTACCTTGTATTGTAACTTCGTCAATAGTTTTTCTTAGTGTCTATGCATGTTCTTCAGAAAGTGCGGCCGAATATGCGCAATAGTTCCACAAACTGCCCCATTCACTGTATAGTATGTGTCACCTGTCACCAGCATTTCACCTATTAAACCTGCAATACCTGGTGGTAGTGGGTGAAAAATTATTTCGATATATCCTATAATTGTCTTAGTCGGCTCTGTAGCTTTAGTATTCAGTTATTTAGTGTTCCCGCACCGTATGCTAATGAGCATAAAAGTCTTATCTTCATTCCTCAAGTCTTTCCGAGTTGACTCCGCCTCCTTACTTTTGATTGACAGCTCCTCGCCTCCCCCAGCACACAAAATCCCACACTTGTGCATTGATGTCTTCTTCTGGTGTGCGCACAAAGGGACACCGGATTATTACTATAAAAGGCGCGAAATGTTTGCAGACCGTTATTTACAGTCGGAGGAGTTTAGGAGAGGGGATAACGGCAATGAACTTTTGATAGCAGCGGCCAGTGAGGGATAAGTAAAGTTCAATAGGTGAAATGCAGGCGACAGTTTAAATTTTGGTCCCCGTTTCTTGGCTCTGGTTCGTCTCTTATATGAGGGACCGAGTGCCACTGAGAACGAATATGGATATTTCGGACTCTGTTTTCTTGGGTCGTGGTACCCGGCAGGGATGCCCGCTCTCTCCTTTGTTATTCGCCCTTGCAATAGAATCCCTTGCAGTGGCTATACGCCAATCTCCATCCATAAAAGGCCTATCTAGGGGCCACATAGTTGAAAAAGTTATCCCTGTATGCAGATGACACCCTGGTATATCTAGAGGATGATGGTCCTTCTCTGGCTTCTCTTTTAAAACTGAAACCTTTGGTGTCTTTTCAGGTTTGTCTGTGAATTGGTCTAAGTCGGTCTTATTCCCCGTTTCCAGGATATTGCTCCAAACAGAGTCTACCTGTACCCTTGCAGGTAGTTTCCCAATTTACTTACCTTGGGATTAAGATTGCTCTTGATTTATCAATATATGGTGTTTTATGGTCTTTTTACTGGCAGGGTAAAATCCCCAGGTTTGGTCTCGGTCTACTACAGGCTCCTAAAAACATGCGGGGGATGGCGGCACCAAACCTTTATCTGTATTACTTGGCATCTCAACTGGTGGTGGATAGATATCGGTTTGGGTAATGCAGCCACTGCACTTGCAGGGGCGCTTATGACATCTTATGAAAGTCTTATGAATTTACTTTATAGATTCAAATCCCGGGATAGTGTCCCTCTCCCCCTTCATACGGTGGCTGTAGCATGGAAGGCGGCTCATGCTGTGATAAAAGTCACAACGGTCCCATTGTACTCACCTAGAACTCCGATATGGAATAATCCTTGGTTGCCCCATTTTGAATCTTTGCCGGGAGCGGGAATGTGGGCAAGGGCCGGGGTAAAGTTCCTGGGTCAATTGTCTGCAGAAGACTCCTGCTTTCTATCCTTCTCTGTACTTAGAGATAGATTTGAGCTGTCGCAGAAGGTCTTTTTCCACTATCTCCAGTTACGTCATGTTTGGTTTCGCCCAATTTGGTGGGGTCGCCTCAGTTGGGGTTCTCTAGACTGGAGGATCTTCTGGGGGCCCCGGCCCTTTCAAAGGTCCTTGCTCAAATATACTTATTACTGCTGTCCTTTGGCCAACGACCTTTTGATAAAGCCTTTACTCGGTGGAAGGGGGGATATCCCGGATCTGGAAGAGGAGGAGTGTAGGGAGGTAGAACTGATATTTTTTGCTTCGGTTACTAGGGCGAGAGATTTTCTGATACAATCTCGGTTTCTGCATCGGATTTACTATACACCAGTTAGACTCCAGAGGATTGGGACGCGGTCTTCGGATAGCGGTTTTAGATGCCAGTCGGAAGTAGGTACATATAAACACCGTGTATGGCTGCGTCCCAGGATTGGTCGGAGGTAGTAGAATTTCTTCATACCCACTTTGAATTTCCGAGGCTCCTTGCCCCTCAGGTGTGTCATAAATTATGTCGTACAGAACTACTATGAATTTTATTTTTTTCGTTTTGCTCTATTCTGCGCTAGAAAAATTGTGATTATGGCGTGGAAGGCCACGGAGGGCCCTAGTTTGGCTCACTGGAAGCAAATGGTGAATAAATATGTACCCATGTATCGTAAATTATATTTGATAAATTTGATAAAATCTGGTCCAGATGGTTGAAGTCAGCCGAATCTGCGGTTTAAAGGTGGGGGGAGGGGGAGAAATTCTGATTGGACTGGGGAAGGGGGCGGTTGGGAAGAATGTTGCCTTCTTGTGAGGCATTGCAAGGGCACACTTCACTATTCCTAATTCATTGGGGAGGTATGTTCTATATGTGCTACATCTCTTCTGAAAATATTCTTGCATTATAGTGTCTACCAGGTGCCGTGTCATTTGTCTTGTTTCTATTGTTTTATTTACTGTACTTGTTTGTACTGTAACAAATTGTAAAAGTTTTGGAAAAATAAAGCCTTTTTTTTTTTTTTTTTTTAAATAGAAAGGAATGTACATTGTAAGAAGGCTGCAGCGGAGAATTTTGGGACTTGAAAACTGCTTTGAGAGGTCACGTGGCTGCTGCAAGAACACGCCCGACTATCGCGCCATTGTCATAAACACAAGAGGACTGGATAGGCTGAATGGGATAGTGACATTTTAAAAAGATGGCGGAATATGTGTATATATGTGTAGGACACATTTCTGAAGCAAACCAGTCAGTGGGTATGCCCATTGGAAAGTCTGGTGACTGATGAATGACTTATGTTATATCATTCTGTTCATACATACAGAGCGACATATGCTTCACGGAGTAGGAAATGTACACGGGTGGTTGTCGGTTCTAATATCCCCTATGGGTAGTGGAAAACACACTCAGACTAAAAGGTGACCATACACAATAGATGGCTCATTCGGCCGACATCTATTGCTGCGACTTCCCCGTACACGTACACACTGGCAGCGGATGTCTCCTGCGGGTACAGAAGATCAGCCATGTTGAAATCCAACATGCCTGAGTCAGGACCCATTTGATGGATGGCCAGTGCCTTCAAAATCAGTGAGTTCAGGCCAACATTTATCTAATGTGTATGGGCACCCTAAAAGACATTTGAAAAGGACAACTTGATTTTAAGAATCTTGGTTATTTAAGCGTGTTGTAAGGCTGTGTTCACATGCAGATTAGTTGTGGATTCTGAACTTAAAATTCTGAACTAAAGTACAGTTAAATGCATAGGAATGGGGTTAAAAACAAATAAACACACAAATGCTACAAGAACGACCTGCGTGAATTTGAGGGCATGTTGCAGATTCTCAAACGGGCAGCAAGCACTATCTGTGGCAGATTTTCTGCAGGTTTCACCCATTACTGCTTATGAAATCCACTGCAAAAACCGCATTGTAGTCCGTGGCAAAATCTGCATGTAACACATGCATATTTTGGCACAGATTTTATCCCACGCCTCAGTGGATGAAATCTGCTGCGTACAGACAAGGCTTAAGGAATGTTTGGCAAATCTGGACAATACAAGGCCACAAAGCTGTGAAAATAGTAATGACCATAAATCTACTGCCAGAAAGATGGAAATATTTTGGCCAATGCCAAGGGGTAGATTTCATGCTTGTCAATGCAGGTGATGATCAAATCAACCTTACCCTATTGGCGAGGATGCTGACTTTACTTCCATTGGCATTGCACCTGATAGACACAATACTACCGAGTCCTGGCACCAGCTCCGAGAGGTTCTTACAATTGCTGTGGGCTTTGGCCTCCCTGTACATAAACAAAAAAAATGTCAGTAAAATCACAGTGCAGCAATATGAGAATGAGGACGTGATGACTACACCATTTTAATAGGGGAGTTGGTAGTCTCTGGGAGAATTATGTATAAACGCATTCATGATGTGCCAGCTCCTGCCCGCTGCTTCCCATTCTACTAGATACGGGTCTGTATATTTGGATCTGTTGTTGGCAGCCACGACAAGATCATTGATATCTGGACTATTAGGAGAAGATTAATAGGGGTATTCTTCCGAAAGCAATAACTGTACCTTCTGGAGAGGTCAAAAAGCTTGAAGTGGGAAGTATCAGTGGCAACCACTAGAAAAGTGCCACATATGTCCAGCATACATGGGTTCCCCTCTGACACAGAGAATGGGAGTAATTGCTTCACAGTCCCCTGGAAAATAAAAAAAACACAAGCCGAAATCAGTGAGAATGACAAAGACTGTGGTTTATTGGTCAGACAATAGACAGTTGTGAATAAAAGAGAGCCAAACCTAACGGCCGTCGCACACGACCGAGTGCCACTCGGGCCGTTTTTCACAACAGCCGAGTGGCACCCGATAGTTTCCACGGGCCCATTCACTTTAGCGGGTGAATCGGGTCTGTGAAAACTGACCCAACTTTCCGATCCATGGAAAGATAGGACATGTCCTATCTTTCCACGGATTACAGATGGTACCCGGCCGGCACACGCTGGATGAATGTGGTAAACTAATACGTTTTCAGAGAAGAAAGTTTGATGACTATATAATTATCATTTTAATAATTGACTAATCCAGTAAAAGTTTTGAGCTGTAAGTTATTATAGATGGTTTACATCAACCTGAAACAAGGAATCACTTTTTCACTCTATCAGTGATATCTGTATTCTGAAGTCCCGACAGTAGACTCAATGCTGCAGCACGGAAACCATACAATCGACCCACTAACAGAGATAAGACCCTTTTCTTTGGGTTGTCCTGCCTCCGACAACTCAGGATGCTGCAGTCGATATGCTGAGCCAGCCCTATTTATATTGCTTTGTGATAATGCGATCGAAATGCCTTGACTGGTCTCCCAATGTCAGGGTTAAAGGGGGGGGGGGGGGGTAAAGGATTAATATCCAAATAAAGTGTGCTTCCTGATGTCTGTAATGGATCTCTTTCATGAATCCATCCGCTAGTCTGCCAGGAGAAATGACCGTCATAGAGTGAAAGAACTAGAAATAGAGGGGAGGGGGCCCTTTAACCTATCCGCATGCCTTGATCGGACGCATGGTTAGACAAAAGAGTCCGTACTTACCTGCAATGTACGAATTTGGACTTTTCCAGGCTCTACAGTGTAGAGGTTTTCCTCATGAATTGCCAATACAGGAGACTCACTGGCAAAGGAACCTAAACATGAAATTATGATTAAATGACACAGAATCAATGAAATCATCATTAAGAGAATAAAAGCTAAATTGGATAGAATAGCTAAAATACAGAGCAATGGTGTACATGTTCCAGGGACAGACTGTGCCGCTGCTATGGGGCACGGCTATGGTTCACCACGACCCCTTTGGTACTGGGTGGCGAGAACCAGTGTAGGACTCTCCTCTCCAGAAGAACGGCATTGTTACGATCAGAGAAAGGGAGTGGAGGGGGAAACAAACTCCGGACCCTTTTCTACTGGGCTGTAAAACTTAGCTCTATAACGGGGCCCCCACTTTTATAAGTGGTAATAAAAAAAACGTTTTCATCTTTAGCTATTACTACTGCTCCCGATACAACACTTTGGCAATAAGATAAATGTATCAACTTCCAGTCGTGGTTTTGGATCCTAGCAAAACTGCATCATTTATCATTATCCTTAAACCCTACAGGAAAGTTGGGCCAGTGACAGATCATTGCTTGGAAGAAATACAATATATGCCAAGACTACAGCAATGATTTATAAATTAGATTAACAATCTGACAGGGAAATACACCTGACTACACAACATTGCATAAGATTTGCTTGGCAAAAATATGAACCAAAGAAAAGTAGACGGCAAGTGAAAGAACGTGATCACCACCAAATGTGGCTTTTAGGTTTTCTGTGGCCATACCAAAATCTTTGAGATCTGTAAAAGGTAAATCCAGAGTGGTAGCTTGGCTTACTTCACCAGGCGAAACAATCTAATTTGCTGGCATAGCCCTGTATATAAATACCATGGTGCCCCTCATGTACCTAGAAACTCAAAAAAAGTGGCGAATGCCCTGCAGCCCTATACGAGCTACAACCCTGTGTAAATATTTGTGTTCGAAAGATCACCCTTTAACCCCCTCCTTCTCCCTTTAACTACTGTCTGGGGTGAAACAACACACTGGCCGATGCATATACCTGCATTCCTAAGGGTGGCTCCGGTAAGTTCATAAACTGTCACCAATCTGCCATTCCATACTGCAACCGTAACCTGAAAAATATAGACAAAAAAATGTAACAGAGCCATTTATCAAAAATATTCTGCATCTCCAGTTATAATGGCTGCCCTACAACAAAACCTAACATCTAATATTAAAGGATGGGAGCAAAGAAACCACAACAGTAAAAATAGGGTCTCATGTAGGGGGCTCCAAGAAGTGGCCCACCAACGTTTGCTTGTTTAGCAATAGCTCTAGAGCCACAGGTTAGAGATCACTTGTCTAATGCATTCTAAAGTGCCAGTAAGGCCTCATGCACACGACCGTGTTTTTGCGGCCGCAATTCCCCCGAAAATCCACGGGAGAATTGCGGCCCCATTCTTTTCTATGGGGCCATGCACACGACCGTAGTTTTTGCGGTCCGTGCACGGCCCGGGAGCCCGGACCGCAGAAAGAACGGGCATGTCTTATTACGGCCCGGTTCTGCGGTCCGGGCTCATTGAAAACAATGGCCGCGGCCATGTGCGGGCGGCCTGCGGCTGACAGTCCGCAGCCGGCCGACCCGAAAATCACGGCCGTGCACACGGCTACGGTCGTGTGCATGAGGCCTAAGAGAGTGTATATTTCGTTTGTGGGTACATAAATTGCATTGCTTTATTTATTTATAGCCAGTGACAGTGCGACGTTTCGGTCAATACCATGACCTTCCTCAGGCACATTCGTCAATGCTTAATCCTGCGTGGATGGCGCTGTAAGCTTGACGGGTAACCGCTATAGTGCGAGTGCCTGAGGAAGGTCATGGTATTGACCGAAACGTCGCACTGTCACTGGCTATAAATAAATAAATTATTTGTTTGGATAAATAACTCCATATTGGTGTGCATAGTACTTTTTCTCTATTGGATCGGGTTGGGCCCCTACTAATGCACCCACACCATTACCTAGTGCTATCCGAACCTTGTAACTAAATTGCATTGCTAGTACTACATGCATTAGAAAATCAGTCCTAGCACATACAACTGTTGTATTGATGGAAACTTGTAACCAGGACTTTATTGTGATACGAGGATTAAGCTATGATATAGGAACCAAAATGTCAAAATCATATACGGCACAGTTTGCTCACCTTAGTAACAAAGACCCCTTTTATGTACATGTCAGTCTTCAAGCTGTGCCTCGTTCCTGTACTGAAGTAGGTCAGGCTGAGCTGAGAAGGCGCCACCTGGATTGCTGCAACTTGTTGATGGAAATGAGAGGACATGACATGTTCACTGAGGACCAGCACCGAGCTGACGTTGTTTACAGCCAATAGATTCTTAGATGATCCCCACTGTATCAAGACAAAGCAAAATATCAAATATGCAGGTCAACAAATAAGAAAATAGCTAGGATAAAGAAACGTAGCCTAGTTATCCATTTATTCATACATTTTCAGGAGGAACAACAGAGGAATGGCCCAACGCCAAGTTCTAATAAAACATGCACCAGAATTTGTTATTTCATGGAGAGCCGACAGGTCTTCTTTAAAGTCCCTCAACCAGAAATGAATACCTAAAGGAGAATCAAATTAAGCTCACAGCTATTCAGATTACTTCCCAGAATGCAAGTCAGCAAAGCAAACAATGCGCTGGAGAGGAATGCTGGGAGATTTCAGCTCTGAATCCTGCATAAGTGTGAATGCAGCTCTGGGGTATAATACAACTCAGGATCAGTCATGCAATATATTTACAAAGGGAGTCACCTTTTTGAGTAGATCCATTTTTACATAGTCACCCGTTAGCCAGTTATATGTGACACACAAGGCTGCTCCAACAACACTTACTTTGATCTGTGTGATTTTGCCTTCCAGTTCTGTTGGAGTGTTAAGCTTCCAGCCGTCTTTTCCTTCTGTCCTCAAGGACTTCCGTCCATCAGTGACTTTGTTCCACATAGCCACCTTGCCTTTACTGGTTCCAGCTGCCAGAATTGCTGCAAAAAGTAAGAAATATAAGCGTTGAATGATTCCAAGGTGGTAACTGGTAAACCTATGCCAGTCTTAAAGAAGTGTATCACATATAAGAAGAGTAGCTATAGATATATACAAATGAGGCATCTGCATTATGTTCATCATAGATGGGTGGAGCATTCCGATTTTACAGAAATGTCGGTAAACATTGCTAGGGCTATGTCTTAGTATAAACCAGCCATGGCACTGTGACTCACAGACAAGGTCAGTAAGCAATTTCCCCTTAAAGGGGATGACCATGATGGGTGCTTGGTTCCAAGAAAACGACCATATCTGTTCATGGGTTTTATATGGCAATGCAGCTCAGCTCCCTTGAAACAAGGCTGCAATACCACACACAACCTGTGGATAGGAGAGGTGCTGTTTCGGTCCTTCTTTACCTTCAGATTTGATGCAGATTCAGCTTGGAATTTTTTAAGCTAAAACCCAGAATTAGATACAGGAGAGAAGAAACTTTAAGGCCTTTCTTTAGATATTTCTTCTGTTTAGGTTTTGTGACTGATTTTGGCGTAAATAAAATACATGTAAAATCTGCAGCAAATGGGCACTGTGTGAGCAAGGCCTTAGATCATAGAAGGGTTGTGTTACCTTTGGCAGGACAGTAAGAAATACAGTTAATAGTTTCTTCTGCTTCAAATCCCAATTGATCATCCAGGAACAGCACATAATTGTCGTCTCGCTCCAGGTCCCAGAATCTGAAAAAATTGGTATTTCACACGATTTATTGTTCCTTGCATTGAAGTAATAAAACGCAGACAAATTAGTGTTCACATCTCTAAGTAAAGCCAAAGGTGTGGCTCCATGAAAAAAAGGCAATTTCTTAATAATTTGCGTAACCTGCTGCTGTTCAGTAGTGAACACCTTAAGGGCCAGTCCACACTGAGTTTTTTTACACGTTTTTTTGACACGGAAACCACGTCGGAAAACTAGTCAAAAAACTGCCGAAAATGTCTCCCATTGATTTCAATGGGAGGCGGACGAGTTTTTTTACCGCGAGCGGGAAAAAACGCTTGCGGTAAAAAGAAGCGTCATGCCCTATGTTCGGCCGTTTACGCCTCTGACCTCCCATTGACATCAATGGGAGGCAGAGACAGCGTATTTCGCGGAGTATTTTGCCCGTAGCACTCAATGGGCGCGAGTGAAAAACGCAGCGAAAATCCCGGCAAACAGCCTGCAGGAAGGTCAAAATCTGCCTCAAAATCCCAAACGGAATTTCGAGGCTGAATTTTCCTCCTGCAAAAAAACTCTGTGTGAACTCAGCCTAAGACTGGCGCACTGCTCAGTGGTTTGTCAGTCTTCATAAATGTGCCCTATTACCTAGTTCCACAATAAGACTGGGTTCACACGCGCAGTCAGTGTGATTTTTCCTTGTGTGGCAAGCTTAAAGAGGAAATTCACTTTGGACTTTTTGATAAACGGGTCCCCCGACAACAAACTGATCAGTATCCCGCTACTAACCCCCAAGATTCAGCTGTAATCTGTAGAGGAACCCGGCAGCAAGTGTTCAATTCCCCTACAGCGCCCCCACAGGAGCATTATACAGTTCCTATTAAAATCAATGTGTTATCTGTCAGCAAGGACGTGCTGGGTCCTCCAAAGTCGAGGACGCCATTTGTAGCTACTTTCTGTTCTGGCTAAGGGTAGAGTTACACAAGTTTGCCAAGTTTTTTTGCTGCAATTTTTGTAATAACCCTGCAATTTTTATGGTAAAACGACTCGTCTTAATGCAACCTAATAGATGAAGGCCCTTTGTGGGGGGTTGGGGTCACCCTCTATTAAGGGGTCTCTTAATAAGGTCTTTGAAAATAAGTTCTCAGGCATTATAAGGGTGCCCATACATATAATTACCCTGAATGGCCACGTTTTTTTGGCTTGTACACGGTTTTGCGGTGCTTCAACTAAACAAGCCGCACGGTTAAAAACTGAACTGCAAACATGGCGGCACTATAGGACACAGATGCGGCCGGCGGCATGGAACGTTCTGTGTTCATGTGCTTTTGATAATTCATAAAACAAATGTAAATGTAAAAGAAATAGAACAAGAATTACCTTATGACACTTTCTCCGGTCGCGGTTATCAGTAGGGTGTTATCGACGCAGATAATGTCGGCTGTTTTACCAATCCTCCCGGTCAACTTCACCTGCGCAACAAAATCAGTTTAGCCATTTGGTTATCTGAGCGACGGTCGTCATTATTCCTTATGTCGTTCACCCACTTTATTCCCAGATTCCTTTTGTGATTTATTTGGTAAGACGTTTGGCTTTATACAGAGAACTCAAAGGAAAATGACCCCTTTCCAAACTTTTTTTGCATTAATTCTTGTAATGAAGTTGTAACCCTGTTAGGATTCTGCAGATCACGGATAAACTAAGGCTTTATGCACATCACGTTTTTGGCCTACGTTTGTTGTATAAGCCGGGAAAAGCTCCCGACGTATATGTTAAACGTAGGCGGTGACAGATATCCTAACAGCCCATACAGTGGTATCAGTCATCTATAGGCTCCCATGTAAAAAAAAACATGTATACTGTGCGATGTGTTTCTTTACAGGATTCTGTCGTATAGAATAGCATAGTCTACTACACTTTTCCATACAAAAAAAAGGTATACCAAAGTACACCAGCCCGACGGAGGCAAAAAGGACACTATTTTGGCCTCTGGATAGCTAATGGAGACCTATGGAAACGTTTAGCGTGTATGTCGGGAGTTTTCCGGACGTGTACGCTAAACGTAGGGCAAAAACAGGATGTGAATGGAGACAGTCTACCCAAGCATCAAGCGAAGCCTTCCTCTATCTCCGCTCTATATAAATCTATTATATTTGAAGAATTATCATGAGTCTATTTTCGGACAACCCACAAAGGGAATGTAATAAAAAAAAAAAAAAAAAGATTTATGGTTACACATACGCAGCGCGAATCTTAAGAAGCCATATACTTTAGAACGCTCCCTTGAGCGCCTCATCCCCCATAAACATGAATATTTGGAGTGGCATAGCGCGCATATTTAATGCCACACGGTGATGGTGATTTTCTTTTGGTAAGAGAAATAACAAATAAATATAAATTAATGTCAGTCTATAAGCCCTAATCTCAGAGCCCCTAGAGTACATGTCTGTGAGAGGAGGGTTATTTACTTATATCTCTTCCATAAGTATGAGATAACTACGTAGATCCCCCCGTGGGTCTATTCCCACATTGATGGACTAAAATTCTTGGCGATTTCTGGATAAAAGTCTAAGGGTATGTGCACACACACTAATTACGTCCGTAATTGACGGACGTATTTCGGCCGCAAGTACCGGACCGAACACTGTGCAGGGAGCCGGGCTCCTAGCATCATACTTATGTACGATGCTAGGAGTCCCTGCCTCGCTGCAGGACAACTGTCCCGTACTGTAATCATGTTTTCAGTACGGGACAGTTGTCCTGCAGCGAGGCAGGGACTCCTAGCATCGTACATAACTATGATGCTAGGAGCCCGGCTCCCTGCACTGTGTTCGGTCCGGTACTTGCGGCCGAAATACGTCCGTCAATTACGGACGTAATTAGTGTGTGTGCACATACCCTGAGAAATCAGCTTTGGAACCAAATATCAACAGGTTCTGGATTAGGACATGTAATCCTATTTCTGATCAGTTGTCCCAGAAATGTTTATGTACCGGAAAACCCATGAAATGCATAAAGATGTAAATCAGTCAATCACTAAAATCAAATCAAATAATCATAGATCTTAAAATCGGAAGTCAAAGGACGACAGGATTCTAGAGGAAATACATCTCTGCTGCATTTCCATGAATACTGGGAAACTGCCTAAAAATGGCTACCATCACACTAGGCAAGAAGTACCTTTTAATTTAGTTCCTACCTTGGATATCTCCTCAGCGCCACCTTCTGGACTCACAAAGAATTGAGACATCAGCAAATTCTCTGTCACCACCACTAGTGTGGATTTCTTCTCCAAGAAGAGCAGCTTCCTTGCAGGACTGTCCATTCCGATTATCTGGCAGCTCTTTGCCTGTTCATTCACCCAATGTATGGAACCTGACACCAATAAAAAAAAATAGATTCCAATTCATAGATTAATAGTGCTGGGATTAAAATCACAAAGGCCATGTTCGCACAACGAATTTTCAAACAGATTTAGGCGCAGAAAAAATATGTTGTGTGAACATATCCCAAAAGGTATGAGTCGTTTGTGTTGCATTTTTTACAAAAATGGTGTAGAGTGATTGCAAAAAAATGTAAAGGGCAACTAAACGTTCAAACAAACTTCGGACATGTCGTAGTGACATGTCAGAAGTTTTGATGGGTGAGGGTCCGAGCACTGAGACCCCCACCGATCGCTAGAACAAAGCGGCAGAAGTGCTCGTGTGAGCGCTCAGCCGCTGTGTTTTTGTTCGGCTTTTTCCGGAAATCAATGTACAGGCTCAATAGAAAGTCTATGAGCCCGTACTCCGCTACATCGTCTTTCCGGAAAAAGCGAACAGAAACTAAGCGGCTGAGCGCTCACACAAGCACTTCTGCCGCTTCATTTTAGCGATCGGTGGAGGTCTCAGTGCTCGAACCCCCACCAATCAAAACTTCTGACACGTCACTACGACATGTCAGAAGTTTGTAGAATGTTTAGTTACCCTTTAAATACACCGAAAATGAATTCAAATAACAGAACTCAAGCAGGTTAACAATAAAAAAAAAAAAAAGTATCAAAACCAAAGGGATCAATCAATATGAATATCACCCGTGCTATTTTAAATATATCATGTGTCTCCAAACTAACGCGGTCTGTGATCCTCTCACAATAAAAAATGTGTATACGAGCATCCTGATGACGATCGGCCATGTTGGACTTCAACGTGTCCAATCAAATGCACTTCATGTCTGTCATACACGGGTACTGGCTGGTGACCGGCTCAGGCAGCTTTATGTTACCACCACATGTGTATAAAGATGGCCGGACCATTGTACTGAACAAGCACTATTACACTTTGTGTCTCCCTTATTTCCTCATAGATTGTAAGCTCTTGAGAGCAGGGTCCTCACTCCTCCTGCCTGAATTGTAAATTAGCTTTGTCACTATGTAATGTCTGATATTGTCTGTTTATGTTCCCTTTAAATTGTAAAATTCTGCGTAATATGTTGGCGCTATATATATTTTTTTTTTTTTTAAATTTTTATTATTAATCCTTTGGCGGGATGTACCGCATACAGTCATGTCTGTTCCTGTTTTGTTTCAGGTTTTTTGGGACATTTATCATATAGGAGACTATTCTTCCTGTATTATACGTGCACTTACCATCCAGAGAGGTAACACAAATGATAATGAGAAAGCCTCCATGAAATACATTTGTAATATTTAGAGCTGGCCTTAGCCAAAAGCTGAGCACACAAAGAAGTCCTATAATCCATTACGCTGCCACGTACCATCTCCTGTGCTGAGGAAGAAGGAGAACTCCTGTTGGGCGGCTGCCTTCTTTTTCCAATTAAACATATCCAAAGCCTTCTCATCCCCGCTGACTGCAGCTTTCGCCAGCTGTGCCATATCCCTGAAGAAAGAGCAAGAACATCAAATAATGGGGCCAATGAGTAAAAACTATTCTAAGACCTAAAAATCTAAAAATGTAGGGGACAAAAGACTGTGGACTGGCCAGCGGCAGCGATTCTACAGGTCTGTGGACTGACAGTGGAAGTGTTTACATTAGACTATGGACTGACTGGCGGCGGCCTTTACACTAGACTGTGGACTGGGAAACGGCAGCTATTCTACAGGACTGTGGACAGACGGGCGGCAGCATTTACACTGGACTGATTGGCTGAAGTGTTTACAGAAAATGATGTGCTCAACATTCTGGCTACCTGACACTAGAGAGAGCGTAGGAGCTGCATACGGCTTCTCGCAAAATCACAGTAAACAATCAAACATTTATTTCACTTGAACTAGACAAATGAAAGGTCCATTCCACGATATGTCACCACTACAACGCCACACTGGATCATGATGTTGCATGAAGCTTCCTGTATATTATAAGGGAAATCGCTAAAAGGGAAACATCTGTTGTTGGTCCCATAGGAAATAATGAAGTCAGTCATGCACCTTAGCCTATGTCACAATGATCGCTGGAGATGGACCACACTGAAACATAAGTGATCACACCAAGAAAGTCTCCTGATTTGCATAGTGGAGTGTATCTTCAGCTCTGCTATACAGAAGTCAATTTCCTGTACTGCCATGTTCAGATCACTTTAGCAAAATGTCTGCTGCAATAAATGGGCTTTCTATCATATATATATATTTTAGGAATACGTTTACCATAGAAAGTTCTCTTGCTGAATAGTTTTTTTGCCGTGCTGGATTCCATAGCAGACTAAAGTATTCAGCAACTTTATACAAAACATTAAATCTATGGGCACTGTCTTGATTTAGGGACATTAAAGTAAATGTTTGGAAACTATTTGTTGGTATATAAACCTATAACTCAGATGTGATTTGAAGTTTGCTGGCTTTTATATATTGATCAATCACATTCATTGCATTTGAACATATGAAGGCCGTCAGAGGATGCTGGGAGTTATTGTTACACAACAGCTCAAGAGCCACAGGTAGGAGTCCACGGCTCTAGCTAATAGAGAGGGTCTGAAATCTCTCTTTATCAGACATTTACCAAGAGCCTGTCAAACACAGACAAGCAATATAAGGTTTGCAATGGAAGGATACAGTTATATATGGCAGAAGCAGGGGGGAGGTGTGCTGGCAAAATACTGTCCAGTGATTAACACTTAAGGCCCTTTTAAACAGGCCAATTATTGGGCAAACGAGCATTCATATGATCAATCAGCCGAAAAATGCGAAACCGCTCGTTCATCGGCTGATCGGCACATTTATGTGATAAAATGGTCGCGAGTTGGCAGGACACTCCCTATGTAAATAGAAAGATGTGCTGGCAACATGATGGAAATGTATGGGGACGAACGATCGCAGTAATTATCGTTTTTCCCCGTGCATTACCGATTGCAGCTCCTTCTGAAAGGAGCAAACAAGCACCGATCGACGATCGGTCTCGTCAATGGGCGCTTGTTTTCATAGCCCATGTTGGACCGTGGAAAAGGACCCATAGGGTCAGCTCACACTGAGTTTTATGGCACTGATTTTGACCCGCAACAACATCGGAATCAGTGCAAAAAACGTCTGAGATCGCCCACCATTGTTTTCGGGAGGCAGAGGCGTTTTTTTTTTCCAAACGGCTTTTGGCCGTTCGCGGAAAAAAAAAAAGCAACATATCCTTAATTGTGGCAGTTTCCACCTCTGACCTCCCATTGAAATCCATGGGAGGCAGAAAAAACCTCTGCGCTAGTTTCTGAGCGTTTTTCTCTGCGTTTTTTGCTTGAGGTCCTTGCAATGGCTTCATTGGATGGAGGCGGAAAAAAAACACTGCAGAAAAATACGTGGAGGCAATTCAAAATCTGTCTCAAAATTTCCTGAAGGAATTATGAGGCAGATTTTTCTCTGCCTGCAAAAAGACTGTGTGAACAGGGCCTTACTCTTCTGGTGCTAGTGGTTTGAAAAGGCAGTGAGTCAAAGGCTTGTGGTACTCCAGCTTCAGTAATGGGGCTCCCTGAACTCGGCCTCGTTGGTCCAGTCTCCACATAACGAGTAAGCCATTCTATACAAAAGAAAAAAGATGCATTGTTATAACAGCATATTAAGCGAATCATTTTTTATTATTATTTTACACATGAGCAGAATTTATTTGAAAGCATTTGCTGAAATAGTGTTTTGAAGGGATATTAGGTTTTAAGAAAAAAAAAAAAATATTCATTGTGTAATGAAAAGTTAAAGGGGTTGTCCAGGATGAGGGCTGATTTTATACTGATTATCTATGCACAGTGTAGGTCATCAGTATATGATCGGGGAGAGGGGGGGGTGAGGCACCCGGTCCCCACAACGATCAGCTGTATCGGCTGCTTTCGGGCGCTATGCAGGGGTTGGCGTCGTAAGTACCAGCCTGGACAACCCCTTTAAGCAATTTTCCAATATATTTTTTGTAGATGTTCTTTACGGTTTTCAAGATCTTGTTTACTTCCAAGCCACAAGTGAATGGGTTTTGTAAAAACCCCATTCACTTACATTGTAATGTACTTTGTTGAAGAATTTTGGTATGAATTCCGCAAACAAATACGCAATGTGTAAACCCGACCTTCCCACGATTCCCTGATCCTTCATTAGGAGGTGGTAATCTATTAATAAACACATTCTTCATTGAAAAGCTTCAAATTCATTGAATCTGCTGTTTAAATGACATCACCAAGACTTGGTAAACTCACCAGGTCTCCTGAAATGAGGCGGCTGTGGTTACTGCTCCACTCCAGCAATGTGATCTCTGCGCTGTGTGTTGATGGCACGGCATGATGCTCTTTGTCTGGCTCATTTAAAATGAAGACTTCTCCCATTGCCCAGCCCACAGCCAGTAAGTTTTTTGTCGGGTGCCAGCTCAGGAGGGTTGGTTGGTAGGACCTTTCGACGTGTGAACTGCTCACATGGTCACCCTATAGCCAAACACACAAAATGACATTAATGAGAAATCTTAGCATGAAAAGCTTAACTTGCAAGAACGACTTCAATCAATTAAACTCATGATTTGTAAATAACATCTACAATATAACGGGAGCTACTAAATAGCGTGAAGCCCGGGAGACAAATGGACGTTTTGCCTTATGATGGTATTTCACCCGTCATAATATGTGACCTCAGGTCCTGTAATGCTTACATAGCCAGACTTTTACCAGACAGATGATGGGTGATTCATGACACCTCTTAGTGCAGGTGCTGACGGGCTCATGAACCATACAAGTCTTTGGTGGCAACGGCGTATGTTAAGATGCCCATGCAGCTGCTATAGGGCCTAGACGAAGGCATTCAGGAAACATGTGTTTTTGTTTTTTTATAGAATCCTTTGTACTCGCATTAACGTATACGTGTACGTTTTATCCGTAGATGTCGCCTACTTTCTGCTGCTGAACCCCGCAACGGAAAGTCAAACTGAAACCACAGCTTCCGTTTCCGTCACCATTGATATCAATGGTGACGGAAACATTGCTAATGGTTTCCGTTCGTCACCATTCCGGCAGGTTTCAGTTTTTCCGACGGAATCAATAGCGTAGTCGACTGCGCTATTGACTCCGTCATTAAAACGGAAACCTGCCGGAATGGTGACGAACGGAAACCATTAGCGATGTTTCCGTCACCATTGATATCAATGGTGACGGAAACGGAAGCTGTGGTTTCAGTTTGACTTTCCGTTGCGGGGTTCACCCGACGGAAACCTCAGATGAAACCCTGGAACGGAAAGCCAACGCTGATGTGAACAGGCCCTAAGTTATGAACTTAGATGTGATCGGTGACACGCAGGACCCGCTGTCCCTGAAGCCGTCAGTCCAGTTGACCTGACGGATTCAGCTTCTATGAATCCAGGATACAAAGAAGCTGTATCTCAAAAAGTAAAAACATTTTTTAATAAAAACAAATTACAAAGTTGCATTATAAAACATTATAATACATTAAAAAAATACAAGTCTTCAAAGGTTTACATAGCCTTTAACTTGTATGGTTGTATTCTGTATTGACTAATAAAGATAAACCTTTTATGTATTAAGATATTTAGCTTTCTCATATGGGTGGAGGGGACATCGGGCTCTCTTGAAACCAAATGGGGCTCAAACCAGAACCTAGTGTTCACTCCACCTATACGTGATGCCTCCCTCTTCCATATTTACCGGCTTCATTTAAATTTAGGAGCATGAAAGCACCTACCAGTTCACCATAGATGTCGACACAACCGCCAGAACTTGGACTGACGGAACCTACAGCGAGTGAAGTGTGATGCTTATGCCAGCAGATAATAGACGGCGTAGCTTCAAGATTCGGAGTTTCTATGCGATGGTCAAAGTACACAGCCATTATTAACAGTGCCTCGGAGACCTGTGTGGTACATGAAAACATAAGACATGTGTTAATATATTAGCCATCGGCCAGGACAAAATACAAAGGTGCAATGTCTTGCACTGGGTCACACATCCACTTTACACTTCTGCAGAAGTCATTTCACATGCCAAAGATGCGCAATATGTGTGATACATAATACATGAAACATTCCAATAAACCGCACTTTTTGTGTTCATGCTACAGTCGCAATGTAAAGAAGTCATGCTAGGTGCAAACTGTGTTCAGCGGAATTGTATGCATCTTCATGACTATACATTGAATACAATACAGCGGAGGCTGCGGTATCCCAACTCATACCCATCAAACATATGCCAAAAGGACACCCTTTATAGTTTTCCCATATTGGACATTTATGGCATATAGATGTAGGTCCCACCTATCTCTAGTAAGCAGCCCCTTGACCACTGTCTGATGACGTGATCGGGATATACAGAAACAGCCAAGCTCGCTGAGCTACGCTGTTTCCGTAACTCCCACAGAAGTAAACGAGAGTTACAGAAACAACATAGAATGGCGAGCTGTGTTATTTCCGAAATCTGGAGCTATGGAAACAGCGTAGCTCGTCGAGCTTCGCTGTTACTGTAACTCCCACCTACCTTATCAGACAGTGGCCGGGGGTTAGGGGGCCCCGTTCGACAGATAGGTGCAGGTCCCAAAGGTGGCACCCACATCTATCGGACATTTATGTAATTTCTTGTGGATATGCAATAAATATCTGAGCTAGGTATACCCCTTTAAAGTCTATGGGTACATCAGCGTATACATCGGAAGAATTTCCCGGCATAAATGCCAAACAAGTACTGTAGACGTGGTGTGAATTCAGCGTAAATGGAAAGAGAGCATGGCTGCAACAACAGCCTGACATTTCCATAGGTTCCTATTGCCAGATAAAGAAAGTTCAGCCTCTCTAATCACAATCATCTTTTCACATCGGGCATGGCAGAGCACAAGTAGCCATCCAGCAATTGCCTAAGACTAGAGCCAAAATCCATACTATGGCTACAAGACCCAGACAGTTGTGTTAGCAATGTGTCAGCACGTTCACGCTGCCCTATCCGCATACGGCATGATATTGCGACAGGCGCCTAGATTACCTATAAAGCGTATCTCCAGATGTACTCTCACGCCCGAACCGACATTGGGCGTGAAGAGACACTCCTGCAAGCTGGGCGGTAAGGTTGCCATGTCTACCGTACGAGAGCATCCAATTCTAATAAATCGGATCTGTGCACGATACTCACCAGGCGTCGTACAGTTGCCACGGCAGTTCGGGCAGGAGAGTACAACTGCAGGTACGCTTTAGCGAAGTTAGTCTGAACCGAACGCTCTGCAGCATTTTAAAGAAATAATAGTTTTAATAGGTGCCAGGCCCAAGGAGAAGTGTCCACTGGGCGGTCCCCTCCAGCTTATCCCTTCCTGGCTCAGCTTCATTGACAGGTCTCTCTTAATGTTTGTAGGGAGAGACCGTCAATAAAGATGGGCTGGGTGGGGAGAAGCCAGAGAGGAGCCACCAAGCGGACACTTAACGTTGGACGGGAACCAGTGATAAAACTTTGATTTCCCTAAAACGCCACAGAGCTTTAGAGTAAACATAGTTTAGGGTCAAGAGCGCACGTCACCACATCATGTTGCCCCCGGTTAGTGTGGCATCAACCTGCTGACAGTTTCCTTCAAACCGAAATGAGATCACCATATGATTTCCAGTAATAGAAATCACGAGAAGTGCCAAAAGGGTCTCATTTCTGTATAGAACCCTTTCATTCTGGAAATCAGTGGTGGTCCGAGATCACAGACTTCACCAATGTCCTCATATCTTCGCTACGACAATTCATTTTCACTGGATTTCCTCCCCATAAATATTGCGTCATTTAATGCGTTACTACGGGATGCCACCAACTACTTTACCATCATACGGCACAAATCATTGTCTGGTTACAACCTAAAACGGAAGGCGACATTAATAAAGAACGATAAATGTATCTATTGGTTGGAACAAGAGTTGACTTTAATATTTTGTTTGCGCATTACTGACAATTGCTACGATCGTACCGTGTAATCGCCGATTAGACTAAAACACAACCACATATACGGTAATGCAACACAATCACTATTACACTGAGGAGGATTTTCGGCATAGAAGATCATTACCATGGTTACAGGCGTTCCCCTTTAATAACCCTTATCCTAAAATAACACAGGTATATACTGAGGGAACGCAATCAAACGGATATACCGTATAAACACATTTATCCGGGGCCTTATACGTATTTCCCGTTCCCGTTCCCGTTCTCCCTCCATCACTCATTACACAATACTTATTACCCTGCGGTCTCCTCCTTGCTTCCCTCCGTTCTCCCGTTAGGCTTCAACCCCAGAACTAGGCCGCTTCGCTTTCCCGTTACCCTGACAACGTAGCAGAGAACCACGTGTTCAGAACGGCCCAATCATTGCTGTGTAATACTATAGCACCACCTAGTGTTGAAAAGCTAGATTGCTCTGAATGAAAGTTCTAATACTGTCTCATTGAATTATGTTATGATGGGAGGGGTGGAGGCTATGTAGTCACGTGATCCCCTTCCCATATAGAGTATAGCATTATTGCTATTTATTTCTGCCCTTCAGAATACCGAGCTCCTGCCTCTTAACCACTTCATGACCAGGATTTTTTTTTTACTAAAAAAATTACAGATTGTAGTTGTAAATAAATTACAAAAAAAATGAATAATATAAAGGACCTAAAGCATTAAAAAAATATATATAATACACTTTCTAATATTATTAGGCCCCATGCAGACGACCGTAAAAAATCTCCGTAATTACGGTCCGCAATTACGGACTCGCCCGGTTCTATTGGCCGCAGGCACCTTTCCATATTACTACGGATAGGTGTCCGTGCCGTAGAACCGTGACGGGAATTATGGAGCATGCCCTACTTTTTGTTTTTTACGGCCCGTGCTCCCATACATTTAATCTCCGTAATCTTTTTGGGTGCCTCACCATTTTTTGTTTGAAATCCTGCCTGATGGTCATGTGACCACGACAGCCAATGACTGCCAGAGGTGGTGACGTTTCATCCGCGAAGATCTCGCATAGTGGACGTCACATCATCATGTAGGACTACACAGAGTAGGACAGGAACATGGGGGCCAACAGTCCTTATATTTGCATACAGTCCATAAATATAGGAAACTTTTTCCCAGAGTCCATACAAAGAGAGCGGGTGTTATTATGATTATAATAGTTATAATTTCACAGTTCACAGTAAATGCTGCTAATGTATTCATAGCAGCATCCTGAGCTACATGTACTTCATGAATTACTTATTATCTCACGCGTTCATTTTTGGTTTTTCAATTTGTCTGCACATGAACTCCAATCTAAACATGCCCGTCCACCTCACCCATCTGGGGGACAGTAAAAGGGTCAGATAGATTGAAATGCCAACTATCTGATTCCTGCTTCCCAAACCGGCGGACATCAGGGGACAAGGGGTATTCCCACTAAGCACATTTATCACTTGATAAATATATGATCGCTGGGGTCCTCACTGATCACTAGAATGGGGGTCCTGATTCCCGTTCCTCCTCACTGCACGATCTCAGTGAGCAGGATTTTGATTGAGCGCTGCACTCGGCTGTCCCCGTCAGCCCCATAGACAAAGAATGGAGCGGCAGCGCACATGCGCGACTGCAGCTCCAATAAAAATCATCCTCGCTGCGATCATTTATTGAGGAGGAACAGGGTCAGGAACCCTGTTGTAGTGATCGTGGGGGTCCCAGAAGTGGGGCCTCCAGCGATCATACATTTATCACCGATTATGCGAGTAGATGATAAATGTGCTTAGTGGGAAAACCCTTTTAAGACTGAGAGATATTCCACAGATCCTGTTAAGCTGCACATGCACTTGAGATAAAAGTCGGCCAAAATAGTCGATTGCAGTCATTATGACAGAGAATTGTTTGAAAGATGAATGCAAACGATTATTGGCGATGGCCGACGGCAGAATTCTGACTGCCAAAAATGTGATCGGCCTGGTTGAAAAATTTTATCCGTGGTCGGTCTAAACTACATGTGTATGGAATGATCGGCCGAATTTGGCTGTTTATTTGCCACTTTGGGCAAATCCCTGATCGGCCGGTTTGGTCTTTTCTGTTGTTAGCGGGATTGTTCGTACAGACAATCCCATGTATAGCAGAATGGCCACATTTTATGTACATGGCCGGCATTAAATTCTAGGAGAGACAAAAATGTCTATGGACGGCTTTAGACCCAGCAGATCTAAGGTACATCATGTGGAAATTAGAATATATGTATACTGTACATATATTATATGGATAAGGTGTTGGAGGAGGCAGAAGTGGTAAAAACTATATATGTATGTATATATATATATATATATATATATATATATATATATATATACAAACAAACACAGAGCTCTGACATGTAATGAGCCGAGCATCACATGACCAGGACAGATTATTATTCACTGGAAGTAAGGAATGAAGGATCCCATTAAATGAGAGCAAGCAGAGATCTTGAAAAACGTGATGACATGATAAAGTAGATCGGAAAACTGGATAACTTTTCATTATACAAAGAATACTTTTATTTGGCGAAAACCTTAATTCCACTTTAAGCGATAGTTACAAAGTCGACACTGTGATTCTACATGCTGCGTCTATCGCACTTAGTAATTGTGGTAAATCGCAGTGTGATATCACACGTTCTCGCTGCTTATATTAGTCTATGGGTGTTGCATGAAGTTGCATGTGTACGAGTTCTCAGCTGCAAAAAAAACACATTATTGTTCAGTGATTTTATTGTATTAGGAATACAATTTTATATATTTTTTCTTAGGGTATGTTCACACGAGGGCGTCCGTTACGGCTGAAATTACGGGGATGTTTCAGCCTGAAAACATCCCCGTAATTTCAGCCGTACCGGCATGTGCAGGCGCTTGAACGCCGCGTCAATTACGGCCGTAATTGGCGCTGCTATTCATTGGAGTGAATGAATAACGGCTCCAATTACGGCCAAAGAAGTGACAGGTCACTTCTTTGACGCGGGCGTCTATTTACGCGCCGTCATTTGACAGCGGCGCGTAAATTACGCCTCGTGTGAACAGACAAACGTCTGCCCATTGCTTTCAATGGGCAGATGTTTGTCAGCGCTATTTTCGGGCGTAATTCGGGGCAAAAACGCCCGATTTACGTCCGTAAATAGGCCGTGTGAACATACCCTTACGATAAAATGTTGATACAAATGTTCCAGCTACTGCTTATCTGAATGGCACAGTTGCCATGATGCCACACCCTATGATTTTTAGTGACCACAGTAAGGCAACAATTGAATAGCTGTAACTAATAACCTATCAGTGGTTCTACAATAGCAAGTTACTGGAGAGACTATGAGCAGGGCCATTATAGAACAGGGGTTGCTGGGATTTGTAGTATCACGAGAATAGCTCTCTATGCTGGACTACAGTTACTGAATGATAAACTGCTTCCGGCACGCCTACCACGTCAGTCAAATAATCCTGAACCAATAGCATAACGTATTATGGAAACGACTGACTATAACTTTGCATATTTAGAATACGTTCTTCTATTTGTTGAATCCCCTAGCCAATCCAAAAGCTCTCCCTTTGCCGTTGACATCATTAAACTCTGCCCTTTATGCCCATGACTCCCAGCGCTGCTCTGGCGTTGTGCGCCGCGATTGGTCGTTCCACGTCAAGCTCCGCCTTTCCAGGACACCAAGCCAATGGGTGCATTTGTTTGGGTTGTGAGGGGCGTGTTGTGTTTTGGCAGGCTGGCTTGGCGCGGGTTGTTGTCAGATGCGGACGCCGTCTTGGGAGAGGAAGGTCGGCACCAGGATCCAAAGGAGTTTTGGGCCAGGCCTTGTGGGTGGCATTGGGTTCATTGACAGCTGGCTGCCAACTGAGATAGATTGGGGTTTACCCGCTGCTTCTTTCACATTGGCACAAGGGCCTGGGCTGCTCTGGTTGAGGGATACAGCAAGCCTCATCAGGCCCTCTTAATCTTTCTTCATGTATCAGGTAAGGGGCATTTCACCTTTTTATCCCCAATCCGATCAGGGATCATTCAGCACTACACTATGCATAGTTATCGGCTGCTGTGGAACTACAACTTCCAGCAAACACTTTGATTTGCAGTTTATGCTGTGACTTCTTATTTCTGTTCTGATACCTATTTCACCCCCTGCCAGGTTTTTATCCATAATGTCTTCTATATTATATTCCTTTAATTCAATCAATTAAGTCTGCTATACCAGCTGATGCAATAGTGCTATAAAGCATGCTGGGAGTTGCAGTACTCCAACACCTGGCGAGCCTAAAGGTTGCAACTCAATGCATTAATGAATGGAGGGGGGCTGTAGACTTGTATTTACCCAGCTGTGATAGTGTCAAGTGTTACCACCATACCTAAGAGTCACTCACATGTCAATGAGATCTGGATGAGCCTTGTTACAAATGACAGTCATATTATTGATACATTGTTATTGTCATCCTTTGATGGAGGAAGGTTCCTAACTATCCCAGTTGTCACCATCATCATGCACTAAATGCCCCACATTTCATAATCACAAGTGGGTTATAGGAAACAGGTGCTGGGGAAAGGGCTGAGAGCAGCTGTTGCCCATGATGTCTGATGTGTCTTCTATGTCTCTCCCCCCACCCATCATTATAAGCTTCTTATAGTAATACTCCTCCTGCATTGGGGTTATATTAGTGTATAATGCCTGCTTTTATCATGGCTTCTCCTATAGATCGGTAATATCCCAGTAGTATTTTCCTCTATGTATTATAAATCTGCAGCTATAGATTATATAAGATCACGGTCTGTCATTGTAATATACTTTGTACTCCATTGTTATTTACTATATTAAATGTTGGCATTTCCTGGCAAAATATTTTATGATTGCGCCATAGCATGGCATTGTAATGATGTGTTTATTCAATATTGATTGATACATTGTATTGTGATACAGTGCATAGTAACATTGATACATTGTATTGTGATTGATTGATACATTGTATTGTGATACATTTCATAGTAACATTGATACATTCTATTGTAGCATCTAGTTATATAATGCAATCCTTTTAGTAGCAAAGTCTCAGCCAGTGGTATAGATCTCTGGGAAACTACAACTCTCAGCATGCCCTGTCAGCTCATGCCTGGAGATGTCGTTTTGGAGAGCCACAAGTTGCACTATAATGTTAATCAATATATTAAAATTAAAAAGTGTTTTATTAGTGTGTGTATAAGTATAGATGTTGGATATGAAGGGTTAACCCCCCTATATATTGGCATCAGTAGCCCCCCAGGTTATGTTGATTAATGTGTTTACTATGAAGCTGGATCCATCTTGTTTGATGCCTTTGTGCCCATAGGAAACTAAATGCTGCTTGACCAGTTTTATTACTACTCATTTTCTGGTGCCTGCATTGCCTCGTTGTGAGTGTTCATTTTTGGGGTGTTAAGATTTTTTTCTTAGGGGGGGTTAAACTTTGCAAAAAATAATATTTTCAAATGCTGCACCAGCTGATGACGTAGCAAAAGCAAAGTTCAGCTCCAACAACGCCCCATGAGGTGCCCCAAGTTTGGCAGCGTCTCGTTTAAATTCCCTACACCCGATATGCGATGTAAGATATGCATATTAAAGGGGAGAGTCTCAGCTTTCATTTGCCATCGGTCCCGGGTTTGTACGAGGTCAAGATCTCGAGTTTTGGGGGTGTTGAAGAAGGGGTCCCCTCCGCGCCTGGCTGCAGCATTTGGTGGAACCTCCAGCCCCAAGCAGCAGCAGGCAGAAAGACAAGGCGCAGGAGACGAGAGCGCACAGCTCCCTCCGCCGATAACATGAGCGATCCCGGGCGGACAGAGGCTCGGGAGACCCCGGATCCATGGTGAGGAGGAAGAGGACCCCCCGAGGGTGCCGGGGACCCCGGACTGGGTAGGGATTGGTCGCCCCAGATCACTTTTAGAAGGCTGAGTACGGGTCGAGCGCGGCGGCGGCTGCTGCTGATCATCATGTCGGGTTCTCTTGTGCTCAACAACAAAACCAATCCCGATCTCTCTCGTCTTTCGTTGCCTCTAGCCTGCCCCGGACCCCGGCACCCGTCCCTGGCACCCCAGTGCCCCTCAGCCGGGCACAGTGCCCCATCCCCGACAGCGTAGACGGGCATCCAGCCCGGTCTGTGCAGTCGGGACAGTGGAAGAGGATTTGTCACTAACAATGGCGGCCATGTTGTTCAGGATCTGTCTCTCTGTCTCTCTCTACAACTTATTTCTTTGACTGGAATATGTGGGTTTTGGGGGTCACTGCCCCCCTCTAATTTGTGGCCCCTAGAGAGGAAGTGGTTATAGGAACCTTTTTATGAAAAACTAAACCCAGAGATAATTTGGGCATGGATTATAGACAGGATACAACCAGCCATGAGCCCTCATTGCCAGAATCCTTGTGTCTGAGGGAGCGAAACGATCGGAGGCGACCCGTTACGATCGTTAGGATAAAATGATTGAGGATTTAAATAGAATTAACATTTTTGGTCGTAAATCGCGGCGATATGTCCGCGATAATTTAGGCACATTGAGCAGTTCCGGAGGGAATGGTCTGGTATAGGAGATCGTTCACAACCTTGCCATCTCTTGTTTCGACGAGGCCATTCTGGGTTATTCTGAAACGACGGCGTGAAGACGTTTTTGGAGAGTATAACGGAAACTCCCTCAAAATAATTACCACTTCATTCTGTGGTTATGGATTATTTTTTTTAACCCTTTCATTTCCAGAGGGCGTTACGGAAAAGGGATTTTGCGGGTGTTATAAAGGGACGGGACCCCTTAGATTATTCCCTTGGGTAAATAATATGTCCGCACATTTTTTTTTTTTTGTATTTTTAATTCATTTTTTATTTTTTTTTCCGTCTGATTTCAGGATGACAGTGAAGCTGAAAAGTGGAGAGGAAAGAAAACCAAACCAGAGCGCACCAGAGATTGAAGAGGAGGAAGAAGTAGTGGTGGCGGCTGCAGCAGCGGTGGCGGCAGATGTGGAAGATAAAGGCAAGATAGAAGGGGATCTACTCATCTCAGAGACCCCCGATAAGGACCCTCCAGAGGCCGCGATCCCCGAACAGCCCGCCAAAGTCCAACAGGATCAACACCATTTCTTGAGGTCCAGTGTCCGACCGCACAGCAAGAGACAGAGGAAGGATTCTGGCGGCAATGGAAAAGCCACCAGTGCCAAAAGCAAAGGTATACCTGCAAAATTCTCGGCACCCCTTCATTGATATTTCGGGGTACACCCTATTTTTAGTAACAACATGGCGTCCAATTTTAAAAATCATCTGAGGACGTGATGCAATGGCCTAGCAATAGACGTTGCAGCTGCAACTGGGGTGTAAGCGCGCACAGCCCGCCTGACCGCGGGTGACTAGCGATCTGCTGTATATCTGGACACTTGATATCTCGGTGGGCACAAGTCTATCCTCTGTCTGTCCCTGAGACATGTTCACTGGGATTTCTTACATACGGGAGAGCACATGGTCTAGTAAGAACCTAGATCGTAATAGAGCGCCACCTATTGGTAGTGCATATCATTCATGTTTTTCACATTTTGTACTAGTGTATAAAATCGGGCTTAAAGATAAATAAGAAACAAAAAAAAAAAGTGTACCTTTGTATAAATGGAGTAGAAAATATTTTTTATAAAAATATATTTTTTTATTTTTTTCCAAAAAATCAAACCATTAAGGAATTGGAACAAAATATGGACCGCAGTGTGTTTTTAATGGGGGAAGTGATTAATCGTGTAAATACGTAAATGGTAGCGATTTTTAGCATGTGTTGCATGCGGATTTCGGTGCGGATATAGTCGCTGATTTTACGTATATCGGTTCAGATGGGGCATGCTGCAAGAGAATGGGTTTCGTTAAAATATAAACGGATTTCGCAACCAAAATTCTGCAAAATATATTGAATTATTTTTTTTTTCTATACATGCGCCTCTCCTCTCTGCGGTAGTTGACGGCTGGCTGCTGCGTATCTGCAATCACAGGTTTTTTTTGTTTTTTTTCCTCCATCGCTTATATTTTATAGTTTTGGGTGCGATTCCAGCTCTGGTGATGCCCCCGGCTTATATTACATTCATAGGCAGAATTTTTGAGGAGATTGTATCTTGCGCAGGATCCTGGATGCAGATGAGAGGGCTTCATGTACAATTGTCAGCCCGTGCAATGTGTTGGTCACCCATATATAATATGAAACTGTATTTTTATAATTCATTATCCCATTGTAATCTCCGATAAGAAGTATCCATTACCGTTTATGCGATTCTCTTATTTGTCAGTGTAGCATTGGAATTGGCGAACCTACCCTTCAGATCCGGGCTACATGGCGACTTTTCCTCGCTCGTGAGTCGCAACAAAATAATGACATTAAGGCGACTCTCGTCAGTTCTTCCCTAGGATTTTCTCTGATCTGGAAACCTTGAGGCTGCATCATGCAGGACACAGTAATGTTGTCATTTTCCTGCAACTGGAAGGCAACCACTGGAGCACTTGCTCGATATTTATACGTGGGCACTTGTTTTTACTTGAAATGACCCTAAAAATTTTTTTTTTTTCTGTTTTTGAATTGGGAAGCTGAAGTGCGTGGGGTTCTCGTTTCCTGTATGGAGGTAGTGGCGTGACATCCTTTAGGGATTCTGCAAAACCTCGTCTGTACTAGTCTTCTGGAGGATCCTGGGTGCTGGGTGGACCCGTGGTCCAGATAATGTACAGCACATAAGACCATTATAAGGAACAACCGCACGTCACGGAGCATTAAACTTCTGCGTCAGACTTTGCAGTTTGTACAGCTAAATTATTGCGTATTTCCGTAACCAGTACGGTAGGTTTATTAGTCCGATTTATACCTTGATCCTTTAACTGTGGTCGAAATACAAAACCGGCGACTGATTTCCCATGTACACCGGTTTTCATAGATGCTGTGTTTTAACCAGCAAAATACTAGGAAAGCTTCACTTTTTAGGGGGAAAAGGAAGAAACAATGAAACGCGTTGAAACAAGTGATTTTTCTAGGTGGAGTCTTGGATCGGTTACGTGTAGATGATTACTAATACGCCGCGCCTGTGATGACACAGTGTTGTGTGCTCCGTAGGCTGGGTTCACACAAGCATGTTACGTCCGTAATGGACGGAACGTATTTCGGCCGGCAGTCCCGGACCGAACACAGTGCAGGGAGCCGGGCTCCTAGCATCATAGTTATGTACGACGCTAGGAGTCCCTGCCTCTCCGAGGAACTGCTGTCCCGTACTGAAAACATGATTACAGTACGGGACAGTTGTCTCGCAGCGAGGGAGGGACTCCTAGCGTCGTACATAACTATGATGCTAGGAGCCCGGCTCCCTGCAGTGTGTTCAGTCCGGAACTTGCGGCCGAAATACGTTCCGTACTTTACGGACGTAACATGCTCGTGTGAACCCAGCCTTATCCTACATCCCATTATAGGAGCTTAATGACTTTACAAAAATGACCGCAACTTCCGAAGTATGAAGAAGTCCTCCATTGCTGAACCCTACTCTAGCCTAGAAATACCCTAGTTCTGTGTAAAGTCTCGTGAGACACAATCAGCAGCTTCAATCTAAGGCTGAGTTCACACCTACCTCGTCATTTCTGTTTTTCTGTAAGGTCACAGGAGCAGGAAAATGACGGAGTACCGGCTCCTTGGCACGATGGACACCAATGGTGTCGGACGGACCCCATTGACTTATCATGAGGTCCGTCGTGGTATCTGTCATTTTGACGGGAGGGATAGCGCTGCATGCTGGGTTAATCTTTCAGTCAAATATGATGGATCTCTGACGGAGCCTTCACCGAGATGTGAACAGAGCCTAAGAATGGGCTGTCCAGATGGGGAAAGGTTGTCCTTTAAACTGTTCGATCCTTTGTTACCATTGAAGTCAAATTGTAGACGTGTCTGGCAGCTGCTTATGTCACTCCCTCTGGTCTGAACGAATGTGGTCAACGGGGAGTTTCAGGAAAAAACTTATATGTATAGGCAGATCGACCTATGTAGGACTCTGTGGTTCTCTCTTTCGTTACTGCATCTGTCGTATAATGTCCATTTGGCATGTTCTTATACTGCCCCCATAGTCTGAATTAGACGCCCTTCATCTGCTGGACTATGTGCTGTCAACCATAAGGATTATTCTATAGATTATTTTTTGGTGGCAGGACAATGGTAGTCATGAACTGAAGACCATTTAGTAGGAGAAGAGCAGATTTCTCCATAGTAGGACTTCATAAGGGCCATTCACAAAGTAACTGGATGGGGCTTCATCCTAACTGCAATGCAGGTCCATCAAGGCGACACATTCATTCTGCGTAGAAGGTCCTGAGAGCCATTTTGTATCGCCCCTGTAAAGTGGTCACCTCTTTCTTTACTCCGCGGAGCCTAGAAGAAGACCTGGCCAAGACTGGAAAGTCAAGTCCTCAGTATGTTTTAGGTTGGTCGGAGCCGGTAAAAACTACAATAATTTTGGCAGTGTATTTGTACCAGTCGGACAAACAATCACTTGTTCAAGTCCCCTATGGGAACTAGAAAAAGTGTAAAAAAAAAAAAATTATTAATAAAGTTTTATCAAATGTTCAAAAAAAATAAATTCAAAGTAAAAAAAAAAGACACTCCTTATTCCATTTTTTTTCCTAAAGTAATGTAACATTTTTAAAATAAACATAATTGGTTTCACCATGTCCGTAAGAAAACTATTTTAATATAACGTTCTTTAACCTGCAGGTTGAACGCTGTAGCATAAAGGGTAACTAATGTTACAGAAAACTTCTGACATGTCAGAAGTTTTGATCGGGGGGGAAGTCCGATCACTCAGACACCCACCGATCGCTAAAACGAAATGGTTGAAGCGCTCGGGTTAGCGCTGAGCCGCTTGGTTTCTGATAGTCTTTTCTCGGAAAGCCGAACAGATGGTGTAGAGGCCCATAGACTTTCTATTGAGCCCGTACACCAACTGCTCGGCTTTCCGAGAAAAGCCGATGAGAAACCAAGCGGCTCCGTGCTCACCCGAGCGCTTCTGTCATTTCGTCTTAGCGATCGGTGGGGGTCTCTGTGATCGGACTTCCACCGATCAAAACTTCTTATATGTCACTATAACATGTCAGGAGTTTTTATTTTTTGAAAGTTTAGTTACCCTTTAATGTCAGAATTGCTGTTTTTTTTTAGTCACATTAGCTGTCACCAAAAATTTAATAAATGATCAAAAAGGTGTATGTACCCCAAAATTGTACCCATAAAAACTAAAGCTTGCTGTGCAAAAAAAAAAAAAAGCCCTCCCACTGCTCTATTGACGGAAAAAAATAAATAAATGATGGCTCTTGGAATACGTCGACCCCCCCCCCCCCAAAATCCATTTTTTTTCCCCCCAATTCAGTATCACCGTAATGATAATGACCCACGGAATGAAGTTAACAATTTGATTTTATGTGAATGCCATAAAACGTAGAAAAAAAACAATGGAGATCGCAATTTTTTTTTTGTATGCTTTTTTTTATAATTTTTTTATTTCACCTCGCGAAAAAATATTTTCCAGTACATTTAAAAGGTGGCGTTAAAAAGTACAACTGGTATTGCAATGAACAAGCACTTATACGGCTGTGTCGACAGAAACCTTAAAAAGTTATGGCTTTTGGAAGGTGGTGAGGAAAAAACTAAAGGGAAAAAAAGAAATGGCTTAGGCGGGAAAAGGTTAATACCCGGATAACGCTGGTATATAATGTATTACGTTTTACGAACGTTCTCAACTCCTCCGACAATAATTCCCCCCTCTATTTATTCAAGACGTGGTCCTTGCTCTATTCCGGCTCGGAGTGGCACGTTGTGAGGAGGCGGCGGCTGCCGGAGATGATTGTCTGCGCTCACGACGTTACATTTTACAGTCTAAAAATACCCTCTGACTTCATTCTGCAGTCCCTGTTTTCTACTCCGGTACAAGTTAATAGCACACGTGGGAGACGTCCTCCTGGTGCAGTATTCTCTATAGTCGGAGGGTACACCCATCTTGTTGTGAAGTCTTGAGGTGCGGATGACGCTTCCTTATCAACACTATATGGACAAAAGTATTGGGACACATCTCTTAATCATTGAATTCCGGTGTTCCATTCAGTCCCATTCCCACAGGTGTATGATATTCAGCCCCTCGCCATGCGGTCGCCTTTACAAACATTCGTGATAGAATGGGTCGTAAAGAGATCACTGAATCCCAGCGCGGTCCTGTAATAGGACGTCACCGGTGTAACAAGTTCGTTTCAGGAATGTCTTGCCTCCTAGATATTCCACCATCAACTGGGAGTGATATTTTTGTTCAGGAACCTCTGCCACGAAGCGGAGACCACGTAAAGTTAGAGCGGGGTCGCCGAGTGCGGAGACGCATAGTGCATAGAAGTCGCTAACGCTCTGCTGACTCAGTAATTGCAGAGTATAAACCTCTTCTGGTATTAACATCCGCACAAAAAACGTATGCTGGGATCTTCATGGCATGGGTTTCCATGGCCGAGCAGCTACATGCCAGCCTTACATCACCAAACAATGCCAGGCGTCGGGTGGAGTGGTGTAAAGCCGTCGCCACTGGAATCTGGAGCGGTGGAAACGTGTTCTGTGAAGTGACGCTTCTCTATCTGGCCGTCTAATGGATGAGTCTGGGTTCGGCGGATGCCAGGAGAACGTCACCTGCCTAACTGCATTGTGCTATGGGGATTGTTTTTCAGGGGTCGGCCCCTTAGTTCCAGTGAAGGGAAATCTTAATGCGTCATCACACCAAGACATTTTGGACGATTGTAGCTTCCAACTTTGTGGGAACAGTTTGTGGTTTGTCCCTTTTCTGTTCCGTCATGACTCTGCCCCAGTGCACAAGGTCCATAAAGACATGGCTGGTTGGTTGGTGGAGTTTGGGGTGGAAGAACTTGACTGTCCGCACAGAGCCCTGACCTCAACCCCATCCAACACCTTTGGGATGAACTAGAACAGAGATTGTGAGCCAGGCCCCCTCCCCCAACATCAGTGTCTGACCTCACAAATTCTCTTTTGGATAAATGGGCAAAAAATCCCATAGACACCCCATAATCTTGTAGAAAGTCTTCCCAGAAGAGTGTAAGCTGCTTTAGTTGCAAAGGGGGGGGGGGGGTGGAGGGGGGACCAACTCTATATTAATGTCTATGGATTAAGAATTGGATGTCCTGGGCAGAATTCCCACATCAGCTTGCCCCAGATGTTCTGAAATGAACGCTGACCTCTATCGCTGTTTTTGGGGCTGCCCCATTTTCTGCCAATTTTGGAAAGGAGTTGAAGCCTTTGCATTACAACACTTAGTTAATTTTGTGCCGCTCTCCCCGTCTTGGGCAATTTTTGGCATATTGGACTCAGACGCTCCTCCGTGCGCTTCAAACGCAAAAAAATTACTAATTCTAGTTTCTAGCGCAGCCCGTAAGACCATCCTACAGGAATGGCTTTCACCTCCGGCACCACCCCTGAAAATGTTTTTGGAAAAGCTTTCTCATGGTTTCCGGATGGACTGGGTGGAGGCGACGCTGCACAAACAAACGAGAGTTAAAAATGTTTTTTTTCCTTATGGGAATCCTTTATTGACCCGCTCCCCACCCGTGATAAAACAGAAACGTAACTCCTAGTTTCATTATACCACATGGTATCTTGAACAGTCGGTAGCTGGTGCTCCACCAATTACCCTTGGTTGAACGGTTGTGTAATTGCCTACACTATACTACTCTGATGATTGAGCCTTTCGCCTGCCTATAAGTGACTCGCGAGATCTAAGGTGGACTAGAGTTGAGTATCAACACGCCTCCGCAATGCCTGGTCCTTGTCTTTTTATGGGTTCTTCCGGTTCCTTGGTCCATAATATATCCTGCAAGTAGCATTTTTAGGATTGCTTCCTGCCTTCTCAATCAGGTGTTCACCATCTTGGGGTATCGGGCACACTATACTAGTTCTTTAGAGTAGTGTACCACTGTCTTAACATCTATACCCAGATGTATTCTACCCAGCAGTATAGATAATTATTATGTTTGCTCTACTTTCAGCACTGGACAGTGCCACCCCATCCTCACCTAGCTGCTCCACCGGATTGGCGCCCAGTGCAACAAAAGCATCTGGCCGTAACGTCGCTCCATCCGCCGAGAAGGATGATGGTAATAAGAAGAAGGTGCGGAGGCAGTGGGAGTCCTGGAGCACGGAGGACAAGAACACCTTCTTTGAGGCTCTCTATGAAGTGAGTACAGGTTCAGTAGTGTTTAGAGTAGAACATTTATTCTATTACTCCTTTTTATTGAACTTTTACGCCTAAGCAGAAAGCTGACCAGATGTTTTACATTGGGCATGTCTACTTTTAGAGCAAGCAATCTATCTGATGCCCTCAATGGGCAACTTATATGAGCACGCTAAACAGACCCCACAACTACAGGTAATAGGGGCTCTTACTTGTATTTCCAACACATGTTTGTATCAGAAGAGGAACTGCAATCATCAACCCTCTATGTGAGCTCTCTCGGCTCTGCTCATTCACCAGTTACATAACACTGCTGCCTTTCTGACTATGACCCTATGTATAGTGACAGATCCACTGTAAATTGGAATCCTACCTTAAAGAGGATCTGTCACCAGTCTATTAATGTCCTTTCTCCTAACTAATCTAATAGGCGCTATGATGCTGATAACTACAGTATAAATTGTGTTTGAAAACATTTTATTATTTGCAAAGTTATTTAGCATTTTTCTAAATATGCTAATTTGGCTATACTTGCCATATGGGAGGTGACTCTCTTTCTTTTCACTCTGGGTGGTGTAATATTTTCTGTATGATGCTGTCCAATCCGCATCATACAATTCTCCTCTGCCCAGCCCGGCAACAGCGTGATCGTATAGTATACAGCTTCCATTCCCGACTGGGTTTTCAACTGGTGATACCTCCGGTTGTTTCACAGCTAGAACATTATTAAAATCTTCTCTTTCATATGCCACCAGGATCACTGTTCTAGGTGGTCCACAGCCGGAGATATGGCTATTTGAAGTGATCCCCCCACCCCCCCCCCAGCCTCAGTCTCTCACACTGTGTGAAGCAGCTTCATGCTGATAGGACAGGTCAGAGTCTGTGAGGAGGCTCCACCTCAGGAGAATCGCTGCTGGTGACACCCACTTGTCAAATATAGGCTCATTTACATATTTAGAAAAAAGATCATAACTTTTAAAATAATAAACGTTTTGGGACACGATTTTCACCAGTATTTACAGCCACAGCACCGATTAGATTAGCTAGAATATTGGGCATTACTAAACTAGTGACAGATCCCTTTTAAATGAAGTCGGCCCAGCAATTTGCTGATGACCACGAGTTTGGCCTCTGAAACCCCTGGTGATCAGCTATTATTGTTGGGCGAAGCTGCGGCCAGCATACATGACAGCCATTTAGTACATGGACGGGCCGGATCCTCCAGAGTGGGAGATGCTGATAGACTCTTCACTTAAGCTCATATGGTTGTGGAGGAGGAATCCTGAACAAGGCACCCCCGTTACGAGGTCCATATGCCCTAATAGTTACATTTTGATATGCCAAATACCCCTCCTTTTGTGTTTTTTTTAAAAAAAAATATAGCAAATTTAAATTTCTAAAATTACTCCCGACATATGAAATACAGGAGGGCGTCTCTATCTGTATCTACATAATCTGAAAGACCGGAAGCCCCACCTAGCAAGGTATACACAAAATGACACTGGACCATGAGCACAGAGGTGGTGGTCACCTGGCAGCCACATGGGCTGTTGCTAGGTGACAGCCTCACGTCTCCCAAGTACATGTTCTTATAAATAAAATTATAATGCAACAATATTCAGATAAATGTGAAATAGTGGCAATTACAGTATAGAAAAAAAATTTGCTGAAAGTTTTTACAATTTTTCAAAATTGGTTCCACAAGAAATGTTACCATCTGGCGCTCTATAATGTATAGCATGTATATTCTTTAGCATGGAAAAGATTTTGAAGCCATTCAGAACAACATTGCCCTTAAGTACAAGAAGAAAGCCAAACCGGTCAGCATGGTGAAGAAAAAGGAGCAGGTTCGGCACTTCTACTATAGAACATGGCACAAAATCTCCAAGTACATTGATTTTAACAATGGTGAGTTTCCCCTCTACCCCTTTCTCCGAACATCTTTATTATTGCTGTAATATTGAAAAGGGTCTTTTCAGGATCTTATATTGAGGGTCTATCCTTAGGCCATCAATGTGTGATCAGTAGGGCCCCCACCCCTGAGATCCCCTCCGATAAATAGAATGAAGCAGCCCTCCCGCTTCAGTACATAGTGACATCCATACCTGTGTGGCTGCGTCTGGTACTGCAGATCAGCCCTGTTCACTTGAAAGGGAAAAGCTGCGGTATTATACACAGGCACATACGTATGGCCGTGATGGGGCGGCGGTGCCAGTGCCTCCTTGTTTTTCTGATTGGTCGGAATTTTCCATCGATCACCTATTGATGGCCGGGTATTAATGTAAAATCTGTTTAATTTATATGTGTTAATATCTATATTGCTTTTTACAATAGCCACCTAAATGATGGCATGATCTCTATCCAGTGCTGCATGAAGTCTGTCTTCTTGTGCCATCCTTACCCGGTGTCTTTATTTACTTTGCAGTATTTTCTTGTGGTCTTAAGAAGTCCTCACAGGAGCTTTATGGCCTCATCTGCTATGGAGAACTACGGAAGAAGATCGGTGGTTGTAAGTTTTGTGCTGTATTTAAACACTTTCACGCTTCTGTCACCTTCACCTCAAAAACATCTCCAGAATTCGTCCTTTTCTTACTATGGAAACAGCCAAAACTCTCATTGTCGCTCTGATTCACTCCTAGTCTTGTCTACTGTAACACGTTACTTAATTGTCTTCCCCGCACTAAAGTCTCCCCTCTCCAATCTATCCTGAATGCAGTAGCCAGGCTCCTCTTTCTTACCTACCGTACACTGGACCGCAACACCAATGCCTCTACCCTGTGCCAGTCACTGCACTGGACCGCTACACTAATACCTTTACCCTGTGCCAGTCACTGCACAGACCACTATATCAATGCCTTTACCCTATGCCAGTGACTACTACACTAATGCCTCTACCCTGTGCCAGTCACTGCACTGGTTGCCAATTCCCTTCAGAATAAAATTCAAACTTATTTCTCTCACCCACAAAGCTCTCCACAGTTCTGCACCTCCTTACATCTCCTCCCTCATCTCTGTCTACCAGCCTACACGTGCTCTACGTTCTGCCAACGACCTTAGATTAAAATCCTCTATAATCCGATCCTCCCACTCCTGTCTTCAAGGCTTCTCTTGTGCTGCACCCGTCGTCTGGAATGTGCTACCCCAGACAATCAGATTAATTCCCAATATCCACAGTTTTTTAAAAGTGCCCTGAAAACACATCTATTTAGAGCGGCCTATAACATTCCCTAATCTGACTCCTTTACCCCCTTTTACATTAGTCATCAGCACCTGACCCCCTCATTCAGCAGTCTCCCCCACACTCCTTGCACCCTAATGCACTTCATGTCTGTCATACCCGGATACTGGCGGGTGACGGCTCAGGCAGCTTTATGTGCACTACCCAATGTGTATAAAAGATGGCCGGACCATTGTACTGAACAAGCACTTTTTACATTTTGTGTCTCCCCTATTTCCCCATAGATTGTAATTCCTCTTGTTTTAATTGTTAGTCAGTTTTGTCACTATGTAATGTCAGATATTGTCTGTACGTGAACCCTCTGAATTGTAAAGTCCTGCGGAATATGTTGGCGCTATATATAGATAGATAGATGGATATTATTAAAGAGGGAAAATACCAAGAAATTGTTCTGGTCCTCAAGGCCAAAATTGGCAAAAAAAAAGTTAAGAGTTAAAAGGTTATACATTTTGGACAATCCCTTTTTGTCAGAAGCATTCCCTGATAAGTTGATTACAGGGTGTCTGGTTCCTGTACACCTAATGATCAGCTGTAATCAATGGGAGAACATGGCAGCAAGTGTTCCATTTTCCTACAGCACCACCACAGGAGAATTGAAGCATTACACAGTTCTCAATTAAATTAATGGACTGGCTATATAAAGCACAAACTTGTCGAGTCCTCCAGAGCAAGAGATTCTTCATAGTCGCTCCCTGCTCTGGCGAATGTTTAAGGGTAGGAACACACACGGCGTATTCAGGGTGAATACACTGCATCAAGCTGCGCAGCATATCCGTCCTGAACACCACATGGAATGCCGTCCGAAATCCTGCACCACACTGTGATGTGTTTTTTTCGGGCATAAATTCCGCTGCGTAAATTATCGCACATACTTACCTTTTCCTCCTCTGATGTCCGCTCCGGCCTCCCTGGATGACGTTGCAGACCATGTGTCCGCTGCAGCCTGTAATTGTCTGCAGCAGTCACATGGCCTGCTGCGTCATCCAGGGAGGCCGGACTGGAGAAGAAGCAGGGAACTCTGGGTAAGGATAACTTTTTTTTTTTTTTTTCTTCTTATTTGCGATTTTTGTGGCGGATTCCGCCGAAAATATCGCAACACACACAACTTTGTTGCAGGTTTAAGCACCTCATTCCGCAGCATTCATTGACATGCTGTGGTTGAAGAAACTGCACCACAGGTCAACTTATGTGCGGTTTTTTTCGGCGGCATTTTTCCGCAGTGTGGGGACGAGATTCGTTGAAATCTCACCCACACTGCTGCTACTGTAATACGCTGCAGATTTTACGCAATTCAGTTGCGGAAAATCCGCAGTGTTTACGTTGTGTGTTCCTACCTTTAGGGTTCTGAATGGAGGAGCCCCTCTGTCAGCTCAGAATTACTTAATAGGGTATTTGAAAAAGGGTTTTCGAAACCAGACAACCTCTTTAATGTGTCCGTTCATAAGTTGTCTTCTATTTTATTGCCGGCACTGATATCCCTACCTCTTTTTTGTTTTTGCAGGTATGGATGATAAGAATGCTGCCAAGCTGAATGAGCTGATCCAGTTAGGGTGAGTACGATTCGTGCCCCTTCTGTTTGCACAGGGACAATACATGATAAGATGATGGTAAACTTGGTGGACTCTTAAAGTGTCTGCAAGTCCATACATTGCGGAGTCTTCAGAAATCTCCAAGGAGATGTGGGCTCTGAAAGAACTATTTAACCGAGAATGTTACTAGATCCCAGTAAATTGATATTAAAGGGTAACTAATTGTTCAACAGACTTCTGACATGTCAGAGGTTTTGATTGTGGGGGTCCGACCACTGAGAAACTCACCAATTGTTAAAACGAAGCGTCAGAAGTGCTCTTGTGAGCGCTGAGCCACTTGGTTTCTGTTCGGCTTTTTCCGGAAAGCCAATGTATCGGAGTACGGGCTCATAGACTTACTATTGAGCCCGTACTCCGATACATTGATTTCCGGAAAAAGCCAAACAGAAACTAAGCGGCTGAGCGCTGACCCGAGCGCTTCTGCCGCTTTGTTTTAGCGATTAGTGGGGGTCTCGGACCCCCACCAATCAAGACTTCTGACATGTTACTATGACGTGTCAGAAGTTTGATCGTTTAGTTACACTTTAAATATACCAGTTTATGTAGGCTTTATTAAATACGCATGTATCCCAGTGATAGGTAGCCATTGCGCAACACCTTTTGGCGCCGCTTATCCCAGAGGAAGTTATGGAATCAGACTGTAAAAATCCAAACTTTCCATATTTTATTCTGAAAACCGGTGAATAAAAATGTCTTGCTCTGTCAACAGACATAAGATTATTGGTCTGTCACCTGTGGCTCTGCAGCGTTTTTTCAAACTACGTCCCGGCAGGAGAGTCTGATGCTTTCATGGCATGATGGGACTTGTAGTTCAACAACAGATGGAGAGCCACAGGTGTCATCAGATGGTGGTTGTTATTCCAATGCTTACATCCCTCTTCAGCGTGTCGGATCTAGCAGTCATCCAGGTATAAATGTCATGTGCCCTTTAAATACTATGTTGGTTCAGATTTATATTTCGCTGTTGTGGTCATCGTTCACAGGGCGACCACAGTGCGATACAAAGGCAGGAACCTGCGGATCAAGGCTCCGATGTGCAGAGCATTGAAGAAACTCTGTGACCCTGAAGGAAAGACGGGTACATATGCTTTGTTTCTGTGCATTTGTTGCATTTAGTCAGTGTTAGGCTATGTTCACACGCTTACTAAATAATGTCTGAATATACGGAGCTGTTTTCAAGGGAAAACCGCTCCTGATTTTCAGACACTTTTTTTTTTTAGCAACTCGCGTTTTTCATTGCGTTTTTTACGGACATTTTTGGAGCTGTTTTTCTATAGAGTCAATGAAAAACGGCTCAAGAAGTGACATGCACTTATTTTTCACAGGCGTTTTTTTTACGCGGCCGTTTTTCACAACGGCCGCGTAAAAAAAAAAAACGCCCCGTCGTAACAGAACGCATTTTTTCCCATTGAAATCAATGGGCAGAAGTTTGGAGGCGTTCTGCTTCCGTTTTTTTTTTTTTGGGCCGTTTACGACCTGAAAAACGGCCGGAAATAAGCCGTGTGCACATACCCTTACTATGTGTGTTTTCGTGTATTAGATTGTTTGACCTCCTGTGTCATTGACTGAAACTTAATACTGTCAAACATTTATGTTTCAAAGTAATTTATTAAAATTACAACAGACGTTGGATATACAATATGCAGTTTACACATTCAAATGGTAACGCAGGAAGTCAATAGACGATATCCAACAGGGTATAGTATTTGAAACGAAAAACAATATAAAACTTAAACAGTATAAACATGATGTCTATGATATAAGAAGCATACTGATAATAAACCTATGCATAGAATGGTATAAAATCACATAGTTAAATATATAGACATCCTCAGTGTATTCCAAATCACAAAGTCTTAATGATAACCAAAGCAAAGAATAAGTATAGGGACCCGAGCCTCCTCCACCGCACACAGAGAACATTATAGTGCTAAATAATGAGGCTTGGGGCCGCCATAGTTTGTGCCCATGGAGACCAGACCGTATCAAAGTCTGCTACATTATCATGTCTAACAGTGTTGAGTTTTTCATAAACCAAGATTTTATTCATACGTTTTTTTTTTACCGCCGTTAAGGTCGTCTCCAGTTTTGTGCAATATGTATGCGAGCTGACATCCTAAAGAGTTGAAGCAATTTAAAGGTGGGGTAAGAAAGACCATTTGGTTTAACCCCTAGTAAACAAACCTCAGGGGTTAGCGCTATGTGTGTATCCAACACTGAGTTAGCAAGTGTCACAATCTTCCTCCAAAAGCGTTTGACTTTCTGAAAAGTCCACCACGTGTGCAGATGAGTGCCGGGGTCCGCACACCCTCTAAAGCATGTGTCGGGAATATCCGGATACATGGGGTCTATTCTGGTCGGTACCATATGGAGTCTATGTAGTAACTTGAGAGAGGTCTCCATCAGGTCTCCTGTAAACTCCCCTTACTAGCAGTCGTGCAAATAAAACCCCATTGCTCTCCAAGTTGTATCGCCAGCTCTGCCTCCCATTTGACCATGAATGGCAATTTGCCTCCGGTAGGTGGACAGTTTAATTTAGAATATATAAAAGATCATGATCCCGGTAAGTTAGCTCTAAAGAGACATAGGGATTCCATAGGTGCTAAGTCTAACTTAGGTGAAGCAGAGGGGATATTTCTCCAAAAATGCAAAATCTGTTGAGCACGGAAAAATTCAGTAGATGGCGGGTGAAACGTAATATTAAAACCATGGAAATTTGATGACTCCATCTCAAGGACAAAGTCTCTGTCGGTCAACAAGTTATTGTCTATCCACCAGCTAAAGGAGTGTGGGTTTAAAGGTACGGAGAATCTTCCATTCGTTTTGTTCAGATACATGACAGACCTTGATATACGTGGACGTTTATAACGCCATATAAACCTGAAGATAGATTTTTGGAAAGAGTCAATATCTTGTTTAGGAACTGGAGATAGGTAAAGTTCTAAATAAGTATAACAATCTTGGTCATGTGACCATTTTGTCGCAATGTATGCGTCCAATCCAAGATTAAAAACGGTGAGTCCCGCTTTTCAAAGTCCCTCCTAAGCGAAGATAACATTGGTGGATAGTTAACCTTATATAGAGATTGTATGGACATCGTTAACCTAATCCCAAGGTAAGCAATGTAAGCATCGCAGTGCTTAAATCCAAAGTTCAGGTTCCGATTTAGTGCCATTTATTTTTAGACCTGATATTCGACCAAATTGATCCAAAAGGCCAGTTATATTAGGTAGCGGGAGTAAGGGTTTAGTAAGTCATCGGCAAATAGATTTAATTTATATTGTTTCCCGCCAATTTCTGGACCAGAGATATTAGTATTATCCCATATAGCTATAGCTAATGGCTTTATTGCTAACTCAAATAAGGCGGGGAGAGGGGGGACCCCTGTCTTTTTCCTCTAAATATTTTGACAGGTTTGGTATGACGAGAAGGAATTTTCAGAGTAGCAGTGGGGGAAGACTAGAGGGCAGTGACAGCGGAAAGTAAGGAACCCCTGATGCCCATGGTATTTAAAGTGTGTAGGTGATAAGGCCAGGACAAACTATCGAATGCCTTCTCTATGTCAAGGGCGAGAGCTATAATGGGGGTAGTAGTTCTTTTTGCATAGTGGAACACATTCAAGATCTTCTGAACATGATCTGCTGCTTGCCTGCCTGGTATAAAACTAACTTGATCCCTATTCACCAAACAGGGGAGTACTGTCAAAAATGTAAAAGTATTGACCTAAGGAAGGGAGATCCCCCTTAAAATCTGCCTAAGTTTAATGTGGATGTTGCTGCAGATTTCCCCCCCATTGCGTTCCTGTGCTACATGTGGTAACCCCATCCACTAGCACGGTCGTGTCATTTGTCGTGGCTTTTTGGTGTGGAATATGCAATAAATTCACTATGTCTGAGTGTTTTACAGACCTACCTGTAAGTATTAGGGAATGTCCGCCTCCAAATATGTTCCCATTATCAGAACAGGAGGGTTACATTTATATATTGGGAGAACTGGAAGAAGTCTTGATTCGCTCTCACCTAGTCATCCCCCACCTGCACAATACAGGCTGCCATGAATAGCACCAGCATTCTGCTACTAAATTTGCAGAGCAGTTTTTTCCCCCCTGCCTGATTATAACAACATTGTTCTGGTTATGTTAGGCAATTGCTGTTTATGGAGTTTCTTAATGGTTGATGTTTCCCAAAGGCAAACCTACACTGTGTAATACTGGCCCTCCTATATCAGATGGCGTTTCATAACCCCATCCTTCTATAGCGGAGAAAAATCTGCGCGGAATTGAGGGCATGCTATGGATTTGATCATTTGCAGCTTGTCAATTCTGTTGCGTATTTTCAACAGGAATTTCACCATAAAAATCACAGAAAAAGGCCATAGTTACTGACGCAAGGGCCGGTTCAACACCAGTTCCCAACAGGATACAGACAAGCCACGATGCTACATAGAGGGAGATTGCAAAGGTGCAAAATACTGATGAAGAGTTACTCCCTACTCCTCCAATATATGAGGGGGGCGGCTGCTTATTGTTATCATTGCACACAGATCAGGCTTATCTTAGGATGCCAGTCACACGGTTACGTGTAGTGCACCATGCTATTAGATCAGACGGGCTGTCCAGCTCCTTCTTGGCAATGCATAAGGTAAAATCTGCATACGACCTGCAGATTTGAATGCAGAATTGTCGTGGATTTGCTGTGAAATCAATGACTGAAGAAGTTTGCAGCATGTGCGCTGGAGTTGTACTATGTTTTTTTTCGTTTTTTTTTTAGATTATTTACATTTTTATTTTTTATCTTTATCCACGTCCAGGTCTGAGTGACGAAGAAGATCAGAAACCAGTTCGACTGCCTCTAAAAGTACCTGTAGAAGTTCTACCGCGGAACAACCAGGCTTGGGCCCGTGTTCAAAGCCTGGCACAGAATCCACGGCTCAGGTATTACAAATGAAATTGTTACTGTAGCATTAGGTGTGGGTAACCTGGATACAATGGTAAAGTAGCTTATAAGGGGATTTCTACATTTTAAGAGAAGATGCCTCTTAAATTTTCTCCTTTTTGGGTTTTCTCCAGGATGATGGTCGAGCTGCACAGAAAGGTCTCCAGTCTTATTGAATTTCTCAAGCAGAAATGGGCTCTGCAGGAAGTTCGCATTGTATCCTTTTATTAAGAGTTATCGAAAGGATTGAGATATGTTGACTGCCCGGGGCTGAACATCACAGATATGGAAGTTTCGTCCTCCATATAAAGGTGCTTTGTCGTTTTCTGTGCTCAGTTACTATATTTTTAACAATTGTGTTTTTTGCTTTTTTTTGCTTTTTGTTTTTTTTTGTCTTAATTGCGCTTAGTTTCCTTCACCAATTTCTCTCAGAGGAAAAGTCTGGATGAACATCAGTTAGCAGATGTAGAGTCTCAGGACTCCAAGGAAGAACTTTATCTCTTCCCACCAGAAACTGCTCAGTTGTCTTCTTTACCAGGAGTGGCAAGGGTGGTCCATTCCAAAGCCTATTGTACCGTCCACTGGCAGGAGTCTGGCAAGTGCAAACAGAGTTCAAAGGACACCTACCTGCTACCTCCTGCTCAGATCCTTGGCATCCAAACAGGACAAGGGACAGCTCGGGTACAGCTTAAGTTCCTACGAGGTAATACGGATGCTAAACCAGGAAACCCAGTCGAGGTGCCCAGTAACGCCGCACCAGATAAGACGCAGAACATTGAGAATGGTTCGTTGGAGAATGTATCATCTAATGGGGTGTCAAATGGGCCAAAGACTCCAGACGAAGCCACTCCAGAGACTTTGGATACCTCTGTAAGTGGTGAGATATGTGGCTGTCCGCTTACAGATGTGGAGGAACTCTCGTTAATTGACCCTTTACCCCATTATTTAAAGTCTTGCCAAGATCTCATTGTTGCAGAAACTAATCAGACGGCTGATAATGTCGCTGCCTGTCCTCCGACCTCTCCAGACTCCGTCGTCAAACCTTCTGGAGACGTAGTCTCTCCAAGCCGAGAGAAGGTGGAAACTACAAACTCCCAGCAGGATAATTGCACTACACAAACTTCAGGACTGGACACTCAGGTGAAGGAGCAGAGCGGTTCATCCAAGGCTCCCAAAGAGAACTCCAACCAGCTCACTGAGCAGCTACGTCAGGAAGGCTGGAATCACCAGACTTCAGAAAATCTGACGCTAGCGGAGGTCTACCTCATGTTGGGCAAACCGGGCAAGTTACAATTGGAATATGAGTGGATGGATTCCAAAAAATCTGAGGACTCTGAATCCCCTTTAAACCACAAACAGAGACTCCTGAGCTGCCTTTTACGGCTCATAGCTACGGAGGTGAACCCCAAACCTGTAAGTGGTCATTTTATTTTTATATTTTGTTTCCTCTTCTGACAGTATATACTTTGAATCCCTAAAAATAACAATTCTGGAGCATGTTTTTCTTGAAACATTCCTCTTTTATTCCTCCTGGAAATGTTTGAATAAATTGACTACTGGCTGTTAGCAGTTGGGGTGTGTCCCTACACAGTCTGACACTGTCCAATCAATGCTCACAGTCTCGCTGTGTAGGGACATGCCCCTTTGACCAGGGGAATGCTAACGCCAAGTTGTCAATTTATAAAAAAAAAAATTGGAGGAATAATAGAGGAGCAGCAGAAAGATGCTCTAAAATGGCGATTTTATGTTGAATACCAGTATTTACTAATCTGTCAGGAGAAGTGATTGGTCCCTTTAAGGAGAATTTGGAAAGACTACAATTTGTTTTATTATTTTTAAATATAATCTGTCCTGCGAGAAGTTCCACCGTCATTACCAGTGCCCGTACCCAAGAGCTAACCCATTACAGCACTAGCGTAAGGTGCTACCGGTAGAATTTTGTTACATAGTCTTTTGGAAATTGCAGTTGAAAGATGCCCACAAATAACCTTCAGGGTATGTGCACACACACTAATTACGTCCGTAATTGACGGACGTATTTCGGCCGCAAGTCCCGGACCGAACACAGTGCAGGGAGCCGGGCTCCTAGCATCATACTTATGTACGATGCTAGGAGTCCCTGCCTCGCTTCAGGACAACTCTCCCGTACTGAAAACATGATTATACTACGGGACAGTTGTCCTGCAGCAAGGCAGGGACTCCTAGCGTCGTACATAAGTATGATGCTAGGAGCCCGGCTCCCTGCACTGTGTTCGGTCCGGGACTTGCGGCCGAAATACGTCCGTCAATTACGGACGTAATTAGTGTGTGTGCACATACCCTAAACAGAGCAGTGCATAGTCCTTTTCCAACTGGCTGATCAATAGGACCTCGTCCTCCACTGCTGGTAGTTTATACACGGAGCTATGCCCACGACCACCGAAGCCGCAAGCGTGCGCATCTCTCGCAATCTAATCCGCACGACAGGTTTTAGATGATGTACGGCTTTTGCCATGTGCTCATTATAATGGGTGTTTGATTAAAGGGGTAAAAAATTACACTACTAGGGTTCTTCTTTAAAGTTTTATGTATGCAGCCTGTCTGTAGACTGTGCTGTGTGGATAAGTTTATGTAAATCTGTGAATCACTTTGGTACCATTGAAAAATACCAGGAAAAACTTAGGGTTACGGAGGTGACAATTTGGTTGTCTTTCGAAGAGGGGGGGGGGGTGATTCGCCACTTAGGAGCCCTCTATTTGCCGGAGTGGAAAGCCGCTAAACTAGAACAACTTCCACAGATCCGGGCCGTAATGAAATGTAGGGCCCCATTCACATCATGTTTTTGCCATACATTTAGAGTATATGTTTGGAAAATCTCCCGACGTTTCCTTTGAATGGAGGCTACGATGTATAGCTGACAGTGGCATCCGTCGCCCAGAGTCTATTACGGCATCCGTTCCACATATACACCATGAGCTTTTCTTGACGTGACGGTAATGGATGTCATAATAGCCTATAGGTGGTGTATGTCACTGTATGGCCTCTATCACCCATATTAAGGCATCCGTTTAATGTAAAAGTTCATTGAATGCATACAGTGGCATTAGTCACCCACAGGCTCCTATGTCAAAAAAATAAAAACTTGTACCGCGTGTTAGGCCTCATGCACACGACCGTGCTCGTAATTACGAGCACGGCCGGCCACGGGCAGCCGGCCACTTTTGCGAGCCGTGCTCCCATTATAAAGCATAGCAGCACGGCCCGTAAAATGAAAAAATAGAACATGTTCTATTTTTTTAACGGCACGGGCACCTTCCCGTGAGAAAACGGGAAGGTACCCGTGACTAACAGAAGTCTATGGGCCCGTTATTGCGGATAACGGGTGTTTTTACGGTCGTGTGCATGAGGCCTTATACATTTTTTTATATATATATATATATATATACATATACAGGATTTGTATGGAATAGTGTAGTCTACTATGCTATTTAATAACACTTTAACACTTTTTTTGCAGTATATTGACGCATAATCGGTCCACGGAGGCCAAACGCACACTCTTTTGGCCTCCATTGGTGTAATGCAGCATGTATGCCAGGAGCTTTCCGGGTGTACATGCCAAACGTACATCACAAACTGGGCTTAATGCTACACGTCCCCTGTCCCCCCAGTAAAAGTGTGACCTGTGGCGATCCGCTTCCTTGGAGAAAGCGGTTATGAACTCTGCAGGGTATATAAATAATCCGGAGGCTTTAGTGACTCCCTCTGTTCACACTCCAGTCATACTAAGGGCACGTGGGCAAACATGGTGCATTAACTGAGCAGTGCCTATGGGACTCATTGAGCTCTACGAGAAACTCTCTTACAGTACACATGAACGATCAGAGCGATCACTTGGTTGACGATAAACATAAGGCTGTATGACCGAATACCTTTATGATCTGCCAAGTCTGCAGGGGGTTACTCGGGAGTGAGCGCTTATTGCACTGTGTACTCAGCCGTATACAAACAGTGATTTTTTTGCTCTGGGCAAATGTATCCCGAGCACAGGGAATAGGCAGATGAAGTAATTAGAGCAAAACTGTACAGCAAAGGGAATATAAACATGCAGCAAAGGTAGGACAACTAAAGATAATTCTGCTTTAAAGAAAAAACATCCTGGTGCATTTTGCATAAGTCTCTAGTACATACGAATACGTGAAACGCTATAATATACGCTATTAAGGGAAAGTGGTATCTCCCACACCTTCCAGCCGCCTGTAGTGCTCCCTTACCTCTTCCTGTAGAATCCTTTTCAGTCACCATTAAAATCCATCTACTGTTGTAAAGTAAATTGTAGACCGGGATGAGGGGGGGGGGATGCAGCTGCAGTATCTCTTCCTCAATGTGTGGGTAAGACAGCATGCTGTGAGAGGGGAAGGATGCAGCAAAGAAGACCTCTGATTTACTGAGAGCACACAGCTGTTACATCACTTCAGGAAAAGAGCACTCGCTTGGTAAAGAGAAAAGAATCCAAATGTGCAGGTTAGGCTGCGTTCACATCTGCCGTGGCTTCCGTTGTAGCGTATCCGTCAGAGGACCACAAGAACGGACGTTAACGTTTCACATCAGCGTTGGTTTTCCGTTGAGAGGTTCCGTTGGAGGTTTCTCAACGAAAAGTCGAACGGAAACCTTCGCTTCCGTTTGCATCACCATTGATATCAATGGTGACGGAAACATTGCTAACGGTTTCCGTTTGTCACCGTTCCGGCAACAGCGTAGTCGACTGAACCCTGACTGAAACAAACGGAAACCATAGGTTTCTGTTTGCATCACCATTGATTTCAATGGTGAGAGATCCAGTGAAACTGGTTAAAGTTAGTCAACTTTCTAATACACCTCTTTTCAATTTTTCATTGTTTCAAGATCTCTGCTTGCTGCCAGTACATGGGAGCATTTTAGTTTATGTCCAGAGGCTGAAACCTGTGCAGATCTAATACAATGAGAGTTTGCTACATTACACCCAGTCTAAATAGTCCTCTGTGATCTAAACCACTTGGACTTCAGGCAGTTACAATTTCCCTACGCTAATACATTGTAACCAACTATCAGGTTGCCAACTTTCATCTTTGAATATTCTAGAAGAATTGTAAATAAGAATGTTTCCATTCTTTGATAGCAAGCATAGGTTTTGGAAAATGGTGAGTGTTGAAACGCAAAATGCCCTCAAAGCTCGTGCTTGAGGTGTTAGATGTTATCAATGAGGGTCATATTGGGATGTCATTTTTATAAAGATTTTCTGCTCCACTTTTTGAATTATAATTTTTTTTTTTTTTATAGCCGCCACAGACTCCAGAAACAGTCTCCATTGCCACGTCCCCTATAAAGCTGCCAATCCAGAACCAGACCCTCACACCGCCTGGTAAAGTCATCACCCTGGTCTCCCACAACCCAGACTTCCTGAGGACGCAGCCTGCGCACATCCACTCCACCTTCTCTTCTACTTCTACCTCAGGTACCTGCAGGACAGGGGAGAGATTTGAGCTGCTGATGTAATACAACTGTAATGTTAGTCCGATACAATTGAAACAAAACTCCAGCTGTGAGAAGGATTTGCTAAGGACAGGTTTTCAGTCCCTGGATGTAAACGTTTTCCGTTCATTTAAAGCAAACCTATATCTGTCAGGGGTTAAAATACAAAGTATTTTAGCATTTCAGAACTTTTCATTTCAATTATAACTTAGGATTTATTTATATAAGATTGGAAAAATAAATGAGAGTTCTCTGCTTTTGTACAGTTCCTACATATACCTGACAACAAGCAGATCACAATGCGTCCACTTACTGAGACCCCCGGCGATCATCTGGAATCTTTCAGGAAGCCTAGCAATAAGTGTTCAGTTTCCCTGCAGCGCCACCCCAGGGGAGATTAAGCATTACAGTGCCAATTCATGTCCATGACTTTACTGTATAATGCGGACAGGACAGGTCCGACAGAGATGCTCTATGTATCCACTCTTCACTCTAACCATGAGGAGCCTGAACAGGGGACCCCCCCCCCCTCTTTTAATTTAGTTTTTTCTAATAGGAAATGGGTTCTCTAAATTAGATAATCCCTGTAATGAGAAGGCTTTACTGTGAACCAATACTTAGGAATGGATAAGGCAACTGCTTAAATAGTAATCCCTCTTAATGTTGTATTTTTATCACTCCCATTAGTTGCACTAAACTTTTCAGTTCAACTTTAGTTGCCCCGCCACCCTGTCGGTCGGGCTGTAGCGTGACATTTGCTTGGGGCTTTAGTTTGGATTGTAGGGAAGACATTGGAAGGAACCTGACTCTGCTATTCCATCGGCTATGGGGAAACCTTCTGATCACCTTAGATTAGGAAATTGCTATAAAGAAAGTATCAGTCATCAAAAAACATAACCATTTGCAAATCATGGCGTGATTACAAATATATATATATCTCATCTTGTGCTTGTGTCGTCTTCTTGGATGCAGGTTTCAGGAATCTTTCGCGGCCACTTCTATTTGGTGGTCCTTTGGGATCTGTGACAACCAGTAGTGATGGAGCAGTGTTTGCAGTTCCCACCATGCTTCCGCCCAACAGCCGTCATGCCAAGATCTCCTCACCCAACAAAGAGTCCGAGGTGGCAGGTCGCCAGCACTTGGATGCAGTTAGTGTGAGTATATTGCTTATGTACCGCCGACATATTCTACAGTGCTGTACAATCGCACCACTGCAGAAGTATTGGGCAAAACTGGAAAGCCTTACAAGCTCCGTTTCATGGACATTGAATGGAGATCGACGGCCGCTCGATTCAAGCTCCTTCTCACTGCAGGGGGTGCAGGATGGAGACACGGGATCCTCATGATCGGTGGGGGTTCTAGCGATCATGAATTTATTATCCTATCCTATTTATTACCTATCCATAAATTTATTACCTAAAAATGTTTCCTCGCAGAAATATGGCAATTATCCGCTTGTAATAGCACCCCCTGGTGTTCAAATATATAGGTCTCTGCACGTCATTCTAGAGGATGTCAGATGTGCATGAAGAGACGATAGAAGCAGCTTTTGCTCTTTCTGTCTTCTCTGATCGCTTCTACACAGCGCTCAATGAGCTTCTGTGGTCCCGTGATCCTGTGATGACTGGTCACATGATTGCTGGGATGCCGTTATTGGTCTAATGCCTGGTCTCATTAGACCCAGCACAGCCCCATTAGGGACTATAGTCATTACAAGAGGGCCGATATCCCCTGTAACTGGGACTCTTGTGCAGCCCCAGTTACAGTGGAAAAATAAGTTGTTTAAAGAGGCTCTGTCACCAGATTTTTCAGCCCCTATCTGCTATGATCGGCGCTGCAATGTAGATTACAGTAACGTTTTTATTTTTTAAAAACGAGCATTTTTGCCCAAGTTATGACCATTTTTGTATTTATGCAAATGAGGCTTGCAAAAGTACAACTGGGCTTGTTTAAAAGTAAAAGTCCAAGTGGGCGTGTATTCTGTGCGTACATCGGGGCGGTTTTAATACTTTTACTAGCTGGGCGCTCTGAAGAGAAGTATCATCTACATCGACTTACCTGCAAACGCCGATGCTGCTGCAGAATCAACTGTAGCCTTTGGTGCCGATGTGTCCTCGCTCATCTGACACGATGCAGGACCTGTGAGTGACGACACAGCGTGATCTCTCGAGAACACGGCTGTGTCTGCACGGTCAGAAGCTGGGCGTTCTGAAGAGAAGTGGATGATACTTCTCATCAGAACGCCCAGCTAGTAAAAGTATTAAAACCGCCCGGATGTACGCACATAATACACGCCCACTTGGACTTTTATGTTAAACACGCCCACTTGGACTTTTGCAAGCCTCATTTGCATAAATACAAAAATGGTCATAACTTGGCCAAAAATGCTCGTTTTTTAAAAATAAAAACGTTACTGTAATCTACATTGCAGCGCCGATCTGCTGCAATAGCAGATAGGGGTTGCAAAATCTGGTGACAGAGCCTCTTTAAGAAGAAAAAGTAAAGCCCCCAAAGGTCTTTTCTGACCTTTTTGAAGGACAGACCCTAATAATAAAAAAGTAAAAATAAACTAACAAATACACATAAAATACCCATCCAAAAAACGTTCCCCTCACCAATCACTGTGGTGACGCTAGCCCAGACTCAATTACCCTAAAATAGACGTGTAACATATCAATATTTACAGTAGACAATAACGATCACAAATAAAAGGTCTATTTTACGGTAAAACGATATTACCAGAAAAAATTAGCTGAAAAGTAAAAAAAAAGTATATATTTTTTTCTACTATTTTCAAACTATAAGCCTAGAAATTCTAAAATCGCGAAAAAGGATAAAAATGATACAAAAATAAAACCTGCATTGTCTATGAAAAAAAACATCGCAAAAACCACATTGGTAGCCCAACAAATAAAAAAAGTTCTAGCCATTTAACTAATGTGTCATAAAAATGGCTAAATGGTGGCTGGTCCTGAAAGCTCAAAATAGACCGGTCCTGAATCGGTTAAATAGAAAACGGCCCATCGATCATCTGATTGCTGCGGATCTGTCGAATCTATCCACTGGCGATCCAGTGTCAAGGGGGGGGGGGCAAGGCTGTGTCTGGCTACAAGGTTCTTTTCGGTGGCGTTTTCTTCTTTTGCCTTTCGTTTTTTTGGGTCAGTGGCGTTTTTTTTAGCAAACGGTTGGTTTGGCATTTTTTCATCTAGTTGGTGTTTTTCTCCAAAAGGCCTTCGTTGTTTTATTTTTTTTTTTTTTTCGCCTTGCCTCATCCAAAAAAATTGCGAAAGTGCCAAACTCAGAGCAGCACGGTAACTCAATCACATGATTTTGCAATATGAAAAGGTAGATAAATTCAGATTTCCGCTGGATTCCGAATACCAGAGAGCAGTGCATTGTGGGAGCTCAGGTGGCATGCACATAGTTAGGTCACATGATTGACCGCAGAATCGAGCTAAAGCGCTGTCTGGACAAAACGAATCCAGCAAGCGTTTAAAATAACTTTTAAATCCATGCAAAAACAGTAAAGCAAAGTTACACAACGTTTTATTTACTTTTTGAGTGTGATACGTTGTTAAAAGGTGGAATTTCACTTTAATTGCTATGTACACCTTTTTGTAAGTTGTTGTTTTTGTTTTGTTTTTCTTACTAAATCTGTTTTTGGTAATTATGTTTTGTTTTTGTTTTTTTTCTTTCAATTGACCATTATAAAAAAAAAAAATATTATTTTCGTTTTTCTAATACAGCTTCTATGAATCCTCTATAAATAGAAGCTGCGAATAAGGGATACATTGCAGCTGTATCGGAAAAACGAAATAACATTTTTAATAAAAGACAATTGTTAATACGCTTTTAATCACCTAGATCATAAATTTAATAGGTTAAAAAAAAGAAACCTACATAAGTTTCCATAGCCTTTTAAATCAGAAGTTGGCATAATTGCTTATTGGTCCCAGGAAATCCATATTATTTCCTCCACACTCCAGGTTAGCTTTGCTTTGTCTCCTAAAGCTGTGGCCATACGCTATATGAACGTCGGCTCAATTCAACAATTTTGGCGAGACCGGCCGAACATCTGATCTGTATGGGGTCGTCTCCATTCTCCCCGAAAACAGATGTTGGATTTCAACCTGCAGTGATCCTTTGTTCTCAAGGGATATTGCCCGTCACCAGAGGTGTCTGGCAACTGCTTATTCCTGTCTCCCCGTTTGACAATAGAGGCACGCTTAGCCGAGTGGAGCATGCGTATGTATTGGGGGGGGGGGGTAACTGTTGGCCAAACGAATGTTAGGCCGACCGTGATATAAGGTATATGGCCAGCTTTACTTCTAGAGCAGGATTACGCTGCACATCGTACTTCTCATGAATGAGTCCCGTGTTAATGTGAAAACTGACTTCATTCCTCCACTGGTAAAGAAATTCCCTCTTTTGTAAGTTTGTTTCCCTTCATGACACTAATCTCTTTTATATCTCTTCTTCTCCCTTCAGTCTGACTTTTTCTTACCGAAGCCCAAGAAGCCGAGAAGTAGACACCTGCGGAAACCTTTAGTTGTCCAGGTAAGCATTTCGGAGAGTGAATAAAATCCTCACATTAAATACACCCCGGCTCCCGGATACATTGCCATTGGGTTTGGGCATCTGTACCACGTTATGTACGACCACAAATATACAGAATCCAGGTAACTGGCGGGCAAAATTAATTATTAATAACACCAAGTTGCCAAAGGCAATTGAAGCTCATTTCCCAGATTACCCAATTGTTAGTAGGTGCATTAATAAAACAGAACTTTTATTAAATATTAAATTTTTTATAATTTTTAGAACTTTTTTATATTTAATAAAAGTTCTGTTTTATTAATGCACCTACTCACAATTTGGTAATCTGGGAAAAGGGCTTTGTTTTGCCTCTGTATGTTGCTCTGGCACAGCTGAGCTAGTGGGTACTATTGTGTATGGTGTATGTACCCCCAAAATGCCAACAGGGCCGAGGTTGAGACCTTCACTACTGACTACTTAGAAAAAGGACAAATTCTTTCCATTCAAGTGAAAGGGGCCGAGCTGCAATACCAGGCATAGCTGCTACTAAAATACTGAGCTGTGCCTGGAAGACAATGAGGGGGTCGCAGTGCTTTCCAGAGTGCCGCAGCCCCTTAAAATAGATGATCGACGTGGGCGCCAAAAGTCAGACCTTCACCAATTTAATGTTGATGACCCATACTAAGGATAGGCCATTAATTCTAAAGAACTGGATAACCCCTTTATAACGGTTTTCATTTTTATGTAAATAATATTTATTCACTTTAGAAAATGAAAAGTTCCACAACTTTCTAATATACTTTGTGTTTCAGTTAAGATATTTGTTTGCTGTCAGTGAATGAGAACAGTCTTGTTTATATTCAGAGGCTGCAAACAGTTATATAGCTAGTCCTGCTCTCAACTGAGAAGTGAATTCCATTGTATCCAGTCTAGGCAATGTTCTCGAGCTATACAGCCTGGTCTCCAGACTGATACATTGTAGCAAACTACCAGAGACTTGTCCAGCTTCTGCTGATGTATTTAGTTCCGAGCATTGCCTAAACTTGTCACCAGACATGTCACTATGAAGTTCCGCACTAGACAGTCATGGAGACCACTTTATCCGGTAATGTACCGTTGTAATATTAAAATGTCTGGTTTATGTTCCAATGTTTCTCATTGCTCCTCTTTTTGACCATTCATTTTGACGTTTTTCCTCACAGAGGACGCTTCTCCCGCGGCCGTCCGGCAATTCCTTCCCACATGTCTGCTCCTTCTCCATCCTCTCCAACTCTTCAGTCACAGGTAATGATGTAATAATCATGCGCCACTTTACATGTTCCCTATGAGGAACACCACGTTTATGGTATGCAATGACCAAAATTACGACCCTGCTGTCGGTTTCCTGGCAGAAGACAAGGACTCTGAATCAACAACCATAGCCGGAGCGCTAATCCAGAGCTTTTATGATAGACATAGATAGAAAAAATGATGATCTTTATATATATTTGATAATGTATATTTTAATTTGATGTACTATTATTGACCTCCTGTGTCCCATCCATACATTGCTGCCTGTATAGCCAAGACATGTAAGGATCATGTGCGGCCATTTGTTTAGTGAGGTCGGGGCCCTGCATGATCCAAGCAGTCAATCACGCTTTTATCGAATGTCTAAGGCCTTATTCACACGAACTGATTTCTTGTTAATGGGCTGCCCGTTTTAATAACGGACAGCGCACTGACCCATGCAATTCAATGGGGCTATTTACACATTTTTTCGTTGTGCATTTGTCCGTTGCGAAAATCTTACGACGTGCTTTACTGGTACGTTTTTGCAGAACAGACTCGCTCTTTGAAGTCTATGGGTGCATAAAGAAAAAACAAAACGGGCAGCACACTGACATCATACGTGTACTGTCTGGTTTTTTTGTTTGTTTGTTTTTTCACTTTTTCACTTTTTTTTCTGCATTTCTATAGCAAAAAACAAGGTGAAACTAGGAAGTGCTCGCAGAGGAAAAAAAACGGATGACACGGAAACCACGCGGACCTTCTTATAGGTGAAAAATGGTCCGTTTATTGCAGACGCAAATCTTACACGCTCGTGTGATTATTTACATCAGCCGGTCAGATTTGCGTCTGCAATAAACGGACCATTTTTCATCTATAAGAAGGTCCGTGCGGTTTCCGTGTTGACATTCCATAAGAACCCCTAAACTAGCGCTGCAATCCCTTCATTCTCAGGATCAGTGGCGGTCCTAGAGGTCAGACCCCCAGCAAACAAAGGGATGTCATTATTTGTTATTCCCTTGCATGACAAATTCTCTCCTGCTCAGCACAACATCAGATATAAGCTACTAGAGAATCAATCCTACAGAAGCTCCAGACCAACCTGGTGTCATCTTGTCCTGATATGTCATTACCGTGCCGGCAGGATCCTCTGGGTCATTGCAAAGTATATGAAATATTCTACTGAGGAATAGAAGTGATCATTTCTTGTTTCCTTGTTATTTTTTCGTTTGCCGCTGATGCAACATCTTTGTTTTTCTTGCAGGGCGAGGCTCCTTCAGACCCATCCACTCCACCCTCAGTAAAGCTGTTTCTCATCCCATTGTACCCAAAGGACTGGTAGCTCCGACCATTAATTCTTTATCAAGTGAGTCATTCGTATTCTTTCTCCTGGCTTTTCTATAATGTAAGGGGGCTAAAAGTTTTGGTACAACCCAGAGATATCCGGTTAGTTGCATGTGACATATGGCTGATTATTACACATACCAACTTACTATAACCAATGCTGCAGATGTAAAGCCTGAAGCTCTCCGGCCCCATTACAAAGGGCCCCTATATGTTATGTGCCGTGTTTAGTGCTGCTGTCCCCTAATGTGGGAGATGGACCCTTGGGCCCCCTCAGGTACTAGAATCTGGGTGTGACTGCTGCCTCTAAACCCCCTATATCTACACACCTGCAGTAAAGTTTTGTTTATTATGCAACTTTTTGCTGACGCAGTTCCCCAAACTTGAATAAGACCTTGATCATGGGGGGGTGACTATTTTTGGAAACTCCTCCGATCAACTTCTTCACGAGCATCTAAGTGAAGAAGGATCCTATCCTTATTTAAAGGGGTTTTTCGGGATTGATAAAAAGGGTCTGCACTTTTTTTTTTTTTTTTCCCCCAGAAACAGCGCCACTTCTCTATGGGTAAGACCATTAAAGTGAATGGGGGTTTGCTGCAATCCCAGACACAGCTCATAGAGAAGAGTGGCGCTGTTTCTGGCGGACAAAAACCAAACTATTTTATAATCTTGGACAACCCGTTTAAGCATTGCCTAAAAGGTTATTGACCAGAAGCAATACAACTACTTGAGGGGTAACGTAACTTTTACAAAGTAGTGACAGCACCGGCATAATCCGTTTTCTCTACTCTGTTTACGATGTCCAGCCCTCGTCCCTAAAAATCCTGCTTTTCTTTATAACCCTGTAGGTGCTATTGACTTGGCTGCTAAAAGTGCAGGGATTATCCCAGCATCTTCATTGCCGGTTCTGGAGACTGACGGCTTGGTAATTGGCCCCCTTCCCTCAGATGGTCTGACTGGCACTTTACCAGAGCCTATGGGAGAGATAACCAGGTGTGATCCTATACCAGCCGTGACTGTGTGTCCTGAGGTGAGTCTGTCCATCTTGAATACTCCCTGTCTTTAAACTTCGTAGGTTTCACAGTTCATTCCGTCTTATTGAATTATTAATATCACTGTATTCTTCCTTCTAGGTTCCTTTTATGTCTCTTTCCACAACCCCTGTGCAAGACGCAGCTCAGCCATTCCAGGTACAGTTCTCCCTCTCTGCATACGTGTAGTACCTATGTTAAAGGGAATGTGTCGCTAGAAAAAAAATAAATTTTTGTTAAACAGTTATTATATACATGATTAGACATTGTTCTAATTTTTTTCATTTTTTCACAAGTCAGGAAATATTATAAATTAGATTCTAATTTATAACATTTCCATGTGCTGGTCACTAGAGGGAGCAATTCCCAAAATTGCAGCATTGGCATGTGGTAAAGCAACCTATTTGCTTTATGCTGCAAATTTGGTGTAAATACACACTCGCTCTAGTGAGCTCACAGAATCCCCCCTCCCTTATCCTGGCTAGTGCCGGGAGAAAGGAGGGGGTCGAATGTTCAAACCACCTACACTGTGTGCTGCCATTTTTTGAGCGAATACACAGTGTAGTAGGCTTACATACAGTGGTTATAACACCAAACATACACAAACATACAGTGGTAATCACACACTAAAACACGAACATACACAGACATAACTTACCTGCTCCTGCCGCCGCTCCGTCCGCTCCTAGTGCTTGCTTCTAATCACATGTCCGTAAGCCGCGACCAAAAGTAGTCCTCTTACTGTCCGGCCGCGGCTTCCGGTTCACAAGAAAATGGCGCCGGACGTCGCTCGGCCGAAGACCTTCCATTTGGACTGTGTGGGAGCGGCGCATGCGCCGTTCCCACACAGACGGCGTACACCATAGTGAATGGAACGGCTCCCGTTTGCATTCTCTATGGGGCTGTATGTGCCGTATTCCATGTCTGTATGTGTCGTTAATCGACACATACAGAGATGAAAAAAAAAAATGGCAGCCCCCATAGTGAAGAAAAAGTTAGAAAAAAAAAAAACAGTAAAACACAAACACACAAATAAATAAAATGTATTTTAACCTACTGCTGGGACCCCCAACGTTCCCAAGAATGAAGGGGCTACAGCTCTGGTTCTCACTTCATTAGGGCTGTGCTGCAGTTCCCCTTACAGCCGATGTCCGGGAGCGCTGCTGCGTAGGAAAAAAGGGGCCCCTTCATTTGTGCGATCCCGGCAGTCGGACCCCCTCTATTTAGAGAGTGATGTTGCGTCTTCGCGATATGCCATCATTTTATGATATGAGTGAAGCCCTTGATGCTAGTTGAGCAATACTTTGTGCACGTAATCTTCTATACAACTATATGTGATCTCTGCTTTATCTTTCAGCCATCAACCATCTTGTCCATGCCTCCTATTTCTGAGAATCCTCTTCAGAACGGTCCCCCAGACGCAGCCATCTGCTCCCCCGGCAGTCCAAGCACTTGTTTCTCTCCCCCAAATGTCTCTTCTCTCCTGGACATTTCTCTGCCTGGCCCTCCTGATGATGTTCTGTCTCATGGGGATCCGGCAACGCACATCAGTGACTCCATCATTGAGATCGCCATAAGCTCTGGGCAGTACGGTGAGTTCACAGTAGAGGCATCAGTAATATTGGTTTTACTATACAATGGATTATCACAACCGAGGAGGTCCGGACATGGGCCAAGTGTGGTACCCAATTCTTCAGAGCATTAGCTCGCTCCCAGATTTCTGACTTTTTATAAAGCTAGGTGTCTTCTCAAGGAAAAGAAAAAAAAGCTTGCAGTGTTATTTATATTGTTTTTACATTGTGCTGATTTTTTTTTTTTTTTTACTTTTTGTTTTACAGGAGAAGCGGTTTCTCTTTCTCCAGGCAAACTCAATGAAAACTCTAAGAGTCTTCCTTCCCCCTCCTCAAGTCCTCATCAGAGTTGGATTGCCTCTCCCAGTCATGACCCTCAGTGGTATCCCAACGACTCCTCCGACTCCTCACTCAGCAGCTTACTCTGTAAGTACGGACTATGATGTAAACAGGGATTTCTGCTTTTATGTAAATGAAACATAATAATTATTTAACCCGTTAGTGACCGCCCCGTAGTGTTTTTACAGCGGCCACTGACGGGCTTTATTCCGATGCAATAGCCTTTTTACGGCGTTGCGTTGGAATAAATAAACAGAGCAGGGAGCCGTTAAATCTCTCCCCTACCAGAGGTAGCTGAGGGCCGGGTGCATCCCTCCTCGAACGGCCGAGATCGATATCAGAATCGATCTCGCTCGTTTAACCCTTCAGATGCGCCATTCAGTAGTAAGCGCCGCAACTGAGTGGTTTTGGAGAAAGGGAAGGAGCTCCATCTCTCACCCCACTGGCACCCTGCGTGTGATTGCAGGGTGTCGGTGTCTTCTATGGCAGCCGGGGGGCCTAATCAAGGCCCCCAGGTCTGCCTCAGTTAATGCCTGCTAGGCCATGCCTGAGGCATGGCCTAGCAGATGCCTGTACGTTTTGCACTGCAATACAGAAGTATTACAGTGTATTATAATAGAGATCAGACGATCGTATAGTGAAGTAAAGTACTGGTAAAAAAAAGTTTAATAAATAAAAAAAAATGAAAAACCCACTTTTTCCCCTTACAAACTGCTTTATTATTAAAAAACAAAACAAAAGTTACACATATTTGGTATTGTCGCGTCCGTAACGACCCCAACTATAAAGTTATTACATTATTTAACCCCCTCGGCAAACGCCGTAAAAGATGAAGTAAAAAACAATTCAAAAATTGCTGTTTTCTGTGAATCCTGCCTTAAAAAAATGTGATACATTTTTTTAAAACAGTCGCATCTACTCCAAAATGGTACCATTAAAAACTAGAAAAAAAAGCTGCATCAGCGGAAAAATAAAAAAGTTATGGGTCTTCAAATATGGAGACACAAAAACAGATAATTTTGAGAAAAAAAAAGGGATTTTACTGTCTAAAAGTAGTAAAACATAAAAATTCTATATCAATTTGGTATCGTTGCAATCGTAACAACCCGCTGAATAAAGTTGTGTTATTTATACCACACGGTAAAAAGTGTGGTGAAATTGCTGGTTTTTTTTTCTATTCCCCCTCCCAAAAAAGAAAAAGTTAATAAAAGTTATACAATTAATTATATGTCCCCCAAAATGGTGCTATTAGAAAACACAACTTGTCCCGCAAAAAACAAGACCTTATACAGCTATGTCGACGCAAAATAAAAAAGGTTAAGCTCTTGGAATGCGACGATGGAAAAGCGTAAAAAAATAACTTGGCCATTAAGGTTTAAAATAGGCTGATCATTAAGGGGTTAATGAGGTTATACAACTTTCCAATATACTTTGTATATGATTTCCTTTTGAAGATCTTTGCTTGCTGTCAGTGAATGAAAACCTTTTAATCCCATTCTGAACATATCCAACTGACAAACTGTAACGGGCAGTGCAGCTATACTAGAGCTTTCTCTTGTAACGAGCCGTATAGCTATTGGACAGGATCAGGATGGGCTTCTCAGCCTTTGGATTTAGGAATTCAAGAATGTTTCCATTCACTGATGGCAAGCTTGGATTTGAAAAACGATGATCAATTGATACAGAGTTTATATTATACAGCGAGTTCACTTTACTTGCATAAAACCAGTTAACCCCTCTGAGCTGATTATATACAGGATTGTTCTTGACTATTACTGGTATCGCTGCAGATATCCTGCCATTTATTTAAAAGGATTGTCCAGTCCCAAAAAATTGATGGCCTATCCACAGCATAGGCCATCAATATCTGATCGGTCAGGGTCCGAATCCTGGCACCCCCGCGATCAGCTGTTTTGAAGGGACCGCAGCGCTCGTACAAGTGCTGCTTTCGCCAACACACTTGTAGACGTGGCAATTCACCGTGTGACAGGTGATCTGCAGGGGTGCCAGGATTCGAACCATGACCGATCAGATATTGATGGCCTATGCTGTGGATAGGCCATCAATTTTTTGGGACTGGACAATCCTTTTAAATAAATGGCAGGATATCTGCAGCGATACCAGTAATAGTCAAGAACAATCCTGTATATAATCAGCTCAGAGGGGTTAACTGGTTTTATGCAAGTAAAGTGAACTCGCTGTATAATATAAACTCTGTATCAATTGATCATTGTTTTTCAGATCCAGGCTTGCCATCAATGAATGGAAACATTCTTGCATTCCTACATTTTGATAGTTAAAAAATAATAATAATAATAATGGCAGATCACCTGTCACACTGCATCGCCGCTGCTACAAGTGTGTCGGCGATTCACAGTGTGAGCAGCGAAAACAATTAAGGGGAAGCAGCGTTCCTATGAGCGCTGCGGACCCTTCAAAACAGCTCATCGGCGGGGAGGCCGGGATTCGGACCCTGACCGATCAGATATTGATGGCCTATGCTGAGGATGGGCCATCAATTTTTTGGGACTGGACAACCCCTTTAAATACATGGCAGGATATCTGCAGCAATACCAGTCATGATCAAGAAAAATGTCAACTAATCCCTATAATAATTCTCACCGATGGAACTGATCGTTTTGGTAACATAGACATATATGCGTTAATTGATTGTCTTTTCTGGCCGCTCCTTTACGGTTATGTTCATAGCCAGCTTTAGTAAATGTTTGCCAGGTTGTGAAGCGGTCGCTACATTTTTCTATTCATAATTTTGCTGGTGCTTTACTCCGCAGCGAGCTTTATTTCTCCAGAGAAGAATAAGAAAACCGCATCGGCAGCAGCAGGGAACCCCAGCGGCACGTCTCTTCTTGGTCCCAGCTTGCTGGATGGGAGCTCCAGAGATTCATTTGTGTCTCGTTCCTTGTCCGATGTCGTTGAGGTTTGTATATAACAATTTACAATAGTTCAGTGTTGAGTCCAGCACCTTGTGATCCCAAGTCTCAGTAATACCAGATCCTTTATGTATGAGTGTTGGTGTTCAAGCCACATGATCCCTCTTGGCCAATCGGAATACAGCTCGTGCCTTGGAACTCTTTAGTGGGTTGATTAGCGCCCATGGATATCATTTAAAGTGGTTGTCTCGTGAAGACAACCCCTGTCCGTATTTCCTCTATTAGGGAATATGGGCGTTCTAGAGGGGAGTCCCCGCTCGTACTTCTATGGGCCAGAACGGAGAGCCACTCTGTAAGAGTGGCTCCCGTTTTGGCGGACTCAAAATATGTCCATGTAGTACATGGACGGCCATTAATCTGAATGGCTGCCATGTAATACTACATTTCCCCTGCAGCAACCACTGGTAATGTTAAATCATATCACTAGGATTATGCCATTGTGATCAGTGTAGGCCTGACCTCTGTGGTCATTTTGTCAAGGATGAGAATGAAGGAACTGAGGATTCTTCCGTAGTCACCGGTACAGCGGGTGGCTGGGAGCGTTGTAGTGCAGGAACAAAAAGCATTGCTGGTGCTTAATCCTGAGCGTATCATAGCAATATACCATCCCTTTGTATGGTAGGAAAACCCCTTTCATCAGCCACCACTAGAGGGAGTATACGAGCTTACTGTTTATACATTGAAGGCAATTATGAAAACTTTACAGTAAGCTCCCCCTAGTGGTGGCTGCAGACTACCCGAATTTTATTAATCAACGCTGTTTATGCAGAGCTCTGTATCCGAAAAACAAAGCTCCAACTGCTTAAAAGATATATTAAGAAGTTCATCAACAGAATTATTGACCTAAAAATGACATGGTGTGAAAAGGTGCGTGTACGCTTTAAAGGGGTTGTCCGGGCACGGGGCAGTTTTTCATACTGATGACGTGTCCACAGGATAGGTCATGAGTAGATGATCGGTGGGGGCCTGACACCCGGACCTCGCACTGATCAGCTGTTCCGGCTGCCTCCGGGCACCGGATGTCTGTTCCGGAAGCAGATGACTCCGGTCACAGTCTATCGGCAAAGCTGCAGTAACCCAGCACTGGCCACCATACAGTCTGCAGAGTCCACTGCTTCTGAAACCGGCCACTGCTTAAAATCCAGTGCCCCAAGGCAGCCAGAACATCTGATCGGTCTGGGTGTCTGAGGCCCACCGATCATATACTGTCGACTTGTCCTGTGGATAGGTCATCGGTGTGATAAACCACCCTGTGCCCGGAAAACCCCTTTAAGGACCGTCTGGTTTCAGATACCCTATAAATTGAAAAAAAATTAGAACCTACCTACCACCTACTTCACTCCACCTCCAGGTCCGTTTTGTGTTCAATTTTTTTTAATGTTTTGTTTTTTATGTGCAGGTGGTAGACTCCCAGCTGGCTTGTCTGATGAATGAAAATAGCATAGATTACATATCTCGCTTCAACGACTTGGCCCAAGAGCTTTCTGCCACTGACAATGCAAGAAGGGAAGCGCTGTTTGAAGCCGGAGGCCCTGGGAATGGGCATCCCATACGTGACCTTTCTTAGGATGGCCCTAAATACACCTACAGAACTGTGTGATAATATGCTGAAAACTCTGGCTGTCTTAGGCAGCGCGCCCAGTCCTGGCAGCACAAGCTATACACTATATGTAATGCCCATAGGAATCCGTGTGTACCTGTTTTATCGGCCAGCTCTGTATAGATGTTTATGGACCTGTCCTGCTCATTGGGTGAAGATACGAAGCGTTGTTTTATAATGCAGTATTTAAAGTTCATGGTGTCACCGCTTGTGACCGCTTTCTATTGTCATCTGTGATGGCAGTTTGGGATGTACAGCAAGTGACTAGATGCAGTAAGTTCTGAGACCGTTTGATTACCATAGTCTGGATGTATAGGACGGTAACCAAACCCCCGCAGTGACGGCAGATTACAGCCGCTTTGTACATAAGGATCTGGGTTATGTCCTCTGGAAGATTTTTATTATGGAGCATCATACATCTGCTAGCCTTGGAACAATCATTCTGTTTATTGGACCCGTAAAGCAAATCGCTCAACTACACAATGCATTACTCTGCCGAAGAAAATAAGCCATAATGAATCGGACTTCATCGTGGGCTTGGTGCAAAATATGCAATTTCTTTCTGTGTTGTGTTTTTGGTTTTTTATAATTTTTTCTCTGTTCTTTGTTTTATATGGAAGCAAAAAATCTAATGTGCGGTCTTGTCCGTGAATGACATTCAGGGGTCATGTGCTATAGGGCATGGGAAAGCTGGATGAGAGGGTTGCCCTTTGAGACCTCCCTCTAGTCTCTAGCACTGGAGGACCTCACATCCTTTAAGATACCAATTGATTTAAATTGGTTGAGTGTTAAACCTAGTGTTTCCTGCAGGGGCGCTGTCCGTAAGATGAGCAATGACATAGTAGCTGCCCATCTGACTCTGGTCTAGGGAGGAAAGTTTCCTCTTTATTTACAGTGTTTGTTCTTGAGAAAGTTGTTGGTTTGCTGGGAACCATGTGGTTATAGATCGAACCGCAGAATGATCGCCAGTCCTTGTAGCTGCGTGCAGACTGTGAACACTGTGGTTATGTCAGATTAAGAATCAGAGGCTGGAAATGTTGCAGAATAAAGATTATTCTAGATTATTGTGAACTTTTATATAGTCCAGTCAAAGATTTATCCACGTTACCATGTCCAAAAGACACTTTGCAGGGACAGACTTGAGACTTGTCATTTCTTCCCTGTAGCGATGGAGTCCTATCCGTTCTATAATGGGGTCATATGTTCTAGATGCTGAAGGGTCATCCTCCCAATTACTTTTTCGGGCTCTTAAAGTGCCTCTTTACTTGAAGAGGTCCAGATAGCACGCTGGGCAGTACCGTTGCCATGGCAACCGTATAATGCCCGTAGAGTCTTGTTCATTGGTTCTATTAATCGGATCTGTGCACGAGACTCCTCGGGGTTCGTCCATTTGCCTCAATAACTATACTGCCCAATATGTCATCTGCGCCAGTGCACCCGGTGTTAGCGCAAGCAAAATGAGACATTAAGTCTAGGTCTAATGGGCGACTTTGGCTGAGACACTAGTCGCTCGGCCAAAAATCCCTGTGCGAACGGAGACGCAAAAAATCCAAACCTGGGTTTCTTGTGGCTGTCGGGTCCCAACACGGCCACATTCACTCTTATTACATTCACCTCGCTTAATAATTTCCCCTGCAGTGGACATTAGTGCGAGAGCTGCTTGTTAATGACTGGTGGTCCAGAGCGGGGACCCCCCCCCCCCCTCTGACGTCCATATACCCTAATAGAATATCTTGTGCCTTAATAAGATATAGGATATTCTTCACTACTACAGTGTTATTTGGGATCTGGATTTTGGTGGGGGGTTTTCTATATCCACCCAAACTTTGCACCCGCACCCCTTACACCCACCCTATAGATGTATTTCTGTTGCACACGGTTTATTGTAAGGTGTGGGAATCTACTAATTGGAGAATATATGGGTTTATAAAGCCCAGTGATGTCCATTAAATAACGCTCAAAAAGTCCAAACCAAATTTTTTTTTTATTATTAGGATTGCCTTACGATCACTCTCGCTACAGACCTTGATAACATATTGCTAGGATACGACGGCCAGTCAGACTACTGTGGCCTCACTGATCGGCTTGGTAGACCATGTCACTTCGTCTCCTGTCTGGTTGCTAGGGGCTTCCTCCCTGACAACCCAATGTTTGTGGTTGTTAGTCAGAGTTCCATAGCAACAAGACTGTCCGACGTGACTCAGCACTTCTGTTGGATTCTAATAAGTGTGATATCTATAGAAAGTCTGCAGCGTTTTCTTAAAGTGATGAATGGACACTTAGGGTCGATAGGCCGCACCTATGATTGCTCCTAAATTATTCATTTTTAATATTTGCTTGATGCACCCGGTGTAAACTTGTATGGTTGACTGTATTCATATGCAGCGTACTACAAATATTCCTACATTCTGTTTTATAGGCCAGCGTTTAAGGCTTATTAAAGATCCCACTAAATTTTTCCCTACAGAATTTGCAGGTAATGGGTCCACTTTAAGCCAGAGCCAGTCAAGGCTGAAATTGAGGGACTCTTGTCTGGCACAGCATCTTGGATATAAAATACCACCCTATCCTGATGCATGTCCTATTTTTTAATTTTATGGACCGTGCTCCTATACTTAATAATGGGAGCATGGCCTGCAAATACGGGCGGCGGCGGCCTTCCCCATAATCACGGACCATGATTACGGGCACGGTCGTGTGCGTGGGGCCCTTATACTGTGACTCATAAGCAACATGGTGGGGCCTTCGCTGTTGGTGCGTTTCTCAGCGGCATATATATTCCTACATAAACCTGTCCTTAAATAAAATAAAAAAAGTCTCTGCTCGGGACAATCCCTACTTGTTCGAAGGGTTCCTTGACAATAAGAAAATCACAAAGTGTCCCCTTCCTGGGGCTCCCAGCGATCAGCTGTAAAGTGTATGGAAATCTGTAAGTGTTCAATTTCCCTGCAGCGCCACCACAGGAGAAGTTAAGCATTACACAGGACACTATTTTATCAATGTCTTGGCTGCGTAATGCAGGACAGGACTGGTCCTCCAGAGCGAGAGTGGCTCTTTGTATCCTCTCTCCAATCTGACCAAGAGATGAGGATCCTGAACAAAGGACACCCCCTCTATTAACTCAGAATTGACCAATAGGGTATAAGAAAATGGGTTTTCTAAACCGAACAACCCGTTTAAAGGGGTAGATATGGAGTTGGACTGAGTCTGCCAAAGAAAAAGCCACTTCATGATGTTCCGATCCCTAATAGTCTATAGTGGACAACCCTTATCCATGTACTCTATTAGTACATTTAGAGGTAATAAAAGGGGGTTGCCCAATTGGGTTTCCCTATAATGGCCATAGTAGGGGGTGACTTTCGCTCTGGAGGACTGCTGGCATCCATGGATTTTATCGCAGGTAAATTAAGCATTCGCCAATTGGTTCTCTACAGTTGAGAGGGGTGTCACAATAGCTTGACCACTCCCTCCCCATATAGTGAGTTGATCCATCTGCTTTATGAAATGGGGCGGTAGTGAATCTATACCAGGGTCCACTGGAATCAGCCGTTTAATAGCTTATAATATGTAGTGATATAGTAACTACGGATGAGCAGTATACACATACTATGTTGGCCACAGGATGGCGACGTCCATGTGTAGGGTTCAGGTACACCTTAATATACACGAGCACGCTTTTTTTTTTAAATGTTAAAAGATTGTGAGAATCACAAATACGTGATAAAAGATTGTCTGAGTGTTCTGTCTGTAATATAAATATATAGAAGAATAATCTGTATAGTGTAAGTATAAAAGGATCACAACCGTCTTCAACCTCCGGATGACAAGAACGGGTTCAATGATGTTTTTGTTTTGTAGCATATTGTACATTTTAAGTTATTTACTCGTTTCAGCCTCCGCCATTACGAGGGCTCCTTTTCTTTGGGGAGGGCTATTTAATAAAAGTGGTTTCTATTTAACTCTGCTTTTAATTCACGTGCAAAATAAAAGGCTGCAGAGTTCTGATTTTGCTTCTTAAGAGGGAGGGGGGGGGGGGGGGGAACCATTTGAATTTGTAAGACCTGGTATTGTTTTTCCTATTGTGCATAAATATATTGAAATACTTAGACTACACTGTCTTTTATGTCCTTATTATGCCTATTGTCTTAAAGGGCCACTGTCATGAGATGCCCATGAACCGTGCTGACTGCTGTTTCCACAGTCCTTCTAAACATTAAAGGGGTAGTCACAGAATAGACATTTATGACCTACCCACAGGATAGCTGATAAATATCTGATCACCGGGACACCCGACAATCACTAGAACGGAGGAAGAGAGCTCCTCAACTGCAGTGAGGAGAACTTTAAATGGAGCGCAGGACGATCGTGTGTGGTGCCACTCTTCAAAGTCTTTGGACTGATGGCGACAATGGAGTACAGCATTCAGTTGTTTGTCAGCCCCATAAGCATTGGTTCGGCAGGGCGCATTTATGACCGCCACTCTAAGCTCCTCACTGCAGAGGGTGCATTGAGGAGAAACGGGGCTCGGGATACCTGTTCTAAAGATTGGTGGGGGTCCCAGTTACTAGAATCCTATTACCTGTGGACAGGTGATAAATAGCCATTCTGGTTAATGTAGTTGAAAAATTCGCACCAAGTCACTTTTTAGGTATAATGTGGTGCATATAGAAATGGCTGGATTTATATATATATATATATATATATATATATTTTGTAGTCCTCAATTAATTAGAATATCGTCAAAAAGTTACCGTAATTTATTTCAGTAATTCAACACACTGCCAAAAGTACCAATACCTGGTTTCCTGATCGTCCTTGGCAGCACACACATATGGGTTTTAGTCCCCTAGGTACAATCAAGCAGAAACAGGTTAATTAGCAATAAGCACTAAGCAATTAAACAATTAAGGACTTCCCCCTATAAGTATGTACCGGCAACCGGGCCCCAGCGTATTTTTTCCTTTCTCAGGTCAGTACGGAGACTGTACCCATTCCTTCTAACAGAGGAAAAGATTATTCCGGGCTGCATACTCTGTCCCTCAGCCGCGAAGGTGTACCAAGATGGCGGTCAACGTCTTAGTACACGGCGACGAGGCACCTTACCTTACCTGATCCTGGTAATGGTAGCAGGGGAGGAGGACCCCCTGTTGGTGCATCCCCCGTTTGTCTAGATCTGAAGTGGATTGCGGACCGACCGCCTGCGCACTCCCGGTTACCCGGAAGTGCTGCTTGGCGTTACAGAGGCATGGATGGGGGTGGAAGTGATGTAATCGTTGGCCCCGCCCCCTGGTTGGCCCTGCCCCCCAGATGTGACGCGCGGATTCAGCAGGCTCATAATGCCGGTGTCCTGTTGAAACCTGGCGCGCTCTGCCTCTGGACAGCCCTCTGCTTGCTAAGGTTAGTAAGGCTGTTTACATTGATGGGTCCTGATGTGTCTTGATGCTGATGGCTATGCACATTTTCCTACCATGCGTTTCTTTCTGCCTCTTCTCTAGATGTCTGCCAGAAGAGAAGGTTGGAAAAGGACCCACATATCCAGGCACAGGCTTTGCAGGGAATGCCTCTGCCTGATGACACTGTATCAGATCTGTGTGTATCATGCTCCATCCCAGTTGCCTCCCCACCCAGGAAGGATTCTAGGGGATTTATGCAATGGTTCAAACAACAGCTGTCTGTAGTTTTTGAGGATGTAAAATCATCACACCATGCTAAGAGGGCCAGACGCTCTTCCTTTTCACCTCAATACCAGGAGGATTCCTCCTCAGCAGGAGGTTCAGATTCAGAGGTGGTCTCTGACACTCCAGATTCTGACAACCCGGAAGACTGTTATATCCTAAGTAAGGATAAGCTCCATGATCTCCTCAGAGCGGTGAAGGATACATTGGAGACTGGGAAAGAGGTTGAGCATAAGCCTAAAAAGGACAGACTTTTATTTTCCCATTACCAAGGAGAAAAATTTTCCCAGCCATCCTGTCCTAACGGAATGGATGAAACGGGATTGGGATAAGCATGAGAGGAAATTGGAACTGGGTTCTCGGTTCAAAATCCTCTACAGACTGGATAAAACTGGCTCCAAAGATTGGGAGAATATACCAAAACTGGACTTGACAGTGGTTAAATTGGCAAAGAAAGCCGTTTTTCCACCCGATGAATCAGCTGTGCTGAAAGACCCCATGGATCGCAAGGCAGATTCCCTTCTGAAGAAGGTGTATACTTCAGCAGTGGGCTCGTGCAAAGCCTCGTCTTCAGTACCGGTGGCTAGAGCACTCCAGGTCTGGCTAAGCCACTTGTCAAGGGATCTAGAGGATGGAGTCCCAAGGGCAGAAATTCTCCAGTCCCTCCCAGTAATGAAGTCCGCTTCGGAGTTCCTCTGTGACTCCCAGCTGGATAACCTCAAGTGTGCATCTAGGGCCTTGTCCCTATCGAATGCGGCAAGAAGGGCTTATTGGCTTCAGTTATGGTCTGGGGATAATCTCTCCAAAAATAATTTTTGTAGCCTCCCTTTTCAGCCAGAATCTCTGTTTGGTCCCCAATTAACGGATATTTTGAATTACTTAGGGTAAGGCAAAGGGGCAGTTTTCGTGAACCTAAAAGGAAGGATACCAGGCATTCCTTTCAGGATCACAGAAGAAAATCCTTGAAGTTCAAAATAAGGTTTCCAGACTGGCAGCGCATGTTTAAGACGAAGCGGGAAAACCCTTCCTCCTTTTGGAAGAAAAACCCCGCTCAAAATCCAAACAGTTTATGACGCCCCCAGCCAATCCTACAAGTAGGAGCAAGGCTTCAGAGATTCTCTTCTCGGTGTTCGGTGACATCATCCTTCGACTGGGTGACGGCAACCATCAGGAGAGGATACACTTTGGAGTTCAGAACCCTCCCTCCAGAACACTTTTTCCTCAACAGGCATCACAATCCGATAGTCCATCAGCTTCTGCAGGTCTTTCTCCAGAAAGCAGCCCTGGAAGATGTCCCAGTCTCAGAAAAAGGGCAAGGACTTTACTCCAGAGTGTCCCCTGTGCCCAAATCAGATGGCAGTTGGAGGCTGGTAATAGACCTGACTTTCCTCACTCAGTATCTGGTGAGGAAAACCTTTAAGATGGAGACTATGTGGTCAGTGATGAACCTTCTGGAAAGGAACGACGTGCCGGCAACAATTGACCTTACGGACGCATACCTTCATGTCCCTATTTTGGCCACGCACAAAAGGTTCCTCCGATTGGCGGTCCAGACGCACGGGAGTACAGCACTTTCAGTTTACCTGCCTACCCTTCGGTATTTTGTCGGCACCCCGTGTGTTCACAAAAATCGTGGTGGTCCTAACAGCAGCACTGAGGCTGAAAGGGATATGTGTGATCCCTTATTTGGACGACTGGCTAATAAAAGCATCATCAGAGTCCCTTCTACAAGAACATCTCCAAACCACATTGGAGTTTCTTCACTTTCATGGGTTCCTGGTGAACTTCAGAAAGTCACAGCTCTCACCATCACAGAATCTGACATTTTTAGGGTTCATGGTGAATTCCCAGTCGATGAGTCAAGTTGTCTCCAGAGAGGATTACTGCAGTCCGGGGTTCAATAGAACGCCTTATTTGCCATCCAAATCTATCGGTTTGAGGAGCTATGAAAATCCTAGGTCTAATGACCTCATCCATAGATGCGGTCCCCTGGGCCACAGCCCAAATGAGATAGTTACAGCTCAACATCCTCCAGAGCCTGGGACAAAAATTTCAGAAATCTGGACGCCCTCTTCAAAGTCTCCAACTTCACCCTTCAAGACCTCAGCTGGTGGTTAATCCCGGACACTCTCCGATCCGGCAAGTCTCTGGTTCCCCCACCACAGAAAGTCCTCACAACGGATGCCTCCTCCTGGGGCTGGGGTGCCCATGTAGATCACCTATGGGTACAGAACAGATGGAGTCAGAAGGAAGTGTCACTATCCTCCAACATGAAGGAACTCAGAGCAGTGAGATTGGCGTTAGTGTCCTTTCAATCCCATCTGAGAAATACCCAAATCCTGATCCAGTCAGACAACCTTGCAACTGTGTTCTATATAAACAAGCAAGGAGGAATGAGGAGTGCCTCAATGTCAACCAAGTGCAGACGACTTATGAGTTGGGCAGAACAACATTCGTTGGGAATTTCAGCAGTTCACATCAAGGGCTCCTTGAACCACACTGCAGACTTCCTCAGCCACAAATATCCTCCATCCAGGGGAGAGGAGTCTCCGTCTCAACCGTCAGGTTTTCAGCAGCTTAGCTGCCACGTGGGGAATGCCAGACGTGGATGTGATGGCATCAGAAGAGAACAACAAAGTCCTCAGCTTCTGTTCTCTGTACCACACCCGCCATGCAGTAGCATTAGATGGCCTGCCTGTCAGTTGGGGAGGAAAATTAATCTCAATTTTTCCTCCCCTCCCCTTAATACCCAGAGTATTGAAAAAAGTTTGGGACAAGAAAGCGGAAGCCATTGCAATTGTGCCATTTTGGCCCCGCAGGGCCTGGTTCTCCCTAGCATTGTCTCTCTCGAAGGGCAGGTTCCTGAAACTACCAGTGTCACCGGACCTCCTGTCCCAGAAAGGGGTGTATCACCCGAACCCTCGCAGTCTAGATCTCACGGCCTGGAGACTGACTGGGAGAATCTGACAGAAATGGGGCTTTCATCAGAAGTTATTAATACCTTGCTGTCAGCCAGACGCCCCTCAACGGTCAAAGTATATAACGGAGTCTGGTCCCTGTTTTACCTCCTGGTGCTCTAAGAATTCAGCAATCACAGTCTCTCTGAATACTGTCCTACAATTTCTTCAGGAGGGCTTCAATAAAGGGTTGAAGCTAAATACCCTTAAGGTGCAGTTCATGGCAATCAATGCCAAATTGCAAAATTGTTTCTCCAACCAGCAGTTGGTGAAGATCTTCGTCAAGGCTTTAAGAAACTTTAGCCCAGTCTCTCAGGGACCCTCTCCTTCCTGGGACCTTTCAGTGGTGGTGTCGGCTCTAACAAAGCCACCGTTTTAACCCATGCAAGAGTCGTCCATCAGATTTCTCTCCTTCAAGGCCTTCTTCCGGGTGGCAATCACGTTGGCCAGGCGCATAAGCGAGCTGCAGGCCCTTTCCTTCAAAGAACCATATTTGAGGGACCTGGGAGATTGTCTTCTACTACGTACCATGCCTGGGTTCTTGCCTAAAGTTCCTTCCTTTAGGAATATAAATCAAGAGATATTATTGCCAGTTCTTTTCCCTCATCCCCAAGGTGAAAATCAGGAGAATTGGCATACACTGGATGTGAGAAGAGCAGTTCTCACCTATATTCAAAGAACAAAGACTTTTAGGAAAGCAGAAAATCTGTTCCTTCAACATGCCGGTCCTAATAAGGGGCAAAAAGCAAGTAAAGCCACCCTAGCTAGGTGGATTAGATCAACTATTGAAAAATGCTATCATCTCAGTGACCTTCAATCTCCTCTACAGATCAGGGCACATTCCACCCGCTCTACAGCTACTTCATGGGCAGAAGTCGGGCATATCCCCCTGGATCAGATGTGCAGAGCGGCTACGTGGGTACCCGCATCAACCTTTGTCAAGCACTACAGGCTCGACTTACTGGCATCAGAAGGTTCTCGATTTGGCAAAAGAGTGCTTGAAATGGCGTCTGCTATCCCGCCCATATAGCTATTGCTTGGCAAGTCCCATATGTGTTGTGCTGCCAAGGATGATCAGGAAAATGAAAATTTACTCACCTAAATTTTTATTTCCTGGAGTCCGTAGGCAGCACAAGCTTCCCCCCTGGCAAAACTTATGGCTAGTGCTTCGTAAAAATACGCTGGGGCCCGGTTGCCGGTACATACGTATAGGGGAAGTTCTTAATTGTTTAATTGGTTAATGCTTATTGCTAATTAACCTGTCTCTGCTTGATTGTACCTAGGGGACTAAAACCCATACAGTGAAGGAAATAAGTATTTGATCCCTTGCTGATTTTGTAAGTTTGCCCACTGTCAAAGACATGAACAGTCTAGAATTTTTAGGCTAGGTTAATTTTACCAGTGAGAGATAGATTATATAAAAAAAAAAAAACTGAAAATCACATTGTCAAAATGATATATATTTATTTGCATTGTGCACAGAGAAATAAGTATTTGATCCCCTACCAACCATTAAGAGTTCAGCCTCCTCCAGACCAGTTACACGCTCCAAATCAACTTGGTGCCTGCATTAAAGACAGCTCTTACATGGTCACCTGTATAAAAGACTCCTGTCCACAGACTCAATGAATCAGTCTGACTCTAACCTCTACAACATGGGCAAGACCAAAGAGCTTTCTAAGGATGTCAGGGACAAGATCATAGACCTGCACAAGGCTGGAATGGGCTACAAAACCATAAGTAAGACGCTGGGTGAGAAGGAGACAACTGTTGGTGCAATAGTAAGAAAATGGAAGACATACAAAATGACTGTCAATCGACATCGATCTGGGGCTCCATGCAAAATCTCACCTCGTGGGGTATCCTTGATCCTGAGGAAGGTGAGAGCTCAGCCGAAAACTACACGGGGGGAACTTGTTAATGATCTCAAGGCAGCTGGGACCACAGTCACCAAGAAAACCATTGGTAACACATTACGCCGTAATGGATTAAAATCCTGCAGTGCCCGCAAGGTCCCCCTGCTCAAGAAGGCACATGTACAGGCCCGTCTGAAGTTTGCAAATGAACATCTGGATGATTCTGAGAGTGATTGGGAGAAGGTGCTGTGGTCAGATGAGACTAAAATTGAGCTCTTTGGCATTAACTCAACTCACCGTTTTTGGAGAAAGAGAAATGCTGCCTATGACCCAAAGAACACCGTCCCCACTGTCAAGCATGGAGGTGGAAACATTATGTTTTGGGGGTGTTTCTCTGCAAAGGGCACAGGACTACTTCACCACATCAATGGGAGAATGGATGGAGCCATGTACCGTCAAATCCTGAGTGACAACCTCCTTCCCTCCACCAGGACACTAAAAATGGCTCGTGGCTGGGTCTTCCAGCACGACAATGACCCGAAACATACAGCCAAGGCAACAAAGGAGTGGCTCAAAAAGAAGCACATTAAGGTCATGGAGTGGCCTAGCCAGTCTCCAGACCTTAATCCCATCAAAAACTTATGGAGGGAGCTGAAGATCCGAGTTGCCAAGCGACAGCCTCGAAATCTTAATGATTTACAGATGATCTGCAAAGAGGAGTGGGCCAAAATTGCATCTAACATGTGTGCAAACCTCATCATCAACTACTAAAAACGTCTGACTGCTGTGCTTGCCAACAAGGGTTTTGCCACCAAGTATTAAGTCTTGTTTGCCAAAGGGATCAAATACTTATTTCTCTGTGCACAATGCAAATAAATATATATAATTTTGACAATGTGATTTTCTTTTATTTTTCTTTTATAATCTATCTCTCACTGGTAAAATTAACCTAGCCTAAAAATTCTAGAATGTTCATGTCTTTGACAGTGGGCAAACTTACAAAATCAGCAAGGGATCAAATACTTATTTCCTTCACTGTATGTGTTGTGCTGCCTCGGTGAGTACATTTTCGTTTTAATAACCACAATATCACTGCGCTTGATTGGCCAGCAAACTCACCTGACCTAAACCCCATAGAGAATCTATAGGGAATTGTCAAGAGGAAGATGAGAGACACCAGACCCAACAATGCAGACGAGCTGAAGGTCGATATCAAAGCAACCTGGGCTTCCATAACACCTCAGCAGTGCCACAGGCTGATCGCCTCCATGCCACGCCGCATTGATAACACCTCAGCAGTGCCACAGGCTGATCGCCTCCATGCCACGCCACATTGATAACCCCTCAGCAGTGCCGCAGGCTGATCGCCTCCATGCCACGCCGCATTGATAACACCTCAGCAGTGCCACAGGCTGATCGCCTCCATGCCATGCCGCATTGATAACACCTCAGCAGTGCCACAGGCTGATCACCTCCATGCCACGCCGCATTGATGCAGTAATTCATGCAAAAGGAGCCCCGACCAAGTATTGAGGGCAGATACTGGACAGACTTCAGTAGGACAACTTTTCGGTATTAAAAATCATTTTTGAAATTGGGCTTATATAATATTCTAATTTTCTGAGGCACTAAATTTGGGGTTTTCAGTAACTGTTCCCATAATCATCCCATTAAAAGAAAACAATGCTGGAAATAGATCCCTCTGTGTGTAATGAATCTATAGAATATATGAGTTTCACTTTTTGAATTGAATTACTGAAATAAATTAACTTTTTGATGATATTCTAATTCATTGAGAAGGACTAATTATATATTTATATTAAAACTTTTATCTTATGTAACGAGGTCATCAGTAGTGGGCACCAGGCAGACAGTGAGAAATAGCAAACTTGCGTTGAGTCTGGTTCGAATCCCATCATGGGAATGAGGAAAACTTATTTTTCTAAAAAAATGTTTGGTGATTTTATTTTTCGATGGTAAAAATACATCTTCCACATAGAGCTGTAAGAGTAAGGCCCCACGGAGTGACATGGACGAGGCCGCGATGTTGCTGTCAAATTTCTCGTCGATGACTGCGTGTGGTGACTGTTTACCAGCAAAATTGTGTGGACATTAATGAATACACCCTTTATGGTCACTGTTTTACCTGCAACAACACATGGCCATGCGCTGGCGCAGCTATTGGACGCATTGTGGCTGCATCATTGGCGCTCTGTAGGATCTCACTCTGTTCAGTACGCCCTTGTGCAGCTCTTCTCATGAGCAGCCGATTGCATAAAAAATAAAATAATTATTTATTAGTGATTCTGTGTGACTAATGAATAATTAAACTGAGTCACTTCTATTTCCCTTTAAGGAATGTTCCACTATTTTTTATTTTAATTATTGCTTTCGTTTTTAGCTGTCTACTCCTCACCAACAAGACACTACACCATTTCCTGTTTCATCTCCATCCACATTTCAACACCAGAACACATTCACCTCGTCCGTCACATTCCGTCATGTTCATTCATGGGAGCGCAACGTAGGCTACATGGGCGGAGATCTAAATTCAAAATCCCGCCTCAAGCCAAGCATCTGTCCAATAGCAAGCCTTATACTCGATGACTGACGTTTAAGCATCAACCAGTAAACAGCGAGAAAATGAAGGGCGTTAACCTCTAGGGAGCTGTGCGTTGATTGGATTAAGAAATTAATAGACAGTTAGATCGGCGAATCATGGAGTAGCCCGCTCTGCTCTAGGCTTTCACTTGGTTGTGAGCAATCGGCTGTAGCTGTCTCAGTGTTCCGACGCACCTCCGGCAGACAGGCGCAGATATGACTTCAACAAACACTTTCCAGGGCCTGGAGACCGCTAACAAGCCCAGCTCTAGGTGAGACGTGCTAGCGGGCGCTGGTTATATCCTGCTGGGGGGTGCGGGGTGGGTAATGTGACGGCCCTTTAATTGCAGATATCGGCAGGGCTGCATGTAATGGGCAGGAAGGGTGGAACTGGAGTTATGGTTGCCATAGACACAAAGATTTGGCTACAATTAGTAGAATTCTGCAATATTACAATGTATGGTTATATATATATATATATATATATATATATATATAGCCACATCTGGATCCTTCGTGGGTAGTTCTTGACTGATTGCGGTTCTACGTTATGATGTCGTGACACTGTAACGTTTTTATGGCAGATCTGATACATTTTAGATTTCCATTGGTTATAGGTGATTATCGTGTCAATGTTAAAATCAACGATTGGACAGATCTGCCGAATTATCTGTGTATCTATGGCCACCGTTTCGATTTGATTTTCCGTATGTGACAAAATTGTCTTTGATACCGAAATAATCAGATATGAAAATGTGTGATGGAAATTTTTATTATATGTATCAATCTGTTGCTAAATATTTATGAGATCCTTTAATGTATCATTTTATGCAAAATGGTTCTATCTATATACACGACTCGAGGATGTAAGCTCTTATGATGCAGAGAACTACAACTCCCAGCGAGTCCTGGTGTCCATAGACTTGAGGCAATCATTGTATAGATTGCCCTAAAGGGTTAAGTCGTAGCGTGCGCCTACCTACATCCTGCCAGCGCTGCCGTCTAGTGAGCCCTGTGCAGACTATTGTCCCCTGTGTGGAGGAGATGCTGCATGCCCGGCCCAGGCTTTGTTCTGCAAAAGGTGTGTAAAGATCAGGAATCCTGCCGGCTCTGTTCTTACGGCGCTGACGCCATAGTTGTCATATTTCTCGTCCCATGTCACCCTATAGAGCGGTCGTTGTAATTAATTCCGAAAATTAAATTGTGCGTAAGAAATCCACGCTCGTTACCGTTTAATCGTGTGATCAGTCCTCTGGGACTCTGTATTCTCCCACCTGAACGGAGGATAGATCTTGCATGATCACTATAGGACCGCTCCGGCTTCAACCCCTTTAATGTAATAATATACTTACATTAGGGAATTGCATTACAAGCAGTTGTCTGTCCTTCTGCCGTCATGTAGATTGTTTAGATGTTTATTAGATTGCAACGTCCCCTAGGAGAAATCCTGCATTGAACCCTTCACTGTATACCGCTGCGTCTAAACAGTCCTGTCTCTTTAAATTGGGAATTGCATTGTGAGCAATTCCCTAATAGGTTATTAATGGAATCGCTCCATTTACACGCGGGATAAATTCTGACGGTAACATTATAATAAATCACCTAATATAATAAAGGGGTTGTATGAGATTAGATAGATATGGTGGCCTTCTTTTTGAAATGGCACCACTCCTGGCCATGTCTGGTATTGCAGCCCCGCCACTTTCAGGTAAATAATACATCAGCCTGTAGATCGGAGTGGCGCTGTTCCTAGAAGAAGGCGGACGTGTTATAATAATCTCCTAAAGGATTGCCTGGAAGGGATCATTTGTGGTTGGTTGAGTATATTTCACATCTGCGTCGTTGGCTCCGTTAGAGTCTCCGTCACAGGTTCTGTTATTTTTTGCCGGACAAAATAGCGCAGCATTAATGACTGAGTCCCGACAACCCATTAAAGTTTACAGGTTCCGCTAGTTTGCGTCATGCAACGGATCTCGAGTGTCCAGTATTCTCGTTGTCCTCCATAATAGGAGCAGAACAACGGAAACCAGAACGCAGATGTGAACGCAGCCTAAGAAGCAAAACCGGATACACGTGAAATCAATTTTCGTTAAATGCCTGGAAATTGTCTGCTTCTGTTCTGTAATATTCACCCTGCAAGACCACGCCTAGGCAATGCACTATAGTACTCCGCTATGTCAGCCCCAAATCATTCTGCTCCACCTGTGTATTCTATGCAGTGGTCTGCAACCTGTGGCTCTCCAGCGGTTGTAAAAACTACAACTCCCAGCATGCCCAGAAAGCCAGCAGATGTCAGGGCATTCTATTAGTACTAGTTCCAGTATTTCCACGAGCCTCCGAGAACACATTCTTAGCGCCGCGTCCTTTTTGGCAATGTCTGAACATGTGCGCGTTGCTGCAGTGTGGAGGTAGCTGCTCGCTGTCAGTCACCTGTCTTCTACGTGATGGATTACAGACGTAGAGAACTACTCGCCATTAATTGCTGATGTCCTCTGTAATAACCCGCATTGTGCGGTGCAGCCGGCATCATGTAAACGTGGCAAGATTAGGATCAATGTGGGGGCTGCAGGATATGTCGAGACATAGCTGAGCCTCGGAGGTTGGTGTACGTTCGTTCTGCGTGTATTTTTCTCTGCGCCGTATTCGTGAATTGTATCTTTTATTGTCTCGGAAACAAAACCACTAATACACAAAAATTCCTTTAATCCGGAATTTATGGTGCCTGATCCATGCCAGATTATCAGATGGTCAGGGAAAAGTAATTAAATCTCACTTAAGAGTAGAGAACTTGATATTTTATCGAATTAATTTTGAAAACAAGTGCCGGATTAGCAGCCTTTCTGGATTATCAGGCATAGTTAAGGCAGCTGTAATACACAGAGAAACCTTTCCAAAAACATAACCTCTCTTCGGAAGTGTGAGGACTATGCTGTGGTCCCATTTCATAGGGAAGTTATGGGCCGTCGGGGGAATCCTGACGATGTAGCCACTTGACGTTCGAGTTTGGGAGCGAAGAGGAGTTAGAACAGTGAGTATTATATAGGATGGGTTCACACCAGCGTCAGAGAAGCAGAACAAGAGAAAAACCGGACGTGCCGTTTCCGTTGCATCACCACCGTCGGAACCTATTGACTTTAATGGGTTCCGTTGGGGTGTCCGTTATCTTACCGGAAACTATAGCGCCGCAGCATTCTGCGCTATTGTCTCCAGTATTCTCGGGCAGATCTGCGACAGAGGCCACTGACGGACCTTCCAACGCAGATGTGAACGGCACCGAATAGAACGTTTTTGTGTTCTAACACGTTTATGGCCCTTGGGGACTACGTTTATATCTCTGAAGACCCCTTTAAAATTGAGTATGGGGACAATCGGGAATGTGTCCGGTTGTTGTAGTTTGTGTATCTCCTTCTAGACTTTGATCGATCATCTTGTCAGCTTTGTGTAGACCGCGGTCACTTGCATCGGCGTTCATACAATATCCTGTCTATAGGCCCTTCATAGGGTTTACCAGGGATAGGCCCTCACACATCGAGCTCTTGCCGAGGCCTTTCTTGTAGGAATGTAGAATTCTTTCATGTAAAAGTATCAGGATGATGGATGACCGAGAGAGTCGTAATCCAAAAAACATTATTTCACACCGGTATTTACAGAGAACCTCTTGTAAAATGTAAGCTGAGTGGGCTTTGTGTTAGTCGCACGCTCATTAAGGAGGTAATGTATATATCACGTTGTCACGGGGAGAGAATTGTGTGGAGATTTCTATCCTGCAGATGAGCCAGCGTTACCCTATTATTAGGCTGTCCATACTCGCTAGATAAATGTTGGCGGATTCTGGCGATCTCGGTGGGTTTTGTGGTTGTGGATGAGGGCAGCTCGATTGTCAAATCAATGATCAGATTGGTCGAGATGTCGAGCCTGCGTGTTTATGTTGGACAGTTACCTTATAATATGGCCAGCTTTAGGCCTTATTCACACTAATGTTGTATACGCCCGTGTGATGGCCGTTACACAGACGCATGTTTTTCAATGGAGCTGTTCACACGGCCGTTGTGTGAAGGGTCCGTTGTAAAATAGAACCTGTCCTGTTCTCTTGTTTTCATGGATCCCTCCAAGTCTATGGGGATCCGTGAAAACGGGGGCACCTCGGACGTGAAAAATGCCCGTGTAAATCTAGCCTTAGTTACACGGTTTGCGTGCGTTGGAAGGGTCGAAATAAAACATAATCCCGATCTATATGCCTTGAGTCTAGGACACACACTCCCTCGGCAGGCCACTGAGCCATTTAATACTGAATTTTATATAGTTTGTGTGCAGTGCGCCCCCAGTAAGCAAGACAGGGGAGTGCAAGCACTGGGTAGTCAAACCTCCCAACTACTTCTGAGTTTTTGTGTATTTTGGCTGGCGATTGGCGTCCATTCGTTTTACATATAAAACCCAATGTGAATCATTTGGGAATTGTCATCAGGTGTGTCACACTATAATCATGGGGATGGGCATAACCGCAACCTGATGACGGTGTGGCATATTGTGTAATGGTGTCTGTGGTCAATTATTGAAACAACCTCTTTGCAGGTGGTTGATGGTTATGAGATCCCCCTATGTACTGGGAACTCGTGTCAGGGCGACATGTAATAGATCTCGTGTGGCGACTACTGCCCGTAGCGACCTGTGAAGATGCAGCTTTTATTTTTTGCAAAACAGTCCTTGGAATGGAATTGGAGATCAGCTCGGTTGGCGTGGGCACCACCTCCGGCTCTTGTCTCTACTAGTTTTCATATGTGAGGCCCAATGCAACTATTGAGGTCCTGAGGGGACATGTTCTTTCCAGGAATACTTGAGTGATTTGCCAGTGTGTGTGGCATCATAAATTGGGCATTGAAACAAGACAGGCAGCTATAGACACTACGGCTCCTGTCTCCCATTCACATTACATCTAATAATTGCTGAACGATCGGCCGTCAGTTGCTACCATCTTAGACTCCCTCATTAAAGGGGCTGTTCAGGATTAGAAAAACATGGCTGCTTTCTTCCGAAAACAGCACCATACCTGTCCACAGGTTGTGTCTGGTATTGCAGCTCAACTTCACTGAAGTGAATGGGCCTGAGCTGCAATACCACACACAACCTTTGGACAGGTGTGGCACTGTTTTTGGAGGAAAGCAGATGTGCTTTTCTAACCCTGAACAGCCCCTTTAATGCCTATTTCAGACCAGCGTAATATGGGCACATTTTTGCACCTGAATTACGGACGCAAATCTCATCCCAGCCCAAATGCCCTGATGACCCGAATGAACCACATCATAGGGATCTATGCTCCTGTTAGTCTGGGTCAAGAAAATTTAAGAGGGGCGTCTGCTCGCAATGGTAGACATAGGTGTACGAGCAAATCGCGTCCTAGATGTCTAGCATTACACATCCGACGTCTACTCTAGTGTTCCCCCATCCAGCTCTCGCGGCGGGACAGGTTAGTTTTACCCCACTGATGATCGGGTTGTCACCATAGTAATCCTGCCCAGTACGAGAGGAACCGCAGGTGTATGTGCTTGGCTGAGGAGCCGATGGGGCGAAGCTACCATCTGTGGGGTTATGACTGAACACCTCTAAATCAGAATACCCCCCGCTAAGCACGACGATACCGCAGTGCTGAGGAGCCCAGGCGGGCCAGGGATAGCTGGCTCTCCCCCCTCTCATGGGTCGGCACGTAGAGCCGCACGCCTCAATCGGAGCGCGGTCGGAAGCCCTGCCGCCTCTCTCCCGGAGCACATCGCGTGTTCGTTGGGAACCCGGTGCTAAATCGTTCGTAGATGACCGGATTCGCCACAATAACTATTAATAAATGACCTTCTTTCATCACAATTTCTGAATGTTAGTAGCGCCTCTTTGGAATCCCTGTTTTTCGTAGCGGTAAACAACTCCGCTGCTTCGAAAAACGCACCAAGTCGTTCTAAAAATGCATGCGGTTTTCATTGCGGTGCGCAACGTGTGAATGTAACCTACGATGTAAAAAAGAAAGTCCTTTAAATTAGACCTTGTCCACACGCTGCAGAATTTCTGTCCGGAATTGCGGGATGGAAATTCTGCAGTTTTACATTATTAGCGAAGTGGATGAGATTTGTACAAATATTATTCACATGCTACGAAAATTTTCCGTCTGGAAATTGGCATGTGTTGCGGCATGTCAATTTCTGCTGCAGAATGTTTGCGTATTTATTGCGGAATTTTCTCACAATGTACGTGATAAAAGAAAATTTCCTGTGGTTTTCTGCGAATTTGCTGCGGAGTATTTCCATAACAAATCCATTATGTGTGAACTTACGCTGAGGGTATGTTCACACGCTTGGCAAAAAACGTCTGAAAATACAGAGCTGTTTTCAAGCGAAAACCGCTCCTGATTTTCAGATGTTTTTATAACTCGCGTATTTTACGGCAGTTATTGGGGTCAATGAAAAACGCCTCCAAAAACGTCCCAAGAAGTGACATGCACTTCTTTTTTTGTGGGCGTCTATTTACGTGCTGTATTTTGACAGCGACGCGTAAAATCAAACCTCGTGGGAACAGATCGTAAATCCCATTACAAGCAATGGGCAGATGTTTGGAGGCTTAATGGTGCCGTTTTTTCAGGCGTAATTCGAGGCGTAAACGGCCCGAATTACGTCTGAAACCACTGCATGTGAACATACACTTAGACCTTATTCACACTAGCGGATTTTACAACTGTTTGCTGTCCAATTTAAATAAGTGACAGCCCATTGGACCAATGCAATTCAATGGCCTGTGTTTTTTTTACGGATTGTGTGTGCTGCGTGAAACTCACAGCAGGTTCTATTCTGGTTCGTCTTTGCGGACTTTGTCACCCATTATAGTCAAAAGTGCGTGAAAACAACAGACAGAACACGGACGACATCCATGTGCTGTCCATGTTTCATGCATCCGTTGTGTATATATAAAAAAAAAAAAAGTCATACACATGAAAAACTGCCCTTTTTTTCAGGACGCAAATCGGACACGCTCTGGAAAGAGACTAGTTCTGTTTTTGCGTTCGTTCTCAGTATCCTAAAATATTACCTCTACGACTTTTTGCGTTGGAAGGTCTTGTAGACCAGGCGATGATTTCCTCCAGGTGCCCCGGCTGGTTGTGACATGTAAACTGTGTGTTTGTGTCCTGGACGATGCAGATCAAAGCCGTTCAATGTCTGTCGTACGTCCCACTGTGGTTTCTGGCATCGTTATGGTTAATTACAGAAACTCTGTCAACCGCTAGTAAATCAAACGTGTCGGCTAAACCGTCTGAGCATCTGACAGAACAATGGCCGGGGACGTGGCTTCACCTGCCGCCTTGTTAATGCATTTCACGCTTCGGGAGATGTCGCCACCCGGATTCATCCCTCAGCTGGAGAGATCTGGGTGCGGCGCGTTTCAAGACAGGAATTGGTTCTCTTCTCAAATGACTTTCAACTGACTATTTGGTACTTTCCCCCACCCCCGAAGTGTGGATGTTTTTGTGCTCTGCATCCTTGTATCCTAGATTTGCCAGCTGATCACATGCCTCATCAAAAAAAAGTGTCCGACTTGGCGTAAAACGCGCTTTTTTTTTTTTTTTGTGTGCCGAAATGTGGCAGAACACTGGCTTACATTAATGAACCCCCTCCCCTCATGTCTTCTGCTGGAAGCGCCCCAAACAAATCCTCAATATTAAAAACGTTAAACCAATTGACCTGACAATCAATGTTCTATTTTTGGGAACTGACAACGATCTTCCCCTGCGCGATGCAAGATATGTGGAAGTGCTGGTGGTGTGGAGGACTGTGGGACTTTTATGAAGTAGCTGCCTCTTTGGGCACTGCCACAGAAAATTGCCAAAAATGTATCTAAGGCCCCATGCACACGATCGTGCCCGTAATCACGGGCACGGCCGGCTGTGGAGAGACGTCCGCATTTGCAGACCGTTCTCCCGTTATAAAGTATGAGAGCACGGTCCGTAAAATAAAAAAATAAGGCCGTCTCTACAGCCCGGACACCTTCCCGTAAATATATAGTTGTCCGTCGGCCATAGAAATGAATGGGTCCGTAATTCCGGATGAATGTGCGTGAGGCCTTACCAGATTTTTATGGAGGTCAGATATTGATCATTCCCGATGGGTCCAATTGTTTTGCCCATTTACACTAACCCCCTGGTCAATACAATGTATTTGAAACCACTGTCAGACGTGAAGCACACCGCAAGGGCCCATTCACACAAACGTCAATCACGTCCGTGTGATTTGTGCACCAATTCCATTTAAAAAAAAATGCGCTTTGTGAGTGAAAAACTGACCAAATTTACGCAAGTTTTTTTATGCGCGTAAATCTGTCACGGCCGCGTGCGTGAGTCCTAATCCACACTCCAGTCCTATTTACGGCACAATAAAACCTTTGTTTTTACGTTGTGCGGTTAGACATCATGTGAGCTCTGGTCCTGCACGCTCTTCTATATTTGGCGGTCTCTGCATTACTGACCAGGAAACTATTGATTTTGTTTGCCGTAACCTTTTTTTAGTGGAGGAGATTGAGAGAGCGGCGGTGGAATGCAAGAAATATTGGGCCGTACAAAGAACAAGAAAGCAGCAAAACCGCTGAAGACTTGGAGGAAAGTGCCTATAAGGGAATCTATTTATAACTACAAATGCAAGGAACGCCGTTCTGGTGCCTATAGGCTTTAACCGATGTGATTGCCGATGGTGCCGGTATGGTTTGCACTTTCCAAAATTTACTTAAATTTATTTAAAGGGGATTTTTACTCAAACTTGTTCCTTCTCCTTCCTTGTTTTTGTCTTCTTTCAGTTCCACCTCCTCTATTTCACTTCCTAACCAGACATTTGTATATAGTTATTTGTAGTAATTGGGCAATACCGGGTTGTGCCAAATAAAAAAAAAAAAAAAAAAAAGCACACTTCGGTTATTGAAGAATATGTCCATTGTCTTCACGGCCACTTCGTTAGGGGAGACCTGCTCTAACCTTGTTTCATATGTCTTGGGCTACATTCAGACGAGTGTCGGCAACCCCGGCCGTGAAAAACTGACTTATTTCACGTGCGAGGTGCACCCGTGCGGGACGCGTTGTCACAGATCCCCCATAAACTAGAGTCTATGGAGGGATGCATGACATGCAGTAAAATAGGACATGTCCTATTTTTTTTAACGGACCCTTCACACGCTCTGTTGAAACAACGGTCATGTGAACGTCCCCATTGAAATACATGAGCCCTAAGTAGAGCGTCTTACAAGGGTTTTATCAGCTACCTGTTCTTCAAGAGGACACCCTGTCAAAATGGGTAAATAAGAGAGGACCTTATACGGATGACTTGGTCGGTGCTTTTGCCTGCTCTGACAGGTCCCTCAAATATGTTTGCTGTAGGTGAAAATTTAGAGCGTGCTCCATAGCCAATCAGATGCACGGACGACGGACTCTCATAGAACTCTTATAACTTCCTGCTACAGTCCAGTCTATGGGACCGGGACCCTCAATGCCCATTAAAGACAGTCCTCTCCTCCTGTAGCAAGATCAGTCCGTTACAGATATTTTTTCCTCATTGAGCTCACGTCTGTTTCACAACCATCTGAATTGTTTGCTCGCTCAACAGACCTTCTTTTTCTCTCCCCTGGACTTCGGTCAATACTGGTTTACCTGAACAGGTTTTTTTGTATGTAAACTAGTTCATATTTTAACCAGGCCTATGTATATAATATCCTGTATGTGTAAAATTCAGTTTAGAAGCCGTCCATAGGGCCTTCGGCCAGTGGGACCCATAATGGTTATCCGGTTTTGGTCAGTTCAGTCTATGAGCTTGGACCGCTACCAGAACTATACTGTTACTGTATCCGAGTGTTTCTCAACCAGGGATTCCTCTAAAGATAGCGACAGCAAGTGCCGTCATTTTTCGGGTATATTCACATGGTTTGAGTTTTTTCCGATACAATTTTAGTGCAAAGCCGTCAACAAAACTTGACCAGAATATAGATGATAGAATTCTTTACCCATCCCTGAGAGGGAGCATTTTCTGTTCCCCTATGGTAATACGGTTGGGAGTGGCCTTAGTACCATTCAGATCATTCTAGTCCTCGGATTAGTCCTTGGTCAGGGGGTTCTAGTTGCAGAAATAACAAAGCAGTGCCCAAGGGGATAAGTTGCGTTCTAGCCCACAGCAGCTCAATTCATTATTGAAATTGTGGGTGGTCTAAACCTGTGGCCTCCACTGATGTAATTTGTAGGCCCCCTGCACATGTAGCGAATTTACCGCCCGAATTTGCAGGCAGACAATCTGCAGCAGAAGACTCCTGCAGGGAAGTGGATGACGATTTTAAAAGTCTCATCCAGATGCTGCTGAACATTTTCCAGACGGAAGTCTGAGTATGCAGCAGATTTTTAAATCCTCCGCACGCTCGTTCTGTGTTTTTTATTTTTTATGGATGTTCACAGCGGATTTCACACTTTTCAATGTAGAAGGGGTGAAATCTGCAACAAATCTGCTACATGTGTGGGTACCCTGTTCCAACAGGCCCGATACACTGCAGGTTTTCTGCGACTGATTAATTTGCACATAATTTGTTCGGAAATTCAGCTGCAGTGCGATTTTCGTCAATTCATGCTGCGGGTTTTGAGCCGAGATTCTGCGTTTTCCCCACAGACTTTATGTGGAGCATAAAATTCTGTGTCAAAATCGCAGCAATTCATTTGCAGGTAGAAGGTAAAAACCACTGCGAAAAATCCACAATGAATTCCGTAGCAATATGCGCAGCAAAAATGCAGAATTTGCTGTGTATTTCTATGACTGATTTACATGCGGTTTTATGAGATTCTTCTGAGGTTTTTCCTTTGCGAAAATCTTCAGCATATACGGCCTCTGAGAACAAATTTTTCAGGGTTCAGTATATGACACTCGCACAACTTTTTTAGGAATCGTCCGTATAGCCTCCCCAACTCTTTAACCCCTTTCCGCAAGCGTCTCCTTCCGGCTTGCAAGTGCGTGATGGTCTGTGCCCGCGTGATCATCGTGGGAGTCAGTCAGAGCCAGGCTTCCGCAGCAACGGCCGGGATCTAAGAAACCTATCCTGGCCATGTGACCCCATACTGATGTCAATAGCGACCACCGCGTATTAAGTGGAGTGACACAGGGAGGGGGCTCGCGCTATCGCCCATTGGTTACCTGCCATGACTATATGCCCATCGATTTTATAACAGGCAGTGAAGCTTTGATAAAAATGCATATATATCGGCGCAATCGTATCTACCCGAACAATAAAGTTAACGCGTTATTTAAACCGCATAGAAAACACTGTACCAAAAGGCAAAAAAATAGAGCATCAGAATTGCTTCTTTTTTTTTATATATATATGTATAATATATTTCCCCCCAAAAATATTATAAGTTAATCAATAAGTCCTATGTACCCCAAAATGGTACTAATAAAAAACGACACCTCGTCCCGCAAAAGATAAGCTCTCCTACGGCTACATCAACGGAAATATACAAAAGTTATGGCTCTTGAATTGCGACAATGCAAAGACAAATAATTTTTGTTTACAAATGTTTTTATTGTGCAAAACGGGTAAAACCTAAAAAAAAAACAACTATATATTTGGTATCGCCGTAATCCTACCGACCCATAAATACACGTTCGCTTTGTTTTATGAAGTGAACGGCGTACGTTTAAAACCCTGGAGTAGCTGTTTTCTTCAATTCCCTTCCGATAAATGTTAATCAATATATTTATATGTACACCAAAAAACAAGCCCCCATGCACCTACGTCGACGGAAAACTAAAAAAGTTATGACATTTTGGAATGCGACGATGAAAAAACAAAAAAGAGAGTGACTGGTCATTACGGGGTTAAGTGATTGACACAAGGCTGCTTTTTAGGTTTTTCCTGTTTCTTATAAAAGACTGGGAGGGGGAGGGGAGAATCGTGTCTTCTGCTAAACAGGCTCGTCATTGTATATTATTAATGTTCCCTGTTCTCCGCCATCGTGGCCGTCGTTATATGGACTTGGCTTCTATTGTCTCCTGTAGCGTACATTTTTTTAATTATTTTTTTCCATTATGGGATAGTGCACAGTCTATAGTAGTGACCTCTACTGTGTCCGTCATCTCCTGGGACAAGGGTTTCCTTTTCGCTAAAATAACGAATGTTCTCATAATTTTAGGAGACCTCGCTTGGGGATTTCCTCCCTCATTAGCCAAGATGGAAAGTGGAGACCAGACGAGGCCTTGTACTAAAGACGAGGTCAATCACCATAAAGTCTGACCAATGGTAAACCATAGAGACCTATTCATTCCATGGTGTAGGACATCTTCAGGACTCATCGGGTCCTATTGCTTTTTGTAAATAAAGTTTGTTGAAAAGGGTGCTCTCCTCCATTTGTAGTTTTCCGTTGATTTGGTTCTGGAGAGCGAGGACTCCGGCTACATGGACTTTGCTGTTCATTTACCTCCCGAGTTTGCTGTGTTTACGGCCCACGTAGTTGAGGTCCCTAAGATCTAATACCGATCCTATAAGAGCATTTCTCTGCTCGTTTCAACAAACTTTATTTAGAGGGACTCCCTTTTTGAATGATGTCAACAAAATAGGTTCCACTACATCTATAAGGTACATTGGGTAAATTAGGCCTGAGAAAAGCCGTCTCTGCTTTTAGGGATCTCTTTATCCATTTCCCAGCAGCCATAACTCTTTTTAGACACCGGAATAACTTTGCTTTTAAAAAAGTGGATCGTTCGAGGTTTACGTCTTCTGGGTCCTAATTTGTATTTGAGGGGCCGGTCAATAAGTGTCGTTGCATTTACTAATTCAGCTGTCATAGGGTCTCCCATACATCAGGGGTGGACTGTAGGAGCCAGGTTTTTAGTACGGGTTTGTCCACTGTGGGCCGAAGGGAGACTGTCCTGGTGCCGGATTCCCTTTTAACCACTTTCAGCTATTCTATAAGAGAAACCCTTTGGCCAGCGCCATAGAGTAAGCTCTTCCTGAGAACCTCACTTGACTTTGGCTTGGTTCCTTCCTTTAAGGAAAAGGGCTTAATAGTATAATCCTGGTGATCGTGCACTTTTTCTAGAATACCCTGAGAATTCAGTGACGTCCACATCCCTTCAATGGTGTGTGCCATGTGTGCACTGGGCAATGGAGGGTTAAGCTGCTGTATATATCTGCAGGAGTCTCCTGTATCCCTACATTGGGATGATTGGTATATATCTGCAGGAGCCTCCTGTATCCCTACATTGGGATGATTGGTATATATCTGCAGGAGCCTCCTGTATCCCTACATTGGGATGATTGGTATATATCTGCAGGAGCCTCCTGTATCCCTACATTGGGATGATTGGTATATATCTGCAGGAGCCTCCTGTATCCCTACATTGGGATGATTGGTATATATCTGCAGGAGCCTCCTGTATCCGTACATTGGGATGATTGGTATATATCTGCAGGAGCCTCCTGTATCCGTACATTGGGATGATTGGTATATATCTGCAGGAGTCTCCTGTATCCCTACATTGGGATGATTGGTATATATCTGCAGGAGCCTCCTGTATCCCTACATTCGGATGATTGGTATATATCTGCAGGAGCCTCCTGTATCCCTACATTCGGATGATTGGTATATATCTGCAGGAGCCTCCTGTATCCCTACATTGGGATGATTGGTATATATCTGCAGGAGCCTCCTGTATCCCTACATTGGGATGATTGGTATATGTCTGCAGGAGCCTCCTGTATCCGTACATTAGGATGATTGGTATATGTCTGCAGGAGCCTCCTGTATCCGTACATTGGGATGATTGGTATATATCTGCAGGAGCCTCCTGTATCCCTACATTGGGATGATTGGTATATATCTGCAGGAGCCTCCTGTATCCCTACATTGGGATGATTGGTATATATCTGCAGGAGCCTCCTGTATCCCTACATTCGGATGATTGGTATATATCTGCAGGAGTCACCTGTATCCCTACATTGGGATGATTGGTATATATATCTGCAGGAGCCTCCTGTATCCCTACATTGGGATGATTGGTATATATCTGCAGGAGTCTCCTGTATCCCTACATTGGGATGATTGGTATATATCTGCAGGAGCCTCCTGTATCCCTACATTGGGATGGTTGGTATATATCTGCAGGAGCCTCCTGTATCCCTACATTGGGATGGTTGGTATATATCTGCAGGAGCCTCCTGTATCCGTACGTTGATCGGTTATTGCTGGCAGGAGGTATTTGCTGCTGTGGGGTCCTGTACATTTGATCACTAGACTATAGTATATAAGAAGTTACTGCTGAGCTACAGAAGGACTTGTAGTGCTGAATGTGGGACTTGTCATTGAAATGTTGTCTTCATCACAATTCTTTGGCGCGGGGCCTAGTCCTGGTGTTGTCGTCTTCTGACCAGATCTGATCTGGATTTGTCTTTTCTGTCTGTGAATTGGTGATTTTTCTGTTTCTCCATCTTTGGGACATTTCAGGGCCTTGAAATGGGCCCCATCACCTCCGCTGCAGCAGCTGGGAAAAGTTAGAAGCGTTTCCTGTGTAAATAGCTGAAATGCACAAGATTCTTCAACTCCACGTTACAGCTGCATTCCGCTACAATGTAGGAGGACCACTGTGCATGAGACATTAAAAGGGTATTCCCATCTCCTCTGCGAGATATGCCATAAAAGTCTGATAGATGCGGGTCCCAACTCAAGGACCTGGGGTCCAGGTGGAGAATCAATGGAGCGGTGGCTGCGCTCACGTGCACAACTCCCGCCTTTTGATGCCTATCGGAGACCACTGAAGGGAATCACCCTTTCAGGCCACTCTTACACAAGCGTATTTAGTCAGTATTTGTAAGCCAAAACCAGGAGTGGAGCATAAACTGAGAAAAATAAAAAGGCCTTGTTCACACAGTGCAGGTTTACTGCAGATGTTGCATGTATTTTTTTTTTTAGGACTAAACCAGAATAGGATCCAGGAGAGGATACCTCTAAGGCCTATTTTTATTTTCTTGTTTTGGCATATAAAATGCAAGCAAAATCTTCAGTGTTTTTGTTCACACGGCTTGTTTTGAAGCGTAAAAGGCTCGTATTATGCTCCGAAATACACCTGCAAACAGTTTCCCATTGATTTCAATAGGAAATACACTGTGCTGTTCACATGAGGTGCATTTCCTATTGATGTGAGTCTGTGTGGTGTTTTTTACTACACGTGCGTCTTTATGAAGCGCTCCCGATGTTACGTTGCCGTAAAATCGCAGTCATGACGCAGCTTTATTTGTTTGTAATGAGAGAGAGAGTAAGTGAGGTGCAAGTAGTGGACTTAGTACGTTGGATGTTTGCATAGTGTCTTGTGGTTAGTCGTCCCTTCCCCCACCGTATATCAGCTGATGTTTGCTGGCAGCGATCACGCTCTCTGCTTTTAATATCTGGAGGTCCTTTTACACGGCGATACGAATGCCAACTCCTCACGCCGCAGTCACTACGTGAGCCAAACTCGTCTAGCGCAGCCGACGCCACTTAGACTATCAGCAGCTCCGCATAATAGTCCTCACGTAGCTCTCCATGACCTTCCCAATACAAGATTATTAAACTGCTTATAAGACGAGCTGCGAATATCAGTCACCCCTATGTATGTAAATGTTTCGAGAAATGGATGATAACAGAGGGCAGTAGCTTGCATTGAACTGCTCTGCCGATGCAGATAACATAGATCAAAGAAACAATATACGTAAAGCCTAATTGATGATATTCGATATTTTAGGACCTGTTTGCTGTCAGTGAATGGAAAATTTATTGGCTGATTTTCCGTCTAACTGACCCAGGTGCATGGCTTTCGTTGCAGCGTATCAAAGCGCTCTCTTGTAAGGACAGCACCTGCGTTTCGACAGGAATTCAGCCCAAAAATTTTCCATCTTTCCATTGTGGCGCCTGCCATATTTGCGCAGAATTTTTTTGCCTTTTCTCAGCACTTCCCGGTTTTGAATGTTTAGATAAAAGTGCGTGGGTTTACAGAAGTGGGCACGGGCTTCAACTTTTTTCGACAGATTTTCTAATACTAAAGCCGGAAAATGATGTAACATTTGGTGTGAATCTAGACTTCATGTTCTGTCTTTAGGACCTGTCAAAATGCACCAAATTTATTAAGAGACAATTTTTTTTTTTTAATGTTGCAGAACTACAGTCAATGATCTTATAGAAATATTTGAACAGCGCCTAAGGATCCTATCAGACAGGCAGATAATAGGGCCATATAATAGGGCCTTGAGGGGCCGAGGGAAGGGGACCCTCACCAATCATCGTTTTCCCATAAAGGTTCAAGTATACAGTTTTAGATTTGACTTTACCCTTTAACTGGTGCATTAGTGTGTAAGGAGGGATGCTAAAATATTAAGAAGCAGATAAGGATACGCCATATCCGTCACCATATCACTCCTCACCACTGCAGAATTGCTCATCTGTTTTCTCCTCCGCCTCCTGTAGGGTTTTGAAGCCGCCAGGTGGAGGATCAAGCTGTATATTTGGCAATTCAGAGGAAGTTGCGGCACCAAGACGACAGAACAAGATGTCCTCTAACATCTTTGAAGCGCCTCCGGAGCAAGGAAACGCACCAAAGAAATCCAACCCCCCCGGTCAGTGTTTATATGATCAGACATGGAATTATTTAGACTGGATTTCCTAAAGTGTTAATCCACGTTTCAACACCTTCCACCTAGAACAATTATAAATATATAGAAAATGTCAGATACATCCTTCGTTACAACCTGTATTCTGACTTGTCCACACGTAGAGGAACTGCTGCGTTTTTTCCTTCCGGAATTGCGGACGGAGAATACGCAGCAGAATTCAGTAGCAGCAAAGCGGGTGAGATTGAACTAATGTCATCCACACACTGTGTAAATAGTGAGCGGAATATCCGCATGTCAATTGTATTTGCATAATCGTTGTGGGTTTTCCCCATTGGTTTCAATGGGAGGTAAATCCCGCTGCAAAACACGCAACTCTGAAAAAAAAACAAAAAACACTATACTTACCTAGGAGTCTGCGTTTCTTCCTCCAGGCCGGCCTCCTTGGATGACTCTTCATCCTGTGTGGCTGCAGCGGTCTCGTAGGATGAAACGTCATCCCAGGAGGCCGGCCTGCTAGCAGACCGGCTAATGCAGCAGTTTGGTTAGCTTTTTCGCCCGGAATTCCCTGCTGTGCACAGGGCGGATACGCTGCTTGCTTTTCCGCAGCATATCCACCCCGTGTGAACACGACCTTAAAGAGGCTCTGTCACCAGATTTTGCAACCCCTATCTGCTATTGCAGCAGATCGGCGCTGCAATGTAGATTACAGTAACGTTTTTATTTTTAAAAAACGAGCATTTTTGGCCAAGTTATGACCATTTTTGTATTTATGCAAATGAGGCTTGCAAAAGTACAACTGGGCGTGTTTAAAAGTAAAAGTCCAAGTGGGCGTGTATTATGTGCGTACATCGGGGCGTTTTTACTTCTTTTACTAGCTGGGCGTTCTGACGAGAAGTATCATCCACTTCTCTTCAGAACGCCCAGCTTCTGGCAGATCACGCTGTGACGTCACTTCCTGTCCCAGGTCCTGCATCGTGTCAGACGAGCGAGGACACACCGGCACAGTTGATTCTGCAGCAGGATCAGTGTTTGCAGGTAAGTAGCTACATCGACTTACCTGCAAACGCTGATGCTGCTGCAGAATCATCTGTAGCCTCTGGTGCCGATGTGTCCTCGCTCGTCCGACACGATGCAGGACCTGGGGCAGGAAGTGACGTCACAGCGTGATCTCTCGAGAACACGCTGTGTGTCTGCACTGCCAGAAGCTGGGCGTTCTGAAGAGAAATGGATGATACTTCTCGTCAGAACGCCCAGCTAGTAAAAGTAGTAAACACGCCCCGATGTACGCACATAATACACGCCCAGTTGGACTTTTATGTTAAACACGCCCACTTGTACTTTTGCAAGCCTCATTTGCATAAATGCAAAAATGGTCATAACTTGGCCAAAAATGCTCGTTTTTTAAAAATAAAAACGTTACTTTAATCTACATTGCAGCGCCTATCTGCTGCAATATCAGATAGGGGTTGCAAAATCTGGTGACAGAGCCTCTTTAAACTCTAGAGCTGCACTCTCTATTCTACACAGGTGGAGTAGGTGTATTCCTTACTGGCTCTGGTGAGTTGCATTCTGGGAAGTGTCGTCTTTAGACCAGGCACTGTACGGGACACAAACTTTCCCACTGATTTGTAAGAGCTCTGCTAAGCTGTTAGGGGTGTGTCTGTCAGCAAGATTGATGACTGTTTCAAATGGCAACCGCCTGAATTGTGAATACAGCCGTGGATCTAATATAGACTGTAATTCAAGAGCAGTACAAGATAAGTCATGACAAAATTGATCAACTCTTTCTGTACAAATGCCTTCCAATGTTGTAGTTGACTTCCGCTGGCAGTGTCTTGCCACAGATATAGTCATTTTCTCTTTCTCTCTCTTTCTCTCTTTCTCTCTTTCTCTCTCTCTCGCTCTCTCTCGCTCTCTCTCGCTCTCTCTCGCTCTCTCTCGCTCTCTCTCGCTCTCTCTCGCTCTCTCTCGCTCTCTCTCGCTCTCTCTCGCTCTCTCTCGCTCTCTCTCTTTTTCGCTCTTTCTCTTTCGCTCTTTTCTCTTTCGCTCTTTTCTCTTTCGCTCTTTTCTCTCCCCCTCTCGCTCTTTTCTCTTTCGCTCTTTTCTCTCCCCCTCTCGCTCTTTTCTCTTTCGCTCTTTTCTCTCCCCCTCTCGCTCTTTTCTCTTTCGCTCTTTTCTCTCCCCCTCTCGCTCTTTTCTCTTTCGCTCTTTTCTCTCCCCCTCTCGCTCTTTTCTCTTTCGCTCTTTTCTCTCCCCCTCTCGCTCTTTTCTCTTTCGCTCTTTTCTCTCCCCCTCTCGCTCTTTTCTCTTTCGCTCTTTTCTCTCCCCCTCTCGCTCTTTTCTCTTTCGCTCTTTTCTCTCCCCCTCTCGCTCTTTTCTCTTTCGCTCTTTTCTCTCCCCCTCTCGCTCTTTTCTCTTTCGCTCTTTTCTCTCCCCCTCTCGCTCTTTTTTTTTTTTTTTTTCTTTTTTTTTCTACTACGGCGTACCCTTCATAACACCCGGGGCAGCTGATAGGTGCGAGGTTCAGGTGTCGGACCTAGGTCATCCGTTGTTCAGTCGTGGACAGCCCCTTTAAGTCTTGTAAAGTGGTTGCAAACCGTTGGACGAGGCTCATAACGTAGTCCAAGATTGTAGAATAGTTATAAAATTTTAGTATTTTATCTCCCTGAGGACGGTTGCTGTAACCAGTAAGTCGTAGCTCCCGGAGCGGACTCTCCATCACCTTTGCAGGGTCTTGGGTTTCACACCTGGTGGCCCTTCTGCTCTATATGAATGGGATAAAGACTCTATTTACAGATGACAAGTGACTGAAAGGTTTGTGCAAGAAAGACAGAACTGAACGAGTCTGGTCTGTAAGGAAACTTGAGACGGGATTTCTGTTATACAATAAACTGAAGTTGTGTAACTCAGACGTTTTTAAGTGGACAAGTGACTCTCCTCGTACTTGGATATCCTTGTTCCCCTTTTAGTAAATATCGCCACAACCTTCGGCACTCACTCCAGCTGTTGTGAAACTACAACTCCCAGCATGCTCTGATAGCCAAAGACTATTCTTCCAGCCAAAGGCTGTCAGGGCATGCTGGGAAATGTAGTTTCACAACCGCTGTAGTGCCGAAGGTTGCTGACACACACAACGTAGATTACCCCCCCCCCCCCTCAGAATCTGAACATGTAGTTTGCCAGTCTCCAAAATTAATCATATTTGCTCTTGTGCTGCTACAGCAGTTTGGGTGGTAAAACATTCATAATACTTTTAGGAGGGTCTGTAAGGTAGTAGTGAGGGGAAGCCACCAAATCTGGCCGTGGTGCATTTGGTTATCATCCCTCTATTAACACGCATGTTAGCTCACCTGAATTAGTATGGGAATTTTCTGACCAAAGATTTTTATGGCATTCCCAGCACTCATTGATGGCGCTCCGACAACTGGGACACCACAGATTCAAAGAATTGGATTAAGTCCTTTTGAAAACCCATTTAATACTGATCAAACTCTAGATGCCTTCAGTCACCACTAGGGGGAGCTTACTACCTACTGTTTGATTATTGATTCCAGTGTATTTGTATGCAGTTAGCTCATAAGCGCCCTCTGGTGGTGACTTGTGAGAGCAAGAATTGGTTCCTTGTTTACCTCTGTATCAGAAAAAAGGAGCTCTGACCACCATAAAGATATATTAAGAAATGAATCATCACAGAATTTTTTTAAATATTTAGGTAAAAAACAAACAAATTGAAGGTTGGACATTTACTTTGAAGTTTAGACTTGTAACTTGCCCCTCCTAGATTACTTCATGTATATGAAATTCACACGGTGCTAATTACGCACGGTTTTGCCGCATGTATTTTCGTGCTGCAAATCCACAGTGTAATATAGTACCAGCAAAATAAGATTTCGGAAATCTCATCTACACGTTGTTTTTTTTTTATCTTTTATTCTGCGCATAAATTGATCTGCGGTTTGCATTTTAATATCCGCAGCATGTCAGTTTATCTTGCGTTTCCGCTTGCGAATTGTATCTGACAAGATTTTTTAAAAAACGCACCAAAATCCGCAGCATAAAATCGCAACCTATTTCCGCATCAAAATTTAAAAACCGCACCTAAAACCGCATCACAAAGCGTACAATTAGGCGTAGATTTTGCCTGCGTTTCGATGCGGATTGTCAACCAAAATCTGCAACGTGTACACGTAGTCTTAGGGTCGCACAGTATTAGAGGTTTCCTGGTGAGGGTATGGGAGGACTAGAGGGAGCTGGGGATTGTGCTGAGCTGGGTCTTGTGTCAGCTACTGAGATACTCGCAGGCTCCCCCTTGACTGGCGAAGACGTTTTTCTGCTGTCAGTCCAGATGTTTGCACAGCGCGGATATTCTCCTGTGTGTGGGAGCGGCTGACTACATTTTTATTACGACACGTAGCGAATAATATCTGATTAAACTTTTATTGCCTAATCTGGGGAAAAACCAAAATATGCAAGATCTCTGGGTACGGCGGAGCGGTCACCGGGCGGGCTGCACCAGGTCTTCTGTCATATACGGTGCAGAGCGGTGTCTGTCTTGTCGTCTTCTGCATTCCGGCCTCCGCCTGTACATAGACTCGTGTGTCGGGGAGGAGGGTAATGCAAACAAATCCAGGAACTGGCCAGATGTGCAAATATCATGGGAGCAGTGAGGAGGCGGCAGATTTACAAGCTGTGGCGTGTGAGGCGGTCGTATCCCACACAGACATGGTGCTTTTTTTTTTTTTTTTTTTGTTCTCTCCTGCCGGTCTTGAGCTATATAATCTACGGAAATAAATTCTACTTCGTCAGGAATCAAAACTGAGCTTTATTAGCCGTAAATGAGTAGTAATAAGTTAAGCTGCCCATACATTATTATATTTCCCGATTTCCGCCATCACAATTGAATGTGTATGGGGGCACCCCGACTGTCTCCCGATGGCAGACTTCAGGAAAAATGACGATCGGTCATGTTGCATTTCGTCGTCCCAGGAGATCAGCTGCTGCCAGAAGTGACTGGCAGCTACTTATCTCCTTTTTTCCCTCGTGGAATAAACAATCATGCTCAGCCAAGCGGTGTATGTTTATGGGGCGGTAGCTGCCGATTCAGCAAAAGGCTGGCCGTAAACCAATAGCGGTCTGGCAGGACATTTGACTGAGCATACATGTTTATTTCAATGGGGAGAGGGGAATAAGCTGCTGCCAGACAACTATGGCAGCTGCTGATCTCCTGTAGGACTATATGATCAGACATGTTGAAGTCCGACATGACAGATCTTTCTCTACTCTGACATTTGCCGTCGGGGTGGGATCCATACACATTAGATCGTCGGCCAGACCCGCCAAATGGGCGGTTTTGCCGAAGTTTGGTGAATGGGCCCAGCCATGATTCATCATGGTCAGGATTTTGACGATCTAATGTTTTATGGTAGGATTTTCATCAGTAGATTCAATAAAATTGAATGGATTAGACCGTAAATATCTAGTCTGTGGACAGCATTCGATGCCATTTTACTGATCTGTGTTCGGCTTTATCGCATAGGTGGCAAGACCAGTGGTATCTTCCGGGACCCGGACCCTGTACAATCATCTGTACGGCAAAACCCACCAGCTGGAAAACGCAGTGGAATTTTTGGTGAATCACAGCTGCAAACAAGCCCAAAGGCGCATCCAAATAAACCTAAGGTATCATATACTGTACACCCTGTCTATATGAAATCCGAGATTACTCCACATATAGGATGAGCGTCTTCCACTTGTCTGGGGGAAATCAGTCATGTCATGTATTTTCTGTATGACATTATTACATTATTTTATATAATTATTTTTCATTTTGTAGGATAACATTTCTTTAAAAGAAGAAGTTACAAAAAACTCTACACCTGGTATGTAACATCCCCCCCCAACCCCCAATTTAATCTTGCATAGGAAATGATCTGGCAATGCCTGTTAATAGTTGTATGTGATTTCAGAAACAGGGCCACTCTTAGGGGGTTGAGCTGTAATACCACATACAGCCTATGGACAAGAGTGGCGCTGTTTCTTTAAAAAAAACTTTTTTTTCTTTTTTTTGGGTCTGATGTGTGGGGAGTGTTGCAGATATTTTGTTGCTAGAGAATGGTACAGATGAGCATGGGCTGAATTATCCATGTCTGTGGCTAGCATTTGTCAGAGATTATGGGGACATTCACGTTTACTTCGGGAGTGATTACTGGCCGTGCGTCATTTATTTATATATACATCGTCACCGACTCTCTGTCTGACCTGCTCTATTTTAGACCGTGTGGGCCGTGTGTAATAGCTGAATATAGACACAGCTGTAGAATAACATCTACCATATTGCAGCAATGGGGGGGAAGTGGAGCAAAACAAAAACATAATAAACATAAAAAGAAAAAATATATATGTTTCCTATCTGTAGAAATGCAAGCCGGTTCAGAATGCAAGCCGGTTCTAATTCTTAGAAACTGTATATTAACCAATCAATGAGGTTCTTGTAAAAATTACAGTGAGAACTGCAACATGAAGGGAATATGACACCCTATTGGATGCAGCGCCTAGTAAACTGCTCCCCATTAGTAGTTCACCTGCAATACCAGTTTTGCTTTTATTTGAATGCATGAAAAATGAAGCAACTTTGCAAATCGTCCTAATTTAAAATCTACCGTTTTGGTGTCTTATGACTTGTGTCTCTATGGTAACAGACTACAAACAAACCCTCTGTAGTCACAATCTCATGTCTGCCCCCTGATTCTTACTAACATACATTTGATAGATTAGCAAGAAGCTAAGGGGATCTCACACTGGGTGATATCGGGCAGACGAGCGTTCATATAACGCTCGTTGCCGATAATTTCCCTGTGTAAACAGGGCAGCGATCAGCGGATAAACAAGCAAACGCTCAATCATCTGCTGGTCGTATCGTTTTATAAAAGTAAAATATTGTTGTCGGCAGGACATCTCCCTGGGTAAATGGGGAGACGCGCTGCCGACATGATGATGTATGGGAACGAGCGGTCGGGGTAACTACCGCTCGAACCCATCCATAGCTCCGTGTGACAGGAGCAAACGAGCGCCGATCAACAATGTCTCGTTGCTCGGCACTCGCTGCACCGGCTGATTGTCGGCCGGTGTAGAAGGGCCTTAAAGGACAGATGTTTATATGGCTGCACAGGGTTTGTTTGCAGTCGGTTACCATGCAGACACATAGGAGCTGCAGACTCAAAACGATAGTCTTATTTAAAAATCGGCTACCGTTTTGTGTCTACAGCTCCTATGTGTCTGTATTATTGCAGATTGTAAACTAAGGGTATGTTCACACGGATTAGCAAAATACGTCTGAAAATACAGAGCTGTTTTCAGGCGAAAACAGCTCCTGATTTTCAGAAGTTTTTGTAGCAACTCGCGTTTTTCGCGGCGTATTTTACGGATGTTGTTGGAGCTGTTTTTCAATGGAGTCAATGAAAAACGGCTCCAAAAACGGCCCAAGAAGTGACATGCACTTTTTCGCGGGCGTCTTTTTACGCGCCCTGCATAACATCCGGCATGTGGTTGGTGCAGGTTCTAGGTGTTGGACCCCCACCAATCATATACTGATGACCTATTCTGTGGACACGTCATCCGTTGTCCGTGTCTGAACAACCCCTTTAAGACTATTTGTAAAGTTGCTTTATTTTAGATGCATTGAAGCAATAAATTAAAATTGGTTGTGAAGATGGAACTTACCTGTTTATCTTTTTGTTTTCTTCATTTTTAAGTGGTCTTCCCAAGTGACATATTGCCTTTTAATGGGGTTGTCCAGGCTTAGACAAATATGGTTCCTTTCTTCCAAAAACAGTGCCACACCTGTCCACAGGTTGAGTCTGGTATTGCAGCTCAGCTCCAATGAAGCAAGCGGTTCAGAGCTGCAGTACCACACACAACCTAAAGACAGGGGTGGCACCTTTTTATAAAAGTAGCCTCCATGTTTTTTCTAATCTAGTACAACCCCTTAAAGAATTGATTTTGTGTTTATGGCACCCAATGATATATTTCCTTGTCCCTGCAGTGAAAGTTACTCCACCAGCTCCCGCACCAGTAGAGAAAACACCAGTTGCCAAAGAAGAAAAAGTTGCGGTGCCAGACCCAGCTATGGCAGCACATGAACCACATCTTGGTCCCCGGCCACGGTGTCACAACAGAGTCCTGAACCCACCAGGAGGCAAATCTAGTGTCACTTTCTATTAAGTTACAGTGTAACAGAATTAGCGGGGTGACCCAGGAGTCCAGATCTATTTTTTTTTTTTTTTTTTTTAAAGTCCTGATCTGATGAGGCGCTGCAGGCAACTCCTTCACTTTTCGTCCGGAATTGTTTGCAAACATGAAGACGTGTATCTTAGGCTTCAAATAAGTCACAACTCCACCCAAAATCGAAAAATGTTTTGCGTGATTGCAGTTCACCACAATACCGCGCTTTCGTCTACGTCACGCAGGCAGGGGCACAGGAAGATATGAAGAGCGGTTTGGTAGGGTCTTTTAGCTATCCCTGTGCCGGCTTGTAGCATGAAGGGACATGGGGGGCTGGATACTAGGATTCACCTGTCAACCCTGAACTTGCAGATTCTGAGTAGAGTTAGGCATTTTTATCATTGTCATTTTCAGACCCCAAATTATGTGTTTGATTAATTTCTCAATATATCTTTAGACCGGTCGGCGCTACGTTTTTCTGATACTGAGCTCCATATTCCCTACATAGACATAGGTTGGAAAGTTAACATGCTGGCTTCCGGCAGTCACCACTAGGGGGAGCTTACTGCATAACTTGTGTATGCAGTAAACTCCCGAGCTCCCTCTAGTGGTGGCTGCAGGCAGCCAGAATCTGATCAATTATCCATTTGGAGCTCTGTATCAGAAAAACTTAGTGCCAACCACTATAAAGATATATTAAGAAATTAATCGGCACAACATTTTTAACTTATTTAGATAAAATAAAATTCTATATTAAGGTATTTTATTTGTTGTAGAGGAAGAGTGATCATGAGAATTGTATTAAATTTCCATTTTTAAGAAATTTACACAACTATTTTTACTTTTATGTTCCTAAACTCATTGTAAGTCTTGCAATAAGTTAAAAAATGTAAAGTGATAATGGTTTCCTACACCCAAAGTTTGGTGGCCGTAATTATTGGAACAGCCATCGGTGTCCTTGAAACTAGTGCCATGTTTGTGAACGTGGGCACCACCATATTAAACCCACTGTGTTGTATGTGTGGGTTTTTTTATGTCGGGGTCTCCTGGGCATATCCTGCTGATTCTGTTACCTGTTCTGTTGCCTTCTGATCACCTCCGCTTTTTAAGGGCCTCCTCGACAATAGGTGCTCGCACCCTCTGCATCCACTTCCAGTCAGGTGTAGACGGGGAAATCTCATCATTTGCCTAAAATAAATATTCCTTTAAAGAATAACGTTGGGCAAAAGGTTTTCACTGTTAAACTTAGTGCAGAATGAGAGGGGGCGGTGCATGACACATGTAAAACCAAAGGGAGAATGTCATGCCCCGCCCCCTGATGCCCTGCGTGTTCCTTTAAGGATCTGTATGGGGATGTCGCCTATTTGTGGCTTATGACGTTTTCAGATTACAGTGAAGTGATGAAAATAAAGCCATTATTATAAGACTGGAGTTTTCCTGATGCAGTTAGCCATTTTGTGGGATGCAATTATATTGTATTATATGTGATGTCATTAGTCCCACTGAATCAATCAGTCCTTAAAGGAACACTCCAAACAAAACTGATGCACCGTTTTAGGTCTAGTGCAGGACCTGAGGGGGCGGAGCATGACACAGGGATTCGAAGGACACTAAAGTGAGAATCTCTGTCATGCTCCACCCCCTCATGCCCTGCACTAGGCATAACTCATTGTATCCGCTTTACCTGGAGTAATATCCTAAAATGACTGACTGCCGGATGCCAGCAGATGGATGTAAGAATTCCATTATTGTAAATATGACCATGTAAAAAAAGACCTAATAAAAAATAATCCGCTGCAGAAAACTGGAGCCGGGACATGATTTACTTATTTGCATAGATTCCTCATTATGATGGTACAATCTATAAAGCCCAGTTCACACTTTGCAGTTCTGTTGCCCTTTTAGGAGGGGGAACCTAAAGAGACGAGATGTATAACTGAAGGATGCCAGAGTCTATGCAACCAAAACTGGACCCTTTAAAGGGGGATCGTCTAATTTGGGCAACCATATTTCACACGGTCATGCCCACACTGGGTGGAGGGGTGGATGCCCGTGTTGGAGCCGTTCTCACTCTCTGTGATGAGTGAACCTCTGCATTAGGACTCTTGCGCACGACTACTGTTTTCTTCAGTGTCCGTTTTTTTTTTTACAGATCACATACTGAACCGTTCATATCTATAGGGCCACGTACACATCCATTCCTTTGCGGATCCACGTGTCCGGTCTGCAAATTATAGCGCAGGTTCAATTCTTGTTCATATATGCGGTTCGTCTAACCTATACTAATGTATGGGTCTGGGGAAAAAAATAAACGGACCGCACACAAAAGCCACTAGGACCTGTGTTTTGGGGGTCTGCAAATAGGAAACGGTCGTGTACAAGTTGACTTATACGTTGATTTTTTTTTTTTCTGCAGCTAAAACTTAGTACGTGGTGGCAGCCACTCAAATCAATGGACATTTGTGCTGCTTTTGGCTAATGAAGGGGGTCCTGAGTTGGGGGGGGCTTCTATTAGCTAAATCCACCATAATAGGGGATCTGAAAATGAGATTGTCTGTAATTAGGAAGTAATGTCTCTCTCCCCCTCCAGAAACGGCCCCAGCTTGGTTTGGTATAGCAATATTTATTCACTTGAATTTGGCTGAGCTGCAATTCCAGACACAGCCTATCCACAAGAGTGGTGCTGTTTCGGGGGAAACAAAAAAATAAAATAAAAAAAAAGACCTACTCTTGACAGCCCCCTAACTCTGCCAGCTATTCTGATCCATCAGTTCAGACATTTTAGAATGTTTTTTTGTCTCTTTGTTTTACATTTTCCCACCATACAACTCATCTTTACTCAATACCAGCAAATGCTACAATAGAAAGTGATTACTTGGTGGTGAAATACTGGATCTATATAATCTGATGCGTTAATCTTGCTGTACGGCCCAGAACCCTTTGGGAACATTATTGCAGGGTACTTTTTGTTGCTGACCAGGGATTTAATATAGTAATAGAACAGCCTGTACAGATATAAAGCAGAGAATCTGGGAGACTGGCACAAAAGTGGAGAGGGTGCCGATGGCAACCAGAGAACTCTTTCTGCAACTAATGTTTTCAGTACGGGACAGTAGTTCCACGGAGAGGCAGGGACTCCGAGCGTCGTACATAACTATGATGCTAGGATCCCGGCTCCCTGCAGTGTGTTCGGTCCGGTACTTGCGGCAGAAATACGTTCCGTCCTTTATGGACTGAACATGCTCGTGTGAACCCGGCCTTAGCCCTATGACATAAGGGTTTGCTTGGAGGGGCATGTAATGGAAGTGCTGTATATATTTACTGGAAATATCTGTTTTTAACCCAGTGGGGGAGATGATGCCCTGGGCTCCCCAAACTGAGACTGGTGATGTCACTTATTGTGAGGCGATTGGCCTGCCAAGTATAATCTGTTACCACTGCTTCAGGCAGGGGTTCATCTCCAAACCTCATTCTGTGTGGGGTGTTTGTGGACACCCTTAGGGCTCATTCAGACGAGCGTGTATCTCACACGGACTCGTGTATTTCAATGGGTCCGTTCACACAACCGTTTCAATGGAGTGTGTAAAGGGTCAGTGAAAAAAATAGGACATGTCCTATCTCCTTGCGGTATCACGCATCCCTCCATAGACTCTAGTGTATCGGGATGTGATAACGCATCCTGCACGGGTGCACCTTGGACGTGAAAAACTGCAGTTTGCCACGTTCATGTGAATGTAGCCTTAAGGGGGTTTTACACAGGAGGCTTATCGGGCAGACGAGCGTTAATATGACACTTGTTGCCGATAATTGCCCTGTGTAGGCACGGGAATGATCAGCAGATGAACGAGCAAATGCTCCATCTGCTGGTCGGATAGTTTTAAAAAAGTAAAATTTTATTGTTGACAGCACATCTCCGTATAAATCGGGAGACGCGCTGCCGATATGAGGACGGGTGATCAGAGTGACGAGCGATTGTCCCCATACATAGCTCCATGGGACAGGAGCAAGCGAGCGCCGATTAATGATGCCTCGTTGATCGGCCCTTGCTGCACTGGCCGGTGTAAAAGGGCCTCTAGCTGTTAGACCCTCGTATCACATCTGTCTGCCCTGCTTTAACCTGATAAATGATTGATGCTGGAATGATGTGACTTTGTTTACCGTCCTCAGAAGCCGCATGCAGCGCCTCCCAGCGGGTACACGTCAAATGCCCCATGAACGGGTGATTTGTTTTCCTATAGTCTGAATGTACAGGTCCCGCTGATATTGACCGGACTGCGGCAGGCTTCATCGCTTGCGTTTATCAGATTGCTGCCATTTATACTATTATAATGCACCTCTTAATAAACTATTTTGTTAATGACTTTGGCTTTTGTGCGTCCCTCCCCCACAGTTGAAGTAAACAAAACATTACAATCTTTAATGGGTTTTAGAAACTTTATTTAGAAAATCAAAAACAGTGTTTTGTTCAAGAAATCTTCCCTTTTGTAGCTAAAAGTCACTTTTACAAAAATTCGGGTTAATGTGTTAGTGGGAGATGAAGAGGTGTAAGGTCTAACTCGTTCTCTGCCCTAAAGCTGGCCATATGCAAGAAAAGTCGAACGTAATGTAATCCTCCATGTCTGATATTTTGGCCTGACGCTACTTGTATGGTGTGATCGGCTGATCATTTGTCATCGTGCACAAGCCCTAGGGAGTCTGTTTTTTTTATAAAACAGTGCAATTCTAGATTGGCACGCTGTCAAAATTGAGGATGGCAGCTTTGTGAGCCATGCTATTCCCTTTGACTGGCATCAGTTTTCTCTTGGCATGTAGAACTCCGTCTGCATCTGGCACCATGGGTTATCTAATCATGTAGCGTTCTATGACTGGATAGGTATATAATAAGTAGTAACTACCAGATCTCGGTTCTTGTTGGAAAGCAATTGAAAAAATAAAGTAGCAGCAACACTCGATTACATCTATAGCTCTGTATATACTGGTTTCTGCGAAATAAAATACATTTCCCCACTTTAATCATTAGAAAGTCCCTGATCCTCCTCCCTGGGTAGTGCTCACTTTTACAATAGGTTTCCTCATCACTCACCATAGAGTAGTGGGCTGGTGGCATTTTAACATGTAACAGCCATAACCGGGGAAGATGACCACTGATCACCACTGTTGGAGTGTGGATTTTTAGCTAAACTTATGCCCTCCAAATCTTAGCATTATTTTGGGACAGATTAAAGAGAGAACTTCGATCTCTCCCTGATTGTTTCTTTAAAACTATACATAAAAGCACTATTGCTATCTAGTGGCAGAGTGGTAGTACTACACACATACCATACTAGAATGAAACATCAACAGCGATCTTTGCTATTTCCATTATCGGGCTGGGTGCACCAATAGTTAAAGCCCATTTAAATATTAGTCCTAGAAATTTCCTTAGTGGTCCTTGGTTATAGACAATAGAACTAACTGATGCCTTTTATAAATATTCATGAAAATTTGGGACAAAATAGGTTTCCCAACAGCAAATCTAGCGGTTTGACTTTCTAGCACTGCAGATAATCGGATCGGTTAGGGGGGGGGGGTCACAGCACCGGTCTTCCTATAGATCACCTGCTATACAAGAGGGTACTCCATTGTGTACGTGCCTATAGGAGTTAGTGTTTCCAGAGTAGTGAGTAGATGTGAGTCATGGCTTCCTTAGGTCCATAGTGTAAGCTCGTGTTATGTCAGTTTGTCATGGATCTACACAATACAGATACCCAGGGGCACAGAGGAAATATACAAGAAGCCCCTGCTAATTTATAGACCTCCGGTCATCCTCGTCATTCAGTATAGGAGTTCTGTCGGACTCCTCCTGGGACTCTTGCTCTGTATTGGGTTTCTTCTTTGTCATTGTGTTTAATGTGCCTCCCTGCAAAAGGAGAAAAAAAACAAAAAACTAATCAAAACAGTAACATCACAATGCCATGATACACCCGCTCTTACCCATCACCGCAGAACGGAACATACAGAACTTCATGTGACAATGGTGGCCATGTTTGTTTACACCAAGTTGTATTTGGGCTCAGGAATACAGCACAATGTGGCAGCACAAAGATGTATTACAGATGCTTAGATACTCCGTATGCCTCCCCCAGGCACCGTATTCTGCACTAGAGGCCATAATATAGCATGCCAGATTTTCCCTCAATCCACGAGGGGAAAAAAAAAAAATAACTCTGCAATCTTGTAAATGACCCAAAACCATATACACTGTCCTATCTTAAGGGCCCACGCACATCACAATGGTAGCACACTGACCTGTAGGCACGATGTCATATGGCACCTTTATGCCACACCATATTCTCCCTTATAAACCACGCTGGTCGTAGAGAATACCGCCATTATATAACTTATTTATGTGCCGCAAGATGGAGGGTCAGTGTAGGCCAGATTACAAATACAGCCATGGTGCCTAGAAGTGTCTGCATTCTACCGCTATTACTTACCTGTTTTTTGTCCACTATATTCAAGGTCATGGAAGTGACGATACAAGCGATGGTATTTGCCAGCATGAAAATCATCATTTGTTGCCATCGCCATAGTGGGATTTTTGATTCACTGCAGAGAAATGAACCCAAGTGTGTAAATGACATAATAAAGAGAATTACAATTGCACGGCTTATGCCAGGATTTATACTGATCGGTGTCTTATAGCCCAGTGTGGCGTGTCCATAACACCCATCATCATCCTCAGGATGTCCAGTTCCAGAGAAAAGATCTGGTGCCGGTATGAGGGAAGTTAAACAAACACTCACTTTGCATTTCTTGTACACATACCTGGATTTGGTACCAAGAATTCTGCCAACAATAACGTTAGAAAGCCCAATGCCAATCATCTGCACTGAGGTGGCGAGACCCATAGCGGTTCCCAGAGTAGCTTGTGGGACTACAAGAGGGATTGATGGCCACATGCTTGCCTAAAGAGGGGGGAAAAAAATAAATAAATAACCAGTCAGACTGGTGTGTCCCATGCTCATGAATGCAACAGAATAAGCAGTGGTTTCTTATATATCCCACATTGTATTTATTATTTTTTTCCCCATGCAGTCATGCCCCACGCTTCCAGATTAATAGAAATCCATGTAAGTCCAGTCAGCGAAGAAGCTAGCTACTTCCTCTCTCTTCACTTTTTCCAAGACATTTCACAGCATTCTTGGTCTTGCTCCAGAGACTAAAGTCTGAAGCACAAACCATTGACTATACAAGAGACTGCACACACAGTTAGGGCATGTTCACACGTGGCGGAATTGCTGTGGAATTCTCCTGCGGCCGTTTTTTTACAGTTTCAAAAATTTGTAGGCAAGTTAGTTCAGACATTGCGGAAAACTCTGCTGCAGAGCAGAATTTTCCCTCCGCAGCATGCACTGTCTGTTGCGGAGAAGAAGCGGAATTTCACTGCGGATTTCAGCCTTTGCAATGCAAAAACTGAAATCTGTGGCAAGTCCGCTGTGTTTTCTGCAACGTCTGAATTACCTGTCAAATATGCAAATGTTGCTGCAGATTCGTTGCATAATTGGCCCAAATCTGCACGAACATTTGCAGCGGAAAAACTCCACCACGTGTGAACATGCCCTTACTGCATGTAAGGATTCAGGAGCACAGCCAAGTTTTCACGTTTGGTTGGACGTACGCTTTAAAGTGAATTTTGTATCAGAATTTCTCCATCAGTTTTATTGCTTTCACATTATATTACATGATTATGCACGCCGCGCTTCATAGTGTAATACAGCAATGAAAATGAATAATAGTCATCCTCTGGCTGGAGGGAATGGAGCCGCACTCGGCAAAACGAGTTGTACAGGCAGCACTCTGGGATGTAGGTGTGGATCAGAAACTTTTACTCCGATTGGCAGTTTGCCGCTCCGCCAGCAGACCTCATGCATGAGACCTTAAGGCCGGGTTCCCACATAGTAGCGTAAATGCTGTGGAATTTTCTCAGCATTTAAAGTAGCAGGAAAGTGGATGAGATTTAGAAAATCTCATGCCCAAGCTGCATAGAAAAAAAACCAGTGTAAACGTTCATAAATTTACCTGCGGTGTGGAGTTAAAAATGCAGCATAAATTGACATGCTGCGGAGTTAGTCGATTTTCCGTTGCGGGTTTTCCCCATTAAATTCAATGGGGATGCAAAACCCGCAACAAAGCCAAGTGTTCCGCTGCAAAAAAAATAGCAACTACGGAAAATAAATAAATCATACTTACCCAGAACGCCCTCTTTCCTGCAGCCCGGTAAACCTGGACGACATTGCATCCCATGTGACCGCTGCAGCCAATCACAGGCTGCAGCGTCATCCAGGGAGGCCGGAGCAGACAGAGGAGGGAGTGGGTAAGTATGAATGGCTTTCGCAGCGGATATTCCGTTCGAAAAACTGCACCACAATGTGGTGTGATTTTTCAGACCGAATGTACTGTGATTTTTTTTACGCAGTGTATCCGACCCGTGGGAACCCGGCCTAAGGAATCAATATGAAACAAAAAAGGCAGGATCTATCAAATCCTGCCTCTCATCGAGCAGCATAAGAACCCCTTAAACTGAAATATAATTTCCCCAGCCTGAAATGGTTGATAACCAGAAACAATAGATCGTGTTCACATACGCTGAAAGTGTTAATGAAAAAAACCTCTAGGTTTAGTGTCCCATTAAATGTAAAAAAAAAAAAAAAACACACAACAAAAAACAGAAATCTTATACATTACCGCAGCAAAAGAGTAAGTGACCCCAAGCCATAAGGTGGACACCAGCGGTGGGACGAAGGTAAACGCCAACAGGGCAAACACCGGCAATGTCAGTACTGCACAGAGGAAGGCCAGCACCCCCCTCATTCCAACATAGTCCTAAGACAGTGAAAATCGTGAGATGAGAAGCCAAATAATGATTGACAAATAATAAAATAAAAAAAATAAAAATAAACGTACAATTAATATTCCAACAGCCGCCGACAGCACCAGAGAACTGTCATACACGGCCCCAGCGATGTAGGATGCCGTCTGCTGATCATATCCTTCATACTTGTCTTGGATAAATTTGCTGTAAAAGGCGAAAAATAAAACCATAAACAGCTGCATAACAGAGCGAGATAAAAATCCTGTAACGACTGAGCTGCCCAAACATCAGATGACTCGTTCAGCCGACTCCCCCATATACACGGACGCTCGGTTCGGCCGCACATGCTTGAGTTTAAGGGGAATAAGCTGCTGCCAAACACCTAGCAGCGGCCCATCTCCTGCGGGAGCAAAGAATCGGGCATGCTGAAAGCCGTAAGTCCGATCCTTTCTCCTGATATCTGCAGCCCCCCCCCCCCCATCATTCAGCCGGTCCTACTGAAGTTAGTGGGTTCGGCCAACGTGTGGGCACCTGCAGTGTAGATAGAAATTGGCCATATATGTGGGTGGATAAATGTGGACAGGACCAACTATTATGGCATAGAAGAAAAGGCAGGTAGGATCCAGCGAGGTATAGTGATTAAAAGGAAATATCGAACACTGGAAGAAGAACGCAGTACAAGGTGGTCTAAATGGCAGACAGAGCCTACGCGTTTCGAACACGGTCTGTGTTCCTATTCATGGCTAATTTTAGACTATTATGGCCCCTTAGGCTGGAACTGAAGCTATGGGAATTTGTTAGGGAACTGAACAAGTCTAAGAGGTGGAGAAACATTAACCAGTGCCCCTTCGATGCTCCTGACTGGCACAGAGGGCTCACTGAGAAACGCGATCTGTCTTCCGTATATTGTACACCCCTAATTTGCACTTTGGAGGGCTATTCATTTAGTGCAAGTTCAACCGCTACCTTTATAAGGACGTCTTTCCTAGTTACATCATTCCTCTACATGAAACTCTTCCTTGACCACAGCAACGTATCACTTACCTGGCATCAGCCACGAAAGGAAATACCCCATTGTAGAAAAACATGATCGTCAAAACCAAGAGCCAGTAACGTAACGGCAAACGGCGGATGTCCTGAACTCGCTGGAAGAGTTAAATTACCATTATAAACCTCAAAGAGTAGGGACCCACTTTAAAAAGAGGTCGCCGTGAAGTGGCAAGTGGGCTTATACAGTTTGATCAAAATGTTTACAAAGAACCTCATGTTCATGTTTCTAAATTATGCCTAGCGGCTCAGATGAACGTATATACTGTGGATTGTGCGGTCCATGTCTAGTTTCTCACAATGCTGATATTGTATAGTCTATCCTCCTCATTTCCTTTGTTTTACTTGGTACCAGCACTCCACGCATTTGAAAAAATACCCAGCTGATTTTAATTCCAGAATGACCTCATAAGTGTTCCTGCTCTTGCTTGTGCTCTCAGTTGGCCACTGGGGGCGCATGGCAAGGTGAGCTCATTCCATCTGTTCACATGTTGTGGTGCTGTATGGTGGTGTCTGTTGCTGTAGTGCTTCACTTGTGGGGGGACGTGGCCCAGAGCCAAGGAGGCTTGGCACGGTCTGCAGGCATGGGTGCTTTTGGGCCGCTGGGTTGCTCCCTCTGCAGGAGCGGTGGTGGTAGCCGCCATGCGGTGCTGCAACCGCTAGAGTAGGGACCCACTTTAAAGAGGTCGCCGTGAAGTGGCAAGTGGGCTTATACAGTTTGATCAAAATGTTTACAAAGAACCTCATGTTCATGTTTCTAAATTATGCCTAGCGGCTCAGATCAACGTATATACTGTGGATTGTGCGGTCCATGTCTAGTTTCTCACAATGCTGATAAACCTCAAAAACGTTTACAATATGTCATTATTTAAAAAAAGGGGGGGGGGGGGGGGGGAGGACCCCTGTTCTTATGGTCTTTCAAGGCACATGGAGATCATAGGGGGAATCCTCCACTTGGGGCTACCCCCTACTAGTCATAGCAGAGAGCCACTGCAAAACAATCTGGATGACCCTACACGCTCATGTATTACCTGGTTACCTATAGGCACTGTGTACACCTACGTCTAATAGTCTCATCGCCGGAAGAGCGGCCTAATTCAAAGGAGGTTTTCCTGATAGGTCCTCTTTAAAAAGAGTCGTCCTGTCAGTTCTCCTGTGTTTTAGTAAAGACTTGCATTCCCCAGGAAATAATTCTTACAATCTTTTCATAGAAGTCTGCGTTCCTCTGTTATTCCTCCTTGAAATGTATAAGTTGACAACGGAGTGTAACTTTTCTTGTCAATAGGGTGTGACGCTACACAGTCTGACAAACTCAGTACTGATTGGACAGAGTAAGAGTGTGTAGGGATATGGTAAAACCCAGGTTTATGCATACATTTCAAGGAGGAATAACAGAGGAACGGCAGAAAATAGAGATCCAAGTAAAGATGGTCTAGAAGTGTTATTTGGGGAATGCAATTCTTTAGTAAACCAGCCACGTCAGGAGAGGGGACAGGTCCTCTAAAAGACTGATGAGTGGCAATCTATGACAGTCCTTACCACTTTCTTGGACTCTTCTTGCATCGCTCCGTCCAGGCCAAGCTGCTTCATTCCCAGTTTATCCAGAATACTGACAGTGACAGCCGAGAATAAGCCCAGGACGCACAGTATCGTTCCTACACAGGAAAACATCAAATACACAAAGAGTTCCTTATACTGCGCTTACGGATTTACTCTGTTACGTGTGTTCTCGTATTAAAATCACAAGTTTCACCCTTCAACTCATTCACATAACTAATTTTTAGTTCAGGCCGAAAGGCAAGACTATTGCAGAATGCTGATCATTGGGCTGGATTTCAGTCACTAGTAAATGCCATGCAGTACCACTAGGCTGACAACAGGGGTCACTGTTTCTCGCTGTATAAATGGGGACTGATGTCAGGGTGGAGTCTTTATCTTGCAAAATGTCCAGATCAATTGCACGTACAGGATTAGAAAAGCACGACTGCCTTCTTTCATCTCCGTCCATCGGTTGTTTGTGGTATTGTAACTCCGCTCCATACACTTCGATGCTACAGAAAGGTACGGTTGTACTGAAACGTCGCACGGGTGATTAAATCGGTCTTTTGGGAAGTGTTGCCTCCTTGTCTATTTTCCAGCTGCAATACCAGACGCAACCTATGGACCGTGGCGTTGGTATTTATGGAAGACAGCCGCCATGTTCTTCTAATCATTGACAACACCTTAAAAAATTAGCGGGGACTTTGAATTCTGATCCTACAGTTTATGGCGCTGGCTACCGGTGTGGCAACTCATGCAATAGTCTTCCTTTAAAATGTAAGAAAAGAGATTTAAAGGGGTATTTCCAGAATCAGAAATCATCACTTATCCACAGGCTTGGCGATAATTGTCTGATCGTGAGGGGCGGGGTCTCCCCTGGTCCTTCTCAGTGCCTGACCACAGCGAGGAGGACATTGAATAGAGTGGCGGTCGAGCATGTGTGCTGCCGCTCCATTCAAAGTCTATGGCACTGACGGAAACAGCAGAGTACAGCGCTCGGCTGTTTCTGTCATTCTCAGACAGTGAATGGAGCGGCGGATGCATGTGCGACTGTTGCTCCATTCAAGCTCTTCCTCGCTGCAGTGAGGAGTAACAGGGGGTTCAGGATCCTAGTTCTCACAATCGGCGGGGGTCCCATCAGTGGGCCCCCAGTGATCAAACAATTATCACCTATCCAGTGGACAGGTGATCATTTTGTATTCTGGGACAACCCCTTTAAATGAAAAGTTGTCACATATCTAAGAGATAGGAGATATGTTAGAGGAGGGGTTTCAGACGTTGCACCAAAAGCTCCACCCTGGTCTCCAAGGCTCTGCTATACCTACGATGACAGCCAGTGCCCCTTGCTTATGATCAGAAAAGTGCCAAGCGGTTATGTTTGACAGTCAGGTTGCTAGGGATACACTGCCTGGCTAACAACGAACCTGGCAGAAAGTGTTCAATTCACCTGCAGCGCCACCACAGGGAAAGTGAGGAATTACATGGTGCCTATTGAAATCAATGGGTTATATATACATCTATGGTATGTGCAAAGCACAAAGTTACCAGGTCCTCTTTTGTAGCATTTCGACACTCCGGCTAATAGATGAGGGTCTTCACCAGCTCCCCCCCCACTCTATTAACCCCGATAGGATATTTGAAAATGGGCTTTCTAAACCAGACATCCACTTTAACAACCGTTGATGTAAAATATAGGTGGAGTACTTCTTTAATCCAGCAATAGTAATCCAGTCCCATGGATTAGGGGCCCCTTAGGTCTGTTCACATCTGCGTTAGACGCTCTGTTTAGGGTCTCAGTCACAGATCCGGCCAAAAATACCGGAAACTATAGCGCAGAATGCTAAGCTATTGTTTCTGGGAAAAGCTCAGACACCAAAGTCTCAATGGGTTCCGTCGGAGCGCTGACGTGTCAGTCATTCAACGGTAGCGGCGAATCTGGCGTTTGTTGTTCTGCGTCTTGTGACGGAGCAGAAAAACAGCAACGCAGATATGAACAGGTCCTTCTGCACAGGGAAGTGGCACTGGTCTAGTTTTAACCCTTGCACTGACACTTACAGGTTTTGCTCACCTCCCCAAAGAGTCCATTGGATTCCAAACTGATCTTCAAACCGTCTCGTGAGGAAGAAATTCAGAACACTGCCCAACCGTGAGAAAGACAGCGTCAGCCCAAACGCCAGAGCCAGTTCTTTCCCTTTAAACCAGAAGGCGGTGATCCGGTTCTGTACAACTGGCAGAAATGAAAGGTCGTGAGAAACATAAAAATACATGACATGTTGAGGGAGATTTATCAAACTCAGTGCAAAGAGTGGAGCAGTTGCCCATAGCAAGCAACCAACCATGTTGCCCGTTAATTTTCCAGACGTCCTCTAAAAAATGAGAGCTGGCATCCGATTGGTTGCTATGGAAAACTGCGCCAACAATACATAAGACTTTTCAACAGGACGGTAACATCTTACTAGTCAGTGATCCGTTCCCCGAGCCGAACAACAGGCGTCCTGTTAACATTAGTGGCAGCAGGTACGGACTTCCTTTGAAATGTGATCCCAAAGCGAAAATGGAGGAGCCGACAACAGTCAAGGAGGAAAACAGGAAGAGGCCGACTGCAAGAAACTCAAAGTTACGTATTTATAGAATAATAATGATCAAAAACTAAAAGGATATGTACAATTTTCCAACCAAATTAACTTTTAATACTGCCAGGCATCTAAAAAATAAAAGACACTTAGCAAATACGTCTGCATAGGAGCTGTATACATTAAACGGCAGAACATTTTTAATCAAGACTCTTTGCCTGGAGCGTTCCTTTAAAGTCCATGTACACTTTTGCAATCAATAGCCTTGATTAAAATATCCTTGCCTTTTTGTGAATACAGCTCCTCTCAGAACCTATGTGTCTCCATGGTTACAGACAAACCCTTTAAATAAATATTCTGATCCTGCAATCACATGTTATTCCACTGCTCTGCCCCCTTCTCTTTCCAACCTACACAGTAGAAGAGGGGGCTGATGGAAGGGCGTAGAATACATGACCGCAGATCAGACTACACAGGGCTTGTTTGTAGTCTGTCTCTATGGAGACACATAGGTCTGCATAGGAGCTGTATACACAAAACAGAAGGAGATTTTTGATCCAGAATACTTGCAAAATTGTTTTATTGGAGCATATTCAATTTGCATTATTAAACCTTTTACATTTAGCAGGAGATTTAGGACTACACTAAAGGATGGATTTTACATGTTGGGAATGACTCACATCTGTTCCCCAGCTTGTCGATGAGGAATCCGGCCATGATTACCACCAAGGCATTCCTGGGGGAGAAAAGCAGAACATGACGGTCACCTGCCCCGCAGACATGAACAGGACAACATCGCAACTGCTATCGCTGACCCCAACTCCCATAATGGGGTTTTATGTAACTAAAGCTTATGTGTTGTATAATAAAGTTTTGCAACCTTCTACTAAACTTTTTTTTTTTTTTTAATTCCTTGCAGTTTTCAATATCTATGCTTGCAGTCAGAGACTGCAAAAATATATTTTTCTTTACATTCAGTGGGTGAAATCAGTCCTGATCATGTCCTTTACACTGCTCTTTAAGGCTGCTGAATTTTTGATTTTGAATTGTTCCTATGCAGCTAAAATAAAAAAAGCGTAACTTTGCAAATCATCTGCATTAAAAATCTAATGTTTTGTGTATACAGCCCGCATGCAGACCTATGTCTATAACTAAAAACAGTCCATGTGTGGTCTGATCCTGCCATCAAATATTACTTCCCGCCTCATCAACTTTCTAACTCGTGTTTCCATTCGCTGACTAAAATCTTGAAAGTGATGAGGAATTAACATACAAAGTATATTAGAAAGTTGCATAACTTTTCGTTAAATAATGAAACTTTTTTTATTTAGATCAGTAGTTCACTAAGTTCATTGACAATTTGTTTACTTAAAAGGGGTTTTATGAGGTCAGAAAAACATGACTGCTTTCTTCCAAAAACAGCGCCACTCTTGTCTATAGGCTGTGCCTGGTATTGCATTATTCAATTGAATAGGGCTGAGCTGCAATACCGGACACAACCCATATATAATAAAGTGGCGCTGTTTCTAGAAGAAAGCAGCCAGGTTTTTCTAATCTCTTACGAGATTGCCGTGATGGCGGACAGTATGTTACTCCTACTTACGTCCAGGCGTAGATGGCATATAAGAGGTTATACTGCTCTGGGGTCATTCCCAGCCCCTCCACACAGCCATCGCTACTGTTACCATGGCCGCTGTTGGGGTGACTCCCATTTGCACACGTCAGGTTCTGAAGATTTAAAAAGAAAAACAATATTACTACATGCATGGACTGAAAGTTTCATTTACGTGACCGCCTACCATTCACACTACCGTAATGGCGTCCTTCTTAACGGAGCCAAATCCGGCCGGATTCCATAGACTTATAGTAAGATCTGTTAGGTTTCCCTTAGGGTTCCGGTACAGAGCCGAAGTTTATCCCTATTTCCTAAAATGTATTGCGCTCCCCCCCCCCTCCCAATTATTCTGGCACATTTCGGAAATGCATTGCCAATTCATGAACTATTATAAATCTGAATTATTCATCACATCTGTGAGTAAATACCTGCTACGTTTTAGTATATACTTGTATTCACCTTAATATAACAATCTTGGAGAATCTTTTCCTAGAATTTTGTGTTGTGCTGTTCCGCTGTTATTCCTCCTGGAAATGTATGAATAAAATTGACAACTGGGTGTTACCATTGTTTTTGTCAACAGGGTGTGTTCTTGACAGTTCCAGTACTGATAGGACAGCTATAGACTGTAGGGACACGCCCCCCGTAGACAAGGGGAATGGTAACGCCCAGTTGTCAATTTCCAGGAGGAGTAACAGAGGAAATGCATAATAGTTCTAAGAATACAAGAGTTTACATAAACAGACATGTCAGGAGAGGTAGCCGGGCCTCTTTAAATAGGCACTCACCCCCTGGAACTGGTCCTGGAGCACGCTGGGAATATCAAAGCAGAAATACGACCCGAACGTGAGCAGACAGTTGAAGAACAGCACCACGAACCGGTAATAGGCTGTAAGGGGAAAAAAATAATTGTAAAAATAAGTCAGACTACGCTTCACAAGAATTTACATCGAAGCCAATAAACAACTTTAGATCCTTAAAGGGCCCTAAACCTAAAGGCTGTTTCCAAGTGCTGTTTATGGCGGACTGTATTTCATCAGCAGCAAGGAAAGCAAATCCCATGTTAGACAAGTGCTTATAATGTTTCCAAATTGGAGTTTCATGCAGTATAGGGGGTCACCTCAGAGCGGGGGGAGCGCTTCTCGCCTCTGCCCCACTTGTGGTTGCTGTGAAATCTGGAATAAACGTGACAGCTGAAAATGCAGAACTGTCCGGGCCGACAATGTGCCTGTGACCCGGTGACGTTACACCCCGATGCTGAGGCAGCAGAGCAGACAGGACGCCCAGCACATCTGCTGGAGGATCACGCCGGACTCCTTCATTACTCATCTACCGCCATAAATGAAAGTCAATCATTACCGCTCTCCTGTCCGTCAGGCGCTCTCTTAACTATTTCGGCGCTGTGAACACTCAGGGCTCCTTATTACACCTCCCACGCAGGGACGTCTGTGCTAACGTAAGGAATAGCGCAGAATTATCACCTACAAGTAGGGACGTACCGTAGAGCCGGCCATTCTCATGAAAGCAAAGTCACCCGAACCCGCTAACATCGCAGCGGCGCGTGGATTCCCTGCTGCTCCGCACTACAGCCGTTCCATATCCTGTCATATTACGGAAATATTCTCCCCTAGAAGCGTTACAAAACCTGCACAATATGGCGGCTGACGGAAATGGACATCTTTATGTAATGAAATCCGAGGTGTACGGAGGGGCAGTACAGGCCCATAGACAAGGGTGTGTGAAAACGTAATGCGCTCACATGAATGACACCTGCGTTTTACAATCTCCGCGCGACTTCTACGTCGGGATAAGCCCCGTAACGGTGCCATTCTAGCTTACGGGTGACGGATGGCACTGATCCATTTGCTGCATTTGTCACCCACAGGCTAGAACGAAATCTATTTAACAGATACGTAATGAAGAACCATGAAAAAGCCCAGGATGTAAACTTACAGCAGCATGTCACCCATCGGCTACCATGTTAAAAAACGGATCCTGCGCAGTATACTTTTAGCCCCTGGATAGATTTACGCAGTTTACCACGCTATTCTACAAGCACAGAAACGGTATCTCCAACATATACTACTCGACTGGGATAAAAAAAAAAAAAAAGGGAGCACACTTTTGTTCTCCGCCCGTATAACGGGAGCCTGTGGGTGCGCTTGAAGTATGCGGAGGGAGCGTTCCAGACACATACGTCAGACGTACAGGGGAGACACAGCGTGAAAGGAGCCAAATGATGCACAACAGGCCATGTAGCATTGAGCCATTGTAGTAAAGAACCCCTTTACCTCAGACTATCCCTGTTCTAGGAGCCAGCAATGATAGACTCAAGACCCCATAACATTGCAGTCACAGAAAACCAAAACATGGCTGCTTTCGTCAAAAAACAGTGCCACACCTGTAAACAGGTTGTGTCTGGTATTGCAGCTCAGCCCGATTCACTTCAATGGAGCTGAGCTGCAATACCAGACACAACCCATGGACAGGGGAGGCGCACTTTCTGGAGGAAATCATCCAGAACAATTCCTTTAACCCCTTCCCGACATTTGACGTACATGTACGTCATGGAAAGTACTGACTTCCCGCATCTTGCCGTACATGTACGTCAAACGTTTGGCACCGGCTCAGAAGCTGAGCCGGTCCCATCATCACCGGATCTCAGCTGTATCTTACAGCTGACATCCGACTGTAACGGCGGGGACCGAAATTAGCTTCGATCCCCGCCATTAACCCCTTAAGTGCAGCGCTCAAACGCGATCGCTGCACTTAAGGTGTTTGCAGCTCATCGGAACCCCAGTAATGAAATTGCCGGGGTTCCGGTGGCTGCAATGGCAACCGGAGGCCTAATACTGGCCTCCCGGTCTGCCTAGCACCGAAGCCGGTCAAGATCCGCCCGGCGGCGGAGCCTGATCGGCTTCCGTAGCTGCCGGCAAGATGGCGCCGGGTCAGGAGCTGATCCGGCGTCATCAGCGGTGGAAGTCAGCTGTACTGTACAGCTGACATCCACCTGTAACGGCAGGAACCGGAGCTAGCTCCGATCCCTGCCATTAACCCCTTCGATGCAGCAATCGAAAGCGATTGCTGCATCGTAGCGGTTACAAGCAGATCGCCAGCCCTGACAGGCAATCGGGACTGGCGACTGCTGTTATGGCAACAGGAGACACAATGGTCTCCTGCTCTGCCATTACGGAAGCCGATTTAGGCCCCGCCGGGAGGCGAAGCCTAAACGGCTTGCGGTCAGTGAATGACTGACAGATCTAATACATTGCACTACATAGGTAGTGCAATGTATTAGAAAAAAAAAAATCTGACCGTTGGACCTTCAAGTCCCCTAGTGGGACTTGAGAAAAAGTGTAAAAAAAGTATAAAAAAGTGTAAAAAAAAGTGCAAAAAATAAAAGTTTGAAAACAATAAAAGTTTCAAGTAATCAAATAACACACAATCCCCCTTTTACTCTTATCAAGTCCTTTATTATTGAAAAATAATAATAAACCATATGTATTTGGTATCGCCACGACCGTAACGACCGGAGGTATCAAAATATTATATTATTTATTGCACGCGGTGAACAGCGTAAAAAAACCCCGTAAAAAACGTTACCAGAGTTTCTGTTTTTTAGTCACTTTGCCCTACAAATATTACAATAAAAAGTGATCAAAAAGTCGCACGTATCCAAAAATGGTACCTATAAAAACTATAGCTCGTCCCGCAAAAAACAAGCCCTCATACAACTCCGTCGACAAAAAAATTAAAACGTTATGGTTCTCACAACTTGGCGACAGAAAAAATACATTCTTTTTACAAAAGTAATTTTATTGTGCAAAAAGTTGTAAAACATAAAAAAGTGCTATAAATTAGGTATCGCCGGAATCGTACTGACCCGCAGAATAAAGGTAACATGTAGTTTATAATGCGTGGTGAACTCTGTATAAAAAAAAACCAAAAAAAGCTGTGCCAGAATTGCGTTTTTTGGTTTACCTGGCATCCCAAAAAATAGGATAAAAGGTGATCAAAAAGTCACATGTACCCCAAAATGGTACCAATAATAACTACAGCTCGTCCCGCAACAAACCAGCCCTCATACCGCTACGTCTATGAAAAATAAAATTAGTTATGGCTCCAATAAGTCAGGAAATAAATAAATATGCAGTTGTGCCCGAGGAGAACATTTCTTCTGTTTCAAGAGGCGATTTATCAAGGACCTAAAATTGGGGAACCAGGAAGGGAGGGCCCAATCATATCCGATGGAAGCGACGGTGCCCGTATTATACCAGGATAATACTTTCCCAGCAAAATTCCCCAAACTACAAAGGCGCGGAGTGTGGACCAAAAGGGGGATAAGAAATGACACCATTTATCAGTGCGACACCGGCCTGTGCAGAAAGGATTGCTTCACAGCGTAACACACATCTATGGATTATTTTTATTTTTTTATACCACCTGACTATGCCCCTTATATACTCCGCCCCGCTTACATGTACCCCCACATTATAAAACACCAGCAATACTCAAACAAATATAGTACCAAGCAAAATCCGCTCTCCAAAAGCCAAATGGTGCTCCCTCGGCCCTGAACCCTACAGCGTGCCCAAACAGCAGTTTCCTTCAACATATATGGCACCGTCATACCCGTGAGAACCCTTTTAACAATTTTTGTGGTGTGTGTCTCCAGCGTCATAAGCTGGGCATGACATATTTGCCACTGAATGGCATATCTAGGGAAAAATATAAATTTTTAATTTGCACCATCCGCAGCGCATTCATTTATGGAAAAGACCTGTGGGGTGAAAATGCTCACTACACCCCTTAATAAATGCCTTGAGGGGTGCAGTTCCATAATGGGGTCACTTATCAGGGGTTTCTTTTTATTATTTCACATCTGAGCCTCTGCAGTTGTGAACCAATACTTTGTAAATCGCCAAATTAGGCCTCCACTCCGCATGGTACTCTTCACTTCTGAGCCCTGTCATATGTCCAGACAAAAGATTAGGGCCACATGTAGGGTGTTTCTAAAACCGGGAAACACCGCATAATAATTAGAGAGCTGTCTTGTTATGGTGGCACAAGCCGGGCACCACATATTGGCATATCTATGGAAAAAAATCCCATTTTCACTCTGCAACATTGAGCGCACACTAATTTCTACAAAACACCTGCAGGGTTAAAATGCTTACTACACCCCTTGGTAAATGCATTGAGGGGTGTAGTTTACAAAATGGGGTCACTTCTGGGGGGTTTCCACTGTTTTGGGCCCACAGGTGCCCAGAAACCAATCCAGCAACATCTGCACTCCAAATGGCGGTCCTTCCCTTCTGAGCCCTGCCGTTTGCCCAAACAGCAGTTTATGACCACATATGGGGTATTGCCGTACTCGGGAGAAATAGCTTTACAAATGTTGGGTTCTTTTTTTCCTTTATTTGTTGAGAAAATGAAAAAATTTGCGCTAAAGCTACGTCTTATTGAAGAAAAAGGACTGTTTTTATTTTCACTGCCTAATTCTAATAAATTCTATGAAACATCTGTGGGGTCAAAATGCTCACTACACCCCTAGATGCATTCTTCAAGAGGTGTAGTTTCCTAAATGGAGTCCCTTTTTGGGCGTTTTCATTGTTTTGTCCCCTCAGGGGCTTTGCAAATGTGACCTGGCCTCCGCAAATCATTCCTGCTAAATGTGATCTCAAAAAGTCAAATAGTGCTCTTTCCCTTCTAAGCCCTGCCGTGTGTCCAAACAGCCGTTTATTACCACATGTGGGGTATTGTTTTACTCGGGAGAAATTGCTTTACAAATTTTGTGGTGCTTTTTCTCCTTTAGTCCTTCTGGAAATGAGAAAAAATTAGCTAAACCTACATTTTCTTTGAAAAAATGTAGATTATTATTTTCAGGGCCTACTTCCAATAATTTCTGCAAAAAAACTGTGGTGTCAAATCGCTCACTATACCCCTAGATAATTTCCTCAATGGGTGTTGTTTCCAAAATGGGGTCACTTGTGGGGGGTTTCCACTGTTTTGTCCCCTCAGGGGCTTTGTAAATGTAACATGGCCTCCGCAAACCATTCCTGCTAAATTTGAGTTCCAAAAGCCAAATGGCGCTCTTTCCCTTCTCAGCCTCGCCGTGTGTCCAAACAGCCGTTTATTACCACATGTGGGGTACTGTTTTACTCGGGAGAAATTTCTTTACAAATTTTATGGTGATTTTTCTCCTTTAGTCCTTGTGGAAATGAAAAAAAATTAGCTAAACCTACATTTTATTTGAAAAAATGTAGATTTTCATTTTCACAGCCTACTTGCAAAAATTTCTGCAAAAAACCTGTGGGGTCAAAATGCTCACTATACCCCTAGATAATTTCCTCAAGGGGTATAGTTTCCAAAATGGGGTCACTTGTTTGGGGTTTTCACTGTTTTGTCCCCTCAGGGGCTTTGTAAATGTGACATGGCCTCCGCAAACCATTCCTGCTAAATGTGAACTCCAAAAGCCAAATGGCGCTCTTTCCCTTCTCAGCCACGCCGTGTCTCCAAACAACCGTTTATTACCACATGTGAGGTATTGTTTTACTCGGGAGAAATTGCTTTACAAATTTTGCGGTGCTTTTTCTCCTTTAGTCCTTGTGGAAATGAGAAAAAAAAAATCGCTAAACCTACATTTTCTTTGAAGAAATGTTGATTTTAATTTTCACGGCCTACTTCCAATAATTTCTGTAAAAAACCTGTGCGGTGAAAATGCTCACTACACCCCTAGATAATTTCCTTGAGGTGTCTAGTTTCCCAGATGGGGTCACTTTTGGGGGATTTTGACTGTTTTGGCACCGCAAGAGCCCTTCAAACCTGACATGGTGCCTAAAATATATTCTAACAAAAATAAGGCCCCAAAATCCACTAGGTGCTCCTTTGCTTCTGAGGCCGGTGCTTCAGTCCAGTAGCACGCTACGGCCACATGTGGGATATTTCCTAAAACTGCAAAAACTGGGCAACAAATATTGAGTTGCATTTCTCTGGTAAAACCTTCTGTGTTATAAAAAAAATTGTATTAAAAATGTATTTCTGCAGAAAAATATGAAATTTGTAAATTTCACCTCTACTTTGCTTTAATTCCTGTGAAATGTTTAAAGGGTTAAGACATTTTCTAAATGCTGTTTTGAATACTTTGAGGGGTGAAGTTTTTAAAATGGGGTGACTTTTTTGGGGTTTCTAATATATAAGGCCCTCAAAACCACTTCACAACTGAACTGGCCCCTGTAAAAATAGCCTTTTGAAATTTTCTTGAAAATGTGAGAAATTGCTGCTAAAGTTCTAAGCCTTGTGAGGTCATAGAAAAATAAAAGGATGTTCAAAAAACGATGCCAATCTAAAGTAGACATATGGGGGATGTTAATTAGCAACAATTTTGTGTATTATAACTGCCTGTCTTACAAGCAGATACATTTAAATTGAGAAAAATGCTAATTTTTGCAATTTTTCGCTAAATTTTGGTGTTTTTCACAATTAAATACTGAACATATCGAGCAAATTTTGCCAGTAACATAAAGTCCAATGTGTCACGAGAAAACAATCTCAGAATCGCTTGGATAGGTGAAAGCATTCCGGAGTTATTACCACATAAAGTGACACATGTCAGATTTGAAAAATGAGGCTCTGTCAGGAAGGTCAAAAGTGGCTAAAGAGGGAAGGGGTTAATAAAGATGCAACAAATGCGCCCTGATAACCTCCCCTGAACAAGCAGCGGTGTTATCAGGTCACAGCTGTAGCGACATTTTGCAGATTTGTCTCTTTGTGTGGTCATTATATGAACTATGGCAACCTCCTCGGGTCACGTGACTGCCGGCTGCTAATCTGGTCACATGACCGCTGATGTGGTCACATGATCTGCGGGCAGCCGCATAAGTTTGTGAAGCTCCAGGGGCACCATTTAACTGCCGAATGATACGTTTACTCACCCTTCTCAGCCGGGACCGCCATGTCTCCTCCTGCGCGCCCTGTACAGACACAAAAACACAAGTATAACACAATGAGAGCAGCCGCACAGGCATAGACAGCAAGACAACAGCAGAGTGCGCCCTCACCCCCACACACGGACGCCGGGCACACACTGACACAGCTCCACTACTCACCCCCACACGAACGCCGGGCACACACTGACACAGCTCCACTACTCACCCCCACACGAACGCCGGGCACACACTGACACAGCTCCACTACTCACCCTCAGCTGATCCCAACAAAGACTGACCACAGGCACAGATTTCTGTGCCAGGCTCTAGCCACGCCCGCTTACACTAGATTGACAGGCTGCTAACCACGCCCACTCGGCTGCGTTCTGCACAAACAAGTTTGCAGCGCTTGCTAAAAGCAGAACGGCCGCACGGGGGCGCGCTGGAGATCACCTGTATAGTCAGGAGATCGCATAGAAACTGTGCGACAAGTTTAGAACTGCGGCAGATCGCACTGCAGGTGTCCCCTGAAACGTCAGGCACCCGTTCTGACCTGCCCACTTCTTTTGTAAGTTTACATTTTGTTTTTAGACTTTAGTGGGAAAACTTGGCTGGATTTATACGTTGCGTTTTTTATGGGTTTTTTTCATTGGTGTTTTTAGCGCTTTTTTTTTAAAGAAATGCTGTGGCCAGCTGTTACTAGTCTATTGAAAACTATTGAAGGCCTGCATACACAGCGCTTTTGGTTTGGTGTGGCGGTTTTGGTCTTGGGCGTTTTTTTCCTTTTTAAACAGCCCTGTTCACACAGAGTTTTTTTGCTGCGGTTTTTGCGGCAAAAAGCGGCCGAAATTGACTCCCATTGATTTCAATGGGAGGTGGAGGCGTTTTTTTTATCGCGGTAAAAAGAAGAGACATGCCCTATCTTGAGGCGTTTTCCGCCTCATAAACCCCATTGAAATCAATGGGAGACGGAAATAAACGTGTTTGCCGCGATTTTTGACGTGTTTTATGACGCGTTTTTTGGCAAAGAATGCTGATGTGGTGCAAATCCAATAAAAAAAAAAACGGAGCTGATCTTTCCAGGCAGAATTTTCTGCGTGCAAAAAACTGTGTGAACAGGGCCTTAGTATGGCGCTCTTTCTGGCATTTTCCCCGTAGCCTCCTTCACACACAGAACTATTCTAACAATTGAGACGACATCACTAAACACTTCTAGAAACTCCAGCGTTTTATATTTAGTGTCATTTTGTACATGCGTTTTTTCTGTCATTTTTTAAAGTTCTTTAGGGAACTGCGTTTTGCCACAGTTTTATGGTAATTAACCGCAATTTGACCGCACCTTCTGAACATACCCTAAGGCCAGGGTCACACACGCAGTTTTTTATTCCGTTTTTAGAGCCAAAGCCAGAAGTGGATCCAACAGGAAGGAAACGCATAAGTCTCTCCTTTAGGGCAGATACAGACGGACGTTGCGTTTTTGCGCGCGCAAACAACGCAGCGTTTTGCGCGCGCAAAAACCATTTGACAGCTGCGTGTGTCATCCGTGTATGATGCGCGGCTGCGTGATTTTCGCGCAGCCGCCATCATAGAGATGAGGCTAGTCGACGCCCGTCACTGTCCAAGGTGCTGAAAGAGCTAACTGATCGGCAGTAACTCTTTCAGCACCCTCGACAGTGAATGCCGAACACAATATCGAGAAACCTTTTAAAAAAAAAAGAAAAAGTTCGTACTTACCGAGAACTTCCCGGCCGTTGCCTTGGTGACGCGTCCTTCGTGACGCGCCTCTCTTGACATCCGGCCCCACCTCCCTGGATGACGCGGCAGTCCATGTGACCGCTGCAGCCTGTGCTTGGCCTGTGATTGGCTGCAGCTGTCACTTGGACTGAATTGTCATCCCGGGAGGTCAGACTGGAGGAAGAAGCCGGGAGTTATCGGTAAGTCAGAACTTCGTTTTTTTTTACAGGTTCATGTTTATTGGGATCGGAAGTCACTGTCCATGGTGCTGAAACAGTTTAACTCTTTCAGCACCATGGACAGTGACTATGTCCTGACGTCGCGTACCGGACATTTTTTTGCCGGGTTCGGCCAAAACGAGTTCGGCCGAACCCGGTGAAGTTCGGTTCGCTTGTCCGGGTTCGCTCATCTCAAAGACACTCCGTTTGGATGTTCGGAAACAGAAAAGCACGTGTTTCTGTTTACATTCATCCTTTTGACAGCTGGTGCGCTGTTTCAGTCGGTTCGCACGCTTCCGTGCAACCTGCGTGGTTTTCACGCACCCATTGACTTCAATGGGTGCGTGATGCGCGAAATACGCAGAGTTATTGAACCTGTCGCGTTTTGTACGCAGCGAACAAACGCTGCGCAAAAAGCACGGACTGACTGTACTGCCCCATAGACTTGTATTGGTCGATGCGTGGCGCGTGAAAACCACGCGGCCCGCACGGACCGAATACACGCTCGTGTGAATCCCCCCTAAATCTTCCTTTTGGATCTATATCTGGCTTTGGCACCAAAAAAAATGTGATTCCTGCCTTAAGCCTATATTCACATGGTGCAGTTTTTGAAGCCACAGCCAGGAGTAGATTGTAAAAGGTACTCCTGGTTCTTGGCTTCATAAACTGCACCTAAACCTGCAGGTGTAAATATACCCTAAGGCCCCATGCACACCGTAAAAATCGTCCGTCTCAATTATGGACCCATTCACTTCTATTGACCACGGACACCTTCCCGTATATTTGCAGGAAGATGTCCAGGCCGTAGAAATGTTCCGAAAATTATGGAACATGTCAGTTCTTTTGCTTTTTACGGCCCGTTTACCATACTTTGTATGGGAGCACGGGCCGAAAATGCGGGCGGCTGGCCATGCCGGTTATGGCAGACCGTGATTACGGGCACAGCCGTGTGCATGAGCCGCAATTCCCCCTGAAAATCCACGTGAGAATTGCGGGGGATGCACATGACCGTGGTTTTCACATCTGTGCGTGGCCCCGGAGTCCGGACAGTAGGAAGAACGGGCAAGCTTTATTACGGCCGTGTTCTGCGTTTCGGGCTCATTGAAAATAATGGCCGCGGCCATGTGCATAGCCCCCGGCTGTCACCCCGTGGCTGGCTGACCCGAAAATCACGGCCGTGCACATGACACGACCATTTTTAAGGCGTAATGGTGGCGTTTTATGTCGGCAAGCATATGCCCATTGCTTGCAATGGGTCTTACGATGTTCTGTGCAGACGAGCTGTCATTTTACAGGTCGCTGTCAAAAGACGGCGCATAAAATTACGGCCGCGTCAAAGAAGTGCAGGACACTTCTTGGGACGTAATTGGAGCCATTTTTCATTGACTCCAATGAAGAACAGCTCCAATTACATCCGTAAGGGCATGACCACACGTGGCGGATTTCCTCCGCAACTGTCCGCATCAATGCCGCACAGAATCTGCGTTGCAGATTCTGCTGCGGATCTGCACAAAATGTGCAGTAAATTGATGCGGACTAGCTGCTGCGGACTGCGGGAAAAGTACTTCCCTTCTCCCTATCAGTGCAGGATAGAGAGAAGGGACAGCACTTTCCCTAGTGAAAGTAAACGATTTTCATACTTACCGGCCGTTGTCTTGGTGACGCGTCCCTCCTTCGGCATCCAGCCCGATCTCCCTGGATGACGCGGCAGTCCATGTGACCGCTGCAGCCTGTTATTAGCCTGTGATTGGCTGCAGCCGTCACTTAGACTGAAACGTCATCCTGGGAGGCCGGACTGGAGACAGAAGCAGGGAGTTCTCGGTAAGTATGAACTTCATATTTTTTTACAGATACATGTATATTGGGATCGGTAGTCACTGTCCCGGGTGCAGAAACAGTTACTGCCGATCGCTTAACTCTTTCAGCACCCTGGACAGTGACTATTTACTGACGTCTCCTAGCAACGCTCCCGTCATTACGGGAGCCCCATTGACTTCCTCAGTCTGGCTGTAGACCTAGAAATACATAGGTCCAGCCAGAATGAAGAAATGTCAAGTTAAAAAAGCAAGACGCATCCGCAGCACACATGACATGTGCATGACAGCTGCGGACTTCATTGCGGAAATTAGAATCTCCATTGAAGTCAATGGAGAAATTCCGCCATGAGTCCGCCACTGCTCCGCAACAGACAGAGCATGCTGCGGACACCAAATTCCGCTCCGCAGCCTATGCTCCGCAGCGGAATTTTACGCCTCGTCTAAACGAACACTGCTAAATTAAAGTGTAAGTCAATGGAGAAACGGCTCCGCTGCGGATTAACGCTGCGTAGTGTCCGCAGCGGAATTTAAGTGAAATTCCGCCACGTGTGAACCCAGCCTAAAAGACGCCTCGAAAAACGCGAGTACGAGCAATTACGTCTGAAATTCAGGAGCTGTTTACTCCTGAAAACAGCTCCGTAATTTCAGACGTATTTGCCGTTGCCGTGTGAACATACCCTAAAAGCTCCATGCTCTCAGCTACCGGAGCGAGCAGGATCAAAGTCAGCATCGATCCCACCCGTTTAACCTCTCAGATGTTAAATAATGTTATAGTTTTAGGCCATGTTCACACGCTAAACTAAAAACGGCTGTAAAATACGGAGCGCTGCATCTCAGTGGTTTTAGAGGGCTCTTACCCCATCGGCACAACCGCGATGCGATCGCGGGGTGCCGATGGTTTTTATGGCAACTTGGGGCCCTAACAAAGGCCCCCAGTTCTGCCTTTAGTGAAGGCCTGTTAGGGTATGTTCACACGGCAAACTAAAAACGTCTGTAAAATACGGAACTGTTTTCAAAGGAAAACAGCCTCTGATTTTCAGCCGTTTTTAAAGTATCAGGCGTTTTTTGATGCGTTTTCTACGGCCGTTTTTGGAGCTGTTTTTCTATTGACCCAATGGAAAACTGCGCCAAAATCGGCTCAAGAAGTGACATGCACTTCTTTTTTATGGGGCGTTTTTTTATGCGCCATTTTCTCAAACTGCTGCGTAAATAAACGCCCCGTCAGAACGAAACGCCATTTTTCCCATTAAAATCAATGGGCAGATGTTTGAAGACGGTCAGCTTCCGTATTTCGGGACGTTTATGGCTGAAAATAAGCGGTGTGAATAAACCCGTAACAGACGCCTGTCATTTTTATACTGACCGGCATTAATACACAGCAATACAGAAGTACAAAAAAAAGTTCAAAAAAGTTTAATAATAAATAAAAATTCCAATAAAAAAAATAAAAATTAAAAACCCACTTTTTCCCCTTACAAAATGCTTTAATTTTTACATTATTTAAAAAGTTACACATATTTGGTATCGCTGCTTCCGTAACGACCCCAACTATAAGGGTATGTTCACACGGCTCCAAACATCTGCCCATTGATTTAAATGGGAAAAATATTGTTTCGTTCTGACGTGGTGTTTTTTTACGCGGCCGTTTGAAAAAACGCAGTGTAAAAAAACGCCCCGTAAAAAAGAAGTGCATGTCACTTCTTGAGCTGTTTTTGGAGCCGTTTTTGTGTCAATAGAAAAACAGCTCCAAAAACAGCTACAAAAAACGCATCTAAAAACGGCTGAAAATCAGAGGCTGTTTTCCTTGAAAACAGTTCTGTATTTTACAGCTGTTTTTAGTTTGCCGTGTGAACATAGCCTAAGGCTTTATTCACAGGAACGTTTTATACGTCCGTTGCCCGGACCTATGTTAGTGAATGGGGCCGTTCAGACTGTCAGTGATTTTCACGCAGCGTATGTGCGCTGCGTAAAACTCACGACATGCCCTATACTTGCCCGCGTTTCGCGCAGCACCCACTCATTGAAGTCAATGGGTGCGTGCAAATCGCGCTCAGCACACGGAAGCACTTGCGGGTGCCGCGCGTGATTCGTGCAACAGCAGTAAAATGAATTAATGAAAACAGAAAAGCACCTCGTGCTTTTCTGTTTGTAAACATAAAACCAGAGTGTCATAATGAAGCCGCGCACCATATGCTGATGTCACACGGAGCTTTTGCGCGCACAAAATGCAGTGTTTTTTGCGCACGCAAAACTGACACGTCCGTGTGAATAAGGCCTAACAGGCATTCACTAAAAGCAGAACTGGGGGCCTTTGTTAGGGCCCCCGGTTGCCATAAAAACCATCGGCACGCCATGATCGCATCGCGGGTGTGCCGATGGGGTAAGAGAGGGAGCCCCCTCCCTCTAAAACCACTGAGATGCAGCGCTCCGTATTTTACAGCCGTTTTTGTTTAGCGTGTGAACATGGCCTAAACCTATAACATTATTTAACCTGTACGATGAACCCTGTAAAAAAAAAAAAATTAAAAATAAAAAACAATGTCAGAATTGCTGTTTTCTGTTCATCCTGCCTTCAAAAAAATTTGATAAGAAGTGATCAAAAGTCGCATGTACGCCAAAATGGTACCAATGAGAGCTAAAAGTCGCCCCGCAAAAAACTAAAAAGCCCTCACACAACTGTCGGCAGAAAAATAAAAACGTTACGGCTCTTAAAATATGGTGACACAAAAACAAGCGTTTGCACTGTGTAAACGTAGTAAAACATAAAATTTCGTTTTTCTTTCAATTACCCCGCAAAAAAGTTAAGAAACGTTAATCAATAAGTGATATGCACCCCAAAATAGCGCTATTAAAAAATACAACTTGTCCCGCAAAAAAACAAGTCCTTAAACAGCTTTGTCGACAGAAAAAGAAAACATTTTGTAGCTCTTTGAAAGCGATGATGGAAAAAAACGGAAAAAATTGCTTGCTCAGTAAGGCCTAAAATAGGCTGGTCACTATGGGGTTAAACTCTGTGACGAATTGATACACAAAGTTTAATCGATTTTCAATTGTACAATCAATAAGCTTTATTTCAATAAAACCAATCACTCCCTTTAAATCCTTTAGGCTGAGTTCACACGTCACAGATTTGCCGCAGATTTTGTGGTGGATTTGACGCAGATATTAAATTATCCTTTTGCACTGCAAAGAGTAAAATGCGCAATGAAAATTTGCACCAAATCCGTGACCTGAGACCTCAACCTTATTGTAATCTATGGGGGGCTGTGACTACTAGGACCCTCCCTGTGTACACGGAGTTCCCTCAGGTATTGCAAAGTAATTCAGTTCCTATTACAAACTTTGAGCATGTAAAAATATTTTATTTATTTCCATTATCTTTATAAAATATGAGAATACCCTCATTTGATAATCAGATTATTTAAAGGGGTGTGGGTAGGCGTGACAGCGCCACACCTGTTTACAGGTTGTGTGTGGTATTGCAGCTAAGTCCCATTCACTTCAATAGAGCACAGCTGCAATACCAGACACAACCCGTGGACAGGTGTGGCGCTGTTTCTAGAAGAAAGTTTTCTAATCCTGGATAACCCCTTTTAAGGGTCTATCTTCCTATGTTAGACATTATAAAAATGAATCCTAACGGGGTTGACTTTTTTTTTAACTTCCTTAGATCTTGTTCACACAATGCAGATGTGCTGCAGATTTTTTTTTCACATTTTTTTTAGTTTCAAGACTAGGAACGGAACCTAAACAGAAGAAATATATAAAGGAAGACCTTAAAGTGTCTCTTCTTCTGGATCCAATTATGGTTTTGGCTTAAAAAATTGCATGCAAAATCTGCATTAAGTCTGCAATGTGTGAACAAGGCCTTAAGGCTATGTTCACACGCATCTCACGAGTCAATAAAAAACGGCTCCAAAAACAGCTCAAGAAGTGACCTGCACTTCTTTTTCGTGGGCGTTTTTTTACGCGGCCGTTTTCTCAAAACAGCCCCGTAAAAAAACGGCCCATCGGAACAGAACGCCGTTTTTCCTATTGAAATCAATGAGGAGATGTTTGGAGGCGTTCTACTTCCGATTTTTCGTCCGTATACGGCCGGAAAATACAGTTGAAAATAAGCCGTGTGAACATACCCTATGGGCTAATCACGCGTCATCTCCGCACAGAACCCGCAGCATAAATTGACGCTGCAGAATTGACTTCACTTTCCGCACTTTTCTGTGTCTTTCTTCCGCATCGTGTGGCTGAGATCTACTAAATCTCATTCACTTTGCTGCTATTGTAAACGCTGCAGAATTTCCTCACAGAATTAATTGCGGAAATTCCGCACCGTTTAGGCTACGTGGGAACCCGGCCCAAGGGTGTATTCACACATTCAGGTTTTATGCAGTTTTTGAAGCCCAAACCGGGTGGGATCATAAAGGGAGAGAACGTTTATAAGAAAGACCTACTTCTCTTATTTGAAGTCACTCCCGGTTTGGGTTTCAAAAACTGCAACAAAATACCTGAACAAAACCTGCAGGTGTGAATAGACCCTAACCAGGATTAAACCATGTTCCCTTTTATAAGCTGCAGCAGCACAATGCTCCGTATATATACGAATAGCTGAGGTCTGTATATATTATCTAATGACGCGTGTGATGATATTTCACTGCACATATACTATAGCATCATCGGAGAAGGCAGCAGCAGCCCCCCCCCCTCCTCCCGCCGCCTCCTTTATTGTGGACCGGCAGGCAATTGGTTTGCATTGCAGGAGATGGTTGTGAGCAGGGAGTGAATCAGCTGTATTCTTTACCCATAATGCAGACCGCCTGACGTCAGACTGTCAGGGCAGGGAGGGGAAGGAGCGCTGCCTGCCTCCTATTCCCACACTTACAGCAGAGCTGGGAGGTGCCTCGTCTGCAAGAACCATCATCATCATCATCATCACCACCACCTCTATAATGGGATGGAGGGGTTCCTCTGACATCCAAGCTGGCGAGCATCATCATCACCATTAAGGATCACCCCACGACCACTGCAGGTGTGTTCAATCCATATGAGCGAGAAAAATGATCCAGGGTATCCTTACAGGGTGGGGGAGGAAGGAATCAGGTGCATAGATCCTATAGAGTAGCAGACAAAATGCATATATCTTGGCCGAGGTCTGGCCATCTTTAGGACGTAGGAGAAACCCCTATAGGGGATTCTCCTAATTATACGCACCCTAATAGGGCTTAATGCCCCGATAAAAATGTATGCAGATCAGCAATATAGTCAATATCCCAACTGATGCTGGTACCAAGGGGTTATATGGATATTATAAGACTTTGACGTCTGCATGTTCTTCTAGATAAGAATCCTATATATGACCTATATACCAAATATAGAGGCCATTCTGTCATCGTGATTTCTGCTGGTCAGCAAGGCCATAATGATGATACAAATGGGATGTTAGAGGCGATACATCAAGGGTTAAACGAGCGGCCTGGTCACTAAAGTAATTCTTGTTTTTGCAGATGGAGACTGGTGCTGCATTGCATTGGCACAGATAGGAACCCACACAGTGGCGACAGAAGGCCGGGACCCCGGGTGCAAGAACAATTGATGTAAATAATGTACTGGCATCCGTGTATTTAGCTTTCATGTAGGGATCCAATAAGTTTCCCAGTAACGGCGAGAATAAATCGTTATTATTGGCTGATATAGAACGAAGAAAATTCCATTACTTTTTAACCAACCCGAATTGTAACTTAAATCCAAGTTGTCTTACAAGACGAAGTCAATGCATCGGATCCCCGGAGGACAGGGCAGCCATTAGAAAAGGGCTTGAGTTTAATATAGTACCCCGATTCCATTGACTGCTGCTCAAGGACCGCTCTTCAAGATGATGGAGATACAGATTGACGATGGGGTGGTGTACCAGGACGACTATTGTTCGGGATCGGTTATGTCAGAACGGGTGTCGGGGCTGGCGAACAGCATCTACAGGGAGTTTGAGCGTCTGATCCAATGCTACGATGAGGAGGTGGTAAAGGAGCTGATGCCGCTAGTGGTCAATGTCCTGGAGAACCTTGACGCTGTCTTGACGGAGAACCAAGAACATGAGGTGGAGTCGGAGCTCCTGAAGGAGGACAACGAGCAGTTGCTGACGCAGTATGAGCGGGAGAAGGCCCTAAGGAAGCAGGCTGAGGAGGTGGGTGTCAGGGTCATTAATTGTCCTTGCTATGGTTTGGTTGCTGACTATGGCTCCAAGAGCTAGCACTCTATTCGGCTGCTTGGTTGTCACTTGGCATTCAAGACATGATGAATCACATCTTTTTAGTATGCCCTTTTGGTCTTTGCAATGTTTGCATAGTAGAATTTGTCGCCCTGCCTGCATCACAAGTAATGAGCGTCAATGTGGCCTCGTTGCGACTCCCAGGTTGCCACGACCGCCACATGACAGTTGCAAGAAATATAGCAGGTTCGGTTTTCTTGCGACTTTAGTGTCACGGTAACCTACGGTTCAACCAACCCACATTGACATTCATTACCTGCAATGCAGGCAGGGCGACACATCAATCTTTGGTGGTGCCGAAGCGAATCTTAAAGGGATATTCCAACTCTGACTTACTGGGTCTCATTTATTGAAACCTGCTAAGGGCAGAGAAAAAAACTCTTTGCCCTTGGCAATCAATCAGATCATTGCTTTCACTGCCTAAGGCCTTATTCAGACGAACTACAATTTGGCTGCTGAAGGGATATTTTGGCCGGACAAAACTCCCGCTTGCGATTGCCAGGGTTTCAGGTACCAAACCTGTTATTGATCGCTGATCGCCAGGGCAATTTTTCAGGGCTGTTCCGGTGAGACCACCCCTTTAAGAATAAACAAACTGGACAACCATAAAGTTTGTAGTGTCAATGCCAGTTACTCTGTAAACTGCACCCAATTTGGAGATGTATATAGTACCTGGATTATAACTAATCTATGTATAAATACATACGTAATCTATAGTTTACTGACATGTTCCAGGGGATTCGGTCTCCCCGCACCCTCAAAATTCCTGCTTGCAGAATATTAGGAAAATCTTCAGGTGCCACAAAGCCAAAGATATGTAGGCTCTGTTCACATCTGTGTCATGGCTTCCGTTTATAAGAAATGCCACAGCGCTGGGCTGGATCTGTCTTACAATAAATACAGGGCCTGACTTATAATCGGGTCCGTCGGGGTTCCATCGACATTACCGTCGTATAATGGCAAGAAACTCACTTTGTTGCCCATAGACAAGTACAGTAGGATAGAATAGCTATATGCGGGCAATGTTCAGTATAGAATTTTTTACTTTACGGAGAACAGTTTGAAAGGGTATATACATCTTTGACATCTATGACATATCCATAGAATATGCCATGAATGTGTGATAGATGCGGGTCCCACCTCTGGAATCCCCACCTATCATGAGAATGAGGATCTCCGACCCATCCTGCCTGGCTTTCTGGGCAGGGAGTGAAGAATCCCCCTTAATCCCCTGCTGAATAAAAAAAAAACATCATCTATGTAACGCATCCAGGAGACAACCACCCCTGCAGAAGTGACAGCCTGGGCCTGGATTTAATCTCAGTCCCAGAACCCCAGAAATAAGTTGGTATAGGACAAGGCGCACATTGCTCCCATCACCATGCTTTGGGTCTGTAGAAAATATTGATCCCTAAATATGAAATAATTGTGTGTCCGTTTTGCGTGCGTAAAAAACACAGGATTTTTCTTGAGTTGCAGTTCCGTGTGACATCCGTGTACGGTGTGCAGTGGTTTTTACGCGTGTATGTCATCCGTATGTCATGCGTTTTTTACGTCAGCAAAAAAAACGGACAGAGGCGTTTTTCTTTTTCTCATCATTCCTTTAGCAACTGATGCGTGAATCACGGACAGCACACGGATGTGCGTCCGTGTGCTGTCCGTGATATTCACGCACCCATTGACTTCAATGGGTGCGTGATGTGCAAAAAACGTACAAGAATAGGATATGCAGTGAGTTTCACGCTGCGTGAAAAACACTGAATGTCTGAATGGCCCCATTGAATTGCATAGGTCCGTGTGATGTCCGTTGTTTTAATGCGCGTAACACGGACGTGAAATACGCTCGTGTGAATAAGGCCTTAGGCTAAGTTCACACTACCGTTACTACACGTTTACCTCTCTCTTCCGTCAGAGGAAGAGAGGATCGATACATTAAACGGAAAGCAACGGTTCCCTTAGAATTACTATTGACTTCAATGTTAATTATTTTGTATCAATTGCTTTCCGTTTGTCTCCGTTTGCTAGGTTTCCGTTTTATTTTGAACGGAAACAAAAGTGAAGTCTGCAGAACTTTTGTTTCCGTTAAAAAAAAAAGCGGAAACCTATCGAACGGTGACAAACGGAAAGCAACTGATACAAAAGAATTACCATTGAAGTCAATAGTAATTCTAACGGAACCGTTGCTTTCCGTTTAATGTATCGATCCTCTCTTCCTCTGACGGAAGAGAAGTAAACGTATATTAATGCTAGTGTGAAAGAAGCCTTAGATCCAGTTAATACATGGGTGTCCTGTGGCAGAAAAAAACAAACACCCCATTTCTTATATATTTATTTTCTGCTTTTGATGGATGTGCCTACTTATAAATCTACCATGCTAAACCTATTTATAGGCCATGTTTATCCTGAGGAAGGCAAAAAAAATACCTGTGAGGAATTAGCTAATTATTCTCATATAAGGAGGAAAAATTCCTTCCCGACGCCAGATATGGCAATCGGATCAAATCCCAGTATCAATACTCAAATCTAACCTACCTGATAAAATTTTTTTTTTTTTTAAATGATTTAGAGTATTTTTTTTAAATTGATATTTCTGTGTAAATTTATTTCAACTAAACCTTATTTGAGGCAGTGTTGATCCAGAGGAAGCGATGGGCTAATTGTCCTCATATAAGGGGGGAAAATTCCATCCTGACCCCAAATATAGCAATTGGAATTAATCCCAGGATTAATCTCCATCTTTCTCTACTAGATTGGCCTGATGAAGACACCAGTCCGGTGTTGAAACGCGTAGCCCTTGACATTAAATCCTTGCCGTGATGTTTGTCTAAGTCCTTCAATTTTCTGTCCATCATTGCAGCGCCGGTAGTCCTATTTTTTATTATTTTAAAGTATCCATTCTCTACTATGGGGCAGATTTATTCAGACTGGCGTTCTATACACCAGTCTTAATATAAAGAGCACTGGAGTAAAATGCGTCTAATTTATTTTAAGAAATTAGGCCCATCTCTGAATGTCCGTGTGCCAGAAAGGGAAATTTCCGCCAGCTATGAGCTGGAGTAGATGTTCACTATAATTTACACCAGTTTCTGGTGTAAATTATAACAAATTTGTCACCAGATAGAAACCAACCACAGGCCGCTCCTGGGAGCGTAGAGGTTCTTCAGGCTGCAGAGGTGTCAGATGCCAGACAGGAATTGGAAGGTGCTAAGTCTAGGGCCTGGGGCAGTAACACGATGGCAAAGGTGTAGCATGAAGAGGGTACAGAGAGAGATGATGTTCTAGGGCAGTCGAGATCACATACAGCAGCAGGGAAATGGGTCACGGGTCAGGAGGCACGAAGTTCTGGGCAGTAGGCACGAATCATCCTGCAAGACATGACCGGAAGACGTCTCAAAATATCATCACGCATATCTACTGGAGCTGTTGTTATTTTAGGGCAATAGTCGGTATATTGAACAGCTATCCGCTATGTAACATCAGATATGATAGGTGTCCTGTGCGTATAGTGGCCCCTTACCAGATGGTCATGAATTCCTTCACAGTCCAGATATTCTCATAAAGTTGGGAAGAAGCAAAGACCTAGTAAATGGCAGAGACAGAGGGAGAAAAGAAAGGGCAATGATGGGGAACACAAGGTGAGGAGAACATCTGAAGAGTGTTATCCCCAGAGGAAGAGGGTCCTTACCGGGTCCAGCTTGGTGACATAAAGATAAATTCGGCCACGGGATGAAGGACTTTCTTATCCTACGGCGACTGCAGATGTTGGTTCTCCAGAACTTGCTCAAATGGAGGCTGTGCCCTTCTCTTCTCCAGTTCTTCCCAGCCGATGGTGGAAAAGAATGGATGTTCTCTGATGTTCCATCAGACACCCAAGCGCTTCTTAGGACTCCTCTTATGCAGCTGTTTCTTTGCAAGATGTTTCATGTCAGCATTAAGCCAAGTTGGGAATTTAGGCTTCTCGCTGGTGATGGCTTTATAAGCCATTTGCTTGACAGGGCTGCTACCATCCTGGACATCATAATCCCCAGGCTACAAAAGTCAACTACTGCGCCTAATCTTTTTTCTGAGATGCATCTCAGGGGCCATGTAATAAAATGTTCCCGTCACTGCATGGATCTTATTGGAGGTGGTGACGCCATCTTGGGCCAGCCCCAGGTCGATGATACGGATGTGGCCTGCTGCATCCAACATGATGTTCTCAGGCTTTGCTCTCTGCAAAGAAATAAGACAGATGAGACATAAAGACAAATCTGACCAGGGATACAAGAGATGGAGGACAGAAAGCAGGGTAAAATATTTCCAACATGTAAATGCGAAAGAGAGAAGGGGAAAGTTCTTCTTACCTGTGGATACTATTGTGTCCATGGAGGAACTGGAGGCCACACACCATCTCTGCCGTGTAGAACCTGATGGGGAGAGCAGAGTGTAGTCTCATTATTATTAAATCCTTCTCTAACAATTCCCTAATATGGTATGATCTGATTCTGGGTAGTCACCAGTAGAGAAGAGGTGCTGTTCATGGCAGCCTGTATTTTCTCCACCCCGTCAGTCTCTTCAGTCCCGGCTGCTCCCAGGTCTTGGCTCCTTATCCGTCAATCCTCAGTCCTTGGCTCCTCTTCTCTTCTTCTTGACCTTCTTGAATCCTGTGATGCTGTCCTCTTTTTGTCTTCTCTCTTCTTCTCCTCGCAACATTTTGGCTAATTTCTTCCGATCTGTAGACTTCCGTCCGATCGCTGCCATCGACAATTGGAAGTAAATGACAGATGTTTATAGGGGCCCTGACACTGTTTATAGGGAGACTTTGGATCTGTTTATAGAGGCATTGGCACTGTTTAAAGGGACACCTTGGCACTGTTTATGCGTATACCTTGGCACTGTTTATAGGGACTCATTGGCACTGTTTATAGGGACACCTTGACACTGTTTATAGGGACACCTTGACACTGTTTATGGGGACACCTTGACACTGTTTATGGGGATACCTTGGCACTGTTTATAGGGACACTGCCACTGTTTATAGGAACACCTTGGTACTGTTTATAATATCATGTATTACAGGTATATAGAATAGACTTGGGATTGACCTGGCATTGTTATAGATATGTTATAGCTGGTGTTGGTATACATGTGGGATACAGGTGATACTGTTGTAACACCCGTCGGACACTTTACATAGCGTGGCAGGTCTAAACATTTTCTCTAATAGGATTGCTAGCGCACTCACAGAGGTCAAGACGACAATTTCACGCATGGCCATAAAGGGGATACCGGTAGTCTGAGACGCTCCGCTTGACACTGCTGATTCCTGTAGGCAGATATAAGCACAGTCTTTCCTGTGGAGTAGATGGGCACAAGCTGGTAAAATCCCGGGCCACTTTAATTGGCCTTATTTCCCAATCCCGTTCTTTGCTAAAGGCACGAAAAAATAATGTGAACCAAAATTCTGTATCCTCTTAAAATGTTCTATACTATAAATTTGATGTATCGTGAGGATGGGACTAAACATTTCACTCTATGGGGGCCAGAAAATTGTAATGGAGGCCCTGGATTCAGGAATGATAGAAATCGTGGCCGCAATCGCTTCCGACATGAATAGAAACTATTTACCTGATAGATTTACTCACAATGCAATTTTCTAATGTGTCAGATGTCCATTAGTGCATTTCTAAGAATATAGATTAATAGCATAGAAAATTATGCACTTGTCCCTGTGATAGACTATTAATGAGCAGCAAAATTAGCATATGTAAATGACCCTCAATGGCCTGTGACCTATCGTGGGATACATCATTAGTGAGCGCTATTTGCTCCAGATAACGAATGATGTTTACAGTTCTGCAGACGCATTTTGTGTGTGAAATGATATTTACTCTTCCCACCGGGTTATAGAATTAAATATTAATTGACTGAAAATAAGAAGTAAATATCTGGCAGGGATTTTATTTTCTGTTATCCGCCATACCAGAGTGTGTGGATTGTGTGAATTTTCCTTCACTTAAAGGTGTATTCCCAAATCAGACTGGGATCCCCCGATCCCTGTCCTGCCTGGAAATAGGTGTGAGTCCCAGAGCTGGGTCCCACATCTAACAGACATTTATGGGTTATCCTGTGGATATGTCATATATGTCTGAGTTGGGAATAACCCTCTAAATCTCAGTGTTGTAAGTTCAAGCGACATCTTGGGAAATCAAACATTTGTTTATTTGATAAAAATCCAATGTATTACACTCCTGTTCATGCAGCTATATCCCATGTAGTAGAAGTTAGCTACTTCCTCCCTCGCTGATGTCACCAAAGGCTTTGTAACGTTATAAGCTATAAATTAGGATGAAGGCTCTGGACTGCCTTTCATATCCCTTATGGACACCAGATCGATCATGTGTCACACTCTACAGACCTAAACTAATCAAGCATGACTGGGTGACGGGGGAAACTAGCCCCACAAAAACAAATATGGCTGACAATGGGCTGATATGTGACCTGAAAGGGGTTGGGCAGTGAATCTTTGCTGCTGAGGCAGTTAATTGTCCAATATATATATATATATATATATATATATATATATATATATATATATATATATATATATATATATATATATATACAGTGAAGGAAATAAGTATTTGATCCCTTGCTGATTTAGTAAGTTTGCCCACTGTCAAAGACATGAACAGTCTAGAATTTTTAGGCTAGGTTAATTTTACCAGTGAGAGATAGATTATATATAAAAAAAAATAGAAAAATCACACAGTCAAAATTATATATATTTATTTGCATTGTGCACAGAGAAATAAGTATTTGATCCCCTACCAACCATTAAGAGTTCAGCCTCCTCCAGACCAGTTACACGCTCCAAATCAACTTGGTGCCTGCATTATAGACAGCTCTTACATGGTCACCTGTATAAAAGACTCCTGTCCACAGACTCAATGAATCAGTCTGACTCTAACCTCTACAACATGGGCAAGACCAAAGAGCTTTCTAAGGATGTCAGGGACAAGATCATAGACCTGCACAAGGCTGGAATGGGCTACAAAACCATAAGTAAGACGCTGGGTGAGAAGGAGACAACTGTTGGTGCAATAGTAAGAAAATGGAAGACATACAAAATGACTGTCAATCGACATCGATCTGGGGCTCCATGCAAAATCTCACCTCGTGGGGTATCCTTGATCCTGAGGAAGGTGAGAGCTCAGCCGAAAACTACACGGGGGGAACTTGTTAATGATCTCAAGGCAGCTGGGACCACAGTCACCAAGAAAACCATTGGTAACACATTACACCGTAATGGATTAAAATCCTGCAGTGCCCGCAAGCTCCCCCTGCTCAAGAAGGCACATGTACAGGCCCGTCTGAAGTTTGCAAATGAACATCTGGATGATTCTGAGAGTGATTGGGAGAAGGTGCTGCGGTCAGATGAGACTAAAATTGAGCTCTTTGGCATTAACTCAACTCGCCGTGTTTGGAGGAAGAGAAATGCTGCCTATGACCCAAAGAACACCGTCCCCACTGTCAAGCATGGAGGTGGAAACATTATGTTTTGGGGGGTTTCTCTGCTAAGGGCACAGGACTACTTCACCGCATCAATGGGAGAATGGATGGAGCCATGTACCGTCAAATCCTGAGTGACAACCTCCTTCCCTCCACCAGGACATTAAAAATGGCTCGTGGCTGGGTCTTCCAGCACGACAATGACCCGAAACATACAGCCAAGGCAACAAAGGAGTGGCTCAAAAAGAAGCACATTAAGGTCATGGAGTGGCCTAGCCAGTCTCCAGACCTTAATCCCATCAAAAACTTATGGAGGGAGCTGAAGATCTGAGTTGCCAAGCGACAGCCTCAAAATCTTAATGATTTACAGATGATCTGCAAAGAGGAGTGGGCCAAAATTCCATCTAACGTGTGCAAACCTCATCATCAACTACAAAAAACGTCTGACTGCTGTGCTTGCCAACAAGAGTTTTGCCACCAAGTATTAAGTCTTGTTTGCCAAAGGGATCAAATACTTATTTCTCTTTGCACAATGCAAATAAATATATATAATTTTTACAATGTGATTTTCTTTTTTTTCTTTTTATATAATCTATCTCTCACTGGTAAAATTAACCTAGCCTAAAAATTCTAGACTTTTCATGTCTTTGACAGTGGGCAAACTTACAAAATCAGCAAGGGATCAAATACTTATTTCCTTCACTGTGTATATATATATATATATATATATATATATATATATATATATATATATATATATATATAGTTTTTTATTTTTTTTACATGCAAAAGAAAATCTAGGCACATATGTCAGGACAAATGGTTCAGATAAGCAATTCATTTTGGATTTGACAAAGAGCACGCAGAAGCCAGGAGCAATATGCGCGTTGTATCATTATGGGACTTCATTTACATACATTGAGACTCATTTAATGGAGTGTTTTGCAAGGCAGTGATTTCTCATGATGCTGCTGCAATTTTATATAAATGAACCTGGAAGCAAAGCTCTTCATGCTAGCAATGCAAATGACGGAGGTGGCGACACAACAAGCTGGAGACTGATAGAGCAAAGCAATGATCATGCACACGACCGTAGTTTTCATCCATAATTACAGATCCGTAATTACAGATTCAATTGCGGACCCATTCATTTCTATGGGTCACGGACATCTTTCCTTATATTTACTGATGTGTGTCTGGGCCGTAGAAATGATCCGCAAAATACAGAACATGTCCTATTCTTGTCTGCAATTGCGGCACGGACTCGCCCTTAAAAGTCTATGGGCGCGTCCGCAATTGTGGATGGCTACGGATGCATCCGTCATTTGTCACTTTTTCGGATCTGTAAATACGGATGCACTAAGGACTGTACTTGCGGACAGCGTGCCAGATATGTGGATGATTACGGATCCGTATTTGCGGCAGTAAAAACCCTTGCGGTCGTGTAGATGAAGCCTTATTCTGTTCATTTGGGGGCTCTTTAAAGGTGCACACTGGGCAAAACTATATTGCCTTATTCCTAGGTCAGAGCCTAAAGGGGTGGAGCATGACACAGGAATTCCACAAACGCCAAACAAAGCAATCCCTGTGTCATGCATCCCTAAGGACTATGTGTGCTACTATACACAGTCCGTATATATGGCATCGCCATGTGCATAAACCCTATGCTGCATAGATGGTCTCATATCTTCTGAAAAAAAAGATCCTCCATGTGCCTCTGTATCAAATTGAAAAGACACAGAAATACAATGTAGCGCCACAGTACGACTGGGAGCATGAGACCTGAATACAGTGGTTAATTAATACCACGGAGATGGAAGGACTCCTCCGACGCCTCTTCTTGCTAACCTACAGACAATAGAAGAGAAGGCGGAGGGAGTGGAGTAACACATGACTAGAATCAGACTACATAGGGTTTGTTTGTAGTCTGTTTCCGTGGAGACACATAGGCCTGCATAGGAGCTGTATTTACAAAATGGTTTTGTGTTTTTTTGAGCACAGGCTTACTTTTTTTAATGCACGTTTAGTGGAGCAATAGACTGAAGGAATCCAAAAGTGGACATACCCCTTAATATGGGATTTTTTTTCCATTATATTTTTACATTTTTGGTCAATTTCCTGATAGTGATTATCATAATGGCAACTGTAGACATCTATTGTTTGGAGGATTACTCAAAAGCATCTCTCTATAGGGAGATCTGGTTACTGTGTCCGTCTATTCTCTAGATCTGGTTTGCAATGATGCATCATGGTCTAGCTAGGGGGATGTAAGCGAGCAATGGGTCATCATGTGTAATGGAGAACTGTAGGACCGAAAGGGTTAATCTGAGCGATGATGTAATAGTGCAGGGAGATCGTGGATTATTCCCCGGGGGTACTATGGGCTTGGTCCGCTCATTATTATATTGTTAATCCTTTCAGTTTACCAGCCCCCGAGCCATTGTTTTAGGAATCCGAGACCGGATTTATCTCCGTCTAAGGAAAAGATTGAATCAATTCTTAGCGAACTTCAGTTTTTGCTTTCTTTTCTTCTAGTTTTTTTTATTGTTTTGTATCCCAAATATATAGAAAATTAGTTCTGTCAAAGGGTTAAATAAAGCATTCATTTATATCTGTTTCATCTCTTACTGGCTAATAGTTACCATTATAGCTGTCACAAGGGTGGCCACTCAGCTTTTCCTGACTTCTGAATGGCAAATCTGCCTAGTTATGCAGTGGTACGTTGACTGTTTTCTATATTACTGTAAAACCAGGGACATTTGCCATTTAGAAGTCTAGAAAAGCTGAGTGACATCCCCTGGGACCCATATTCAGAGTTTTTGGGGAGTGGGTGGGTTCTATTTAGTGACTGTCCACTTTTGAATATTTTATTTTATTTTAATGGGTTTAACATTCTGCACTGATTAATTTAATAATTTATGAAGATATATTTCCTGCATGACCAGAGTGAGAAGCTAAAACTCATATAGCCTGCAACCACCACTAGGGGGAGCTTACTGCATACGGTTTATACATTGACCTCAATAATATAACGGTAGACAGTAAGCTCCTAAGCTCCGCCTAGTGGTGGCTGCAGGCTATGTTTATATATATATGCAGCCAGAATTAATATGTGGTGCTGTAAATATAGATGGAGACACATTTAAAGAAGTTTGATTTTTTTGTGTAAAGTTAAAAAAAAAAAATAGCCAGTCGCATAATTATGGTTCTGGTGATTAAAATGATAGTGCGGGGAGAAGGGGAAATTAGCTACTAATATGTGGAACCCCTTTTAACTTGTATTATAAATTGTCTATGCATAAGAATTTCAACTAAGTCATGAATGGAGTTTTCTTTGTATGGCATTTGACTGTATTCCGGAAAACAATATGTGCTTTGTATGGCTTTACATAGATTATTCATGCAATCAAATTCAATGCTCCAATGTATCTAAAATCAATAAAATAAAAATGAAGCAACTTTGCGGATCGGTTTGATTAAAAGTATGCTACTGTTTTGTGCATGCAGCTGTTATGCAGACCTATGTGTATCCATGGTTACAGACTACAAACAAACCCTGTGCAGTCTGACTTTTCACCCAAACTTCTTAGTAAGTCCAACCCGTTATGTCACAATTTTGGATGGTCAAAGAGGTAGATGCAAATTGTGTATGTTCCAGATTAGGTACATGTCAGTTCCCAATGTATATGTCGGGAGGTTTGTTCACACTCCAAGGTTAAAATAGCTTTTTTAGCTCCCCAGAAATGTCCGGACGCAAATGGCGTTCCATTTATCATCCCTCAGCAGAACTGAAAATGTAATTGAATTGCGCATTTCTACTATGGCATTGGGGAAATAAATTAAAGGGGTCAACGTGATGTTGGATGGAAGAGTACCCGTGCCATCCTGCCGCCAGCGTGTAATGAATGGCTGCAGCTTGAGGCTACACATGACTAATGGTGATGAAGATGTCCGGTGACTGCAGACCCTGTGGTGATCGTACTAAATAGTCGCCCTCTCAGCAGCACTAGTCATGTCCAATGTTGTTTGATGTTTTAAAGTGACAGCAACAGTTTAATCTACTGATCCACTAACCATGGTGAGGATATAGAGGAGCAGAGGGGCCCCAGAGCAAATAGGGGAGTTCTATCTATCTATCTATCTATCTATCTATCTATCTATCTATCTATCTATCTATCTATCTATCTATCTATCTATCTATCTATCTATCTATCTATCACCAACCCACCTCCTATCTATCTATCTATCTATCTCATATCTATCTATCTATCTATCTATCTATCTATCTATCTATCTATCTATCTATCTATCTATCTATCTATCTATCTATCTATCTATCTATCATCTATCTATCTATCTATCTATCTATCTATCTATCTATCTATCTATCTATCTATCTATCCCATATCTATCTATCTATCTATCTATCTATCTATCTATCTATCTATCTATCTATCTATCTATCTATCTATCTATCTATCTATCTATCTATCACCAACCCACCTCCTATCTATCTATCTATCTATCTATCTATCTATCTATCTATCTATCTATCTATCTATCTATCTATCTATCTATCTATCTATCTATCTATCTATCTATCTATCTATCCATTCTTTCATGCCTTTGTGCATATACTAAAATGTATATCTGACCATCGCACCAATGCTAGGAATTAGCTGAGCAAGCATTTGGAAATCATTATGGCAGAGCAGAGGTTAACAGTGGCATCGGGTGGCTGAGGATATAAGTGCAACCATCCGTCTGCTCTGGATAAAGTGCCTGGAGGAAGCAGCTGGATTCGTGTTATCATTGTGAATTATTAATTGCCGGCAGGTAATATTACCTCTCGGTGCATTATCCCTCACACAAGGGAATCTTCACTTGCTGCTTCCTCATTACGTCTGCCCTGTCCTGTAGATTTTGTGATATGTAGATTTTAAATTACCACAAGGTTAATATTGAACCCAAAGACACAGCATTCGGATGTCCATTGAATGGTTTCAGCTACAACTAAAGCTTCAGATCCTTGAATGAGCCCTAAGACATATATCATGGGAATTGCGTAAATTGCAATCCTTAAATTGTGTGATTATGAAGCCATGTGTAGACAATCACAATCTATTGATAGGTTTCGGATTGCAGGCTGTAATACAACAGAATGTGGACCCTTAAAATGACATGGGGTTAAAATATGGACATTCACTTTAAAGGGAAAATCCATCCATCTGTAATATGCACATGATGGAATAAAAAAAAATATGGGGTTCAATCATTGTCTTGATTAATTTTTCTAAGATAACTTTATAGTAGTCAGAGCTTAGTTTTCCAGACACAGAGCAGTAAATCGCCTACATAGACATAAATTATGAAATTCTGACTACCTGATGCCACCACTAGGGGGAGCTTACTGTATACTGTTTTATTATTGAGCTCAATGTATACATGTATGCAATAAGCTACCTCTAGTGGCCGAAGGCAGTCAGAATTTTATCATGTAACCCTATGTTTGTGCAGATGATTTGGATCTCTTGTATCAGAAAATCGGAGCTCTGGAGACTATTAAGATTTAGAAAAAAAAAATAATCCGCACAGAACTTTGGACCTATATAGAAAAAAAATGGTATTCAAGGGTGTATATTTACTTTAAGGGGCTCAAAGGGATTCTATAGAACTCGAAGGCCCCCTTGTTTTGGACATTGGTGAGGCTTTGAGTTCTTGGCTGCCACTGGTGTCTCCCTTTGACTTGTCTTTTTGATGTGATGCAAGACTATTGAAGATGGAATTCCCCTTTAATTAACTCAACTACAGTCGGGAGACACCAGATTGGTCCACTATAGTAAATGACCCAACCTCATATCTCCTGAATATGGCCATATAGCCAAAGGGGCAGTTGTCCAGAAGAGCCTTTTAAATCCTTTGTATTATCGATTTGTGATGGTCCCTGTGGTAGGACCCCCACCTTAATTGCCTAGTCTGTCTTCATAAACTCCTTTAAGACTACTAACTAGAATAACAGAGCAGATAAATGGAAGACAGGAATGAATGATATATGCAAATGGAAATTCAAAAACTGTTGGAGCGTAAACATTAGACTTCAGGGCAAATCAATGCTTGTGTATTTCTACAGTTCATTCAGTCTCCAAAAAAATCAATTTATTCAGGTTTACCGTTATAGCTGGAATGTGCTGTGATATTAGTGGACCTGCTGATCGACAGGCGTTCAATACCCAAAACGGTTACTGCTAATTAGTGGTTTAGGAGGGAAATTATAATCTCAGCAATGTACATGATGTCAAGAACTAGTACTTAAGTCACCTCATGTCTCCTTCAGCTATTTCCAGCCAAGATGGAGAGTCAAACTTCCAAACTCATATGAGTGACATAACCATGTACAGTGTCAGTGTGAATGCCTTCTTATCTAGGCTTGAGCACTACAAAACCATTGCTCCCAGCTCCGTAGATATCATGAGAAAATAAAATTCAATTTTACTACAGGTGGTAAAATGAGACTAGGCTTTACTGTATTCTGCTGCGCTGACATCTAGTGGCCAATATGAAAAGTGTTAAAATATACTACTTTCTGAAGTCTGTGTTCTTTAATACATCAGTCATGACCAGCATACATTGTAGAATTATAGCTGTATGATGCTACGCTTTATCTGTATCATGTTATGACATTTGTACTGTAATGCTAGTCACATACATGGCTACTTATAGCCTCTGCATATAATCTGGCTGCCTGAGTCATGGCTAAATTTTTGTAGGACAGAAATATCTTCCAATACACCATTGTGAATGTATACAACATTAATGGCTATGGACGTACTGGATTTTTAGCAGTTTTAGTGACGCTTGTTGTTTTGGTAAACACAATTGGTATAGAAACCTCCAGTGGCCTTTGGGTGTATTGGAGTTCCAAAACTACTGGCATTAGATGAAACATTACACTGCCGCTGTATATTGTGGGTACTTTAGTTGCCTCTGCTATACTACAATACCCCTGTAGTTGCCTCCTGTTCGTGATTAATGTAGAAAATAGAGAATGAAGCGGCTGTAATCTGACAGTGGCTCAATTTTCTTTGATTTTCAAGGTGTGACCTAATCGGTTACCATGGATGAGATTTCCAGTCTCCATTTGGACTATAAATGACCAATGTCTTTTTGTGATCGGTAATCGGGAGATATTTTTTATATTTCGTTTTCTTTGCTTGCAGAAATTTATTGAATTTGAAGATTCGCTAGAACAGGAGAAGAAAGATCTTCAGTACCATGTGGAGAGCCTTGAATTCCAGTCCCGGCAACTGGAGCAAAAGACCAGAAACTATGCCGACCAGAGTATGTGTTCTAGCTGACTCATTTGTAGGCATTGTGTACAGTTGTACAATTGCTTCGTATAGACTATATATACCATGGCACTGCTATCGGGGCCCTAGATTGTGGAGGATGCGGGCAGCGCTAAACGGTGCCAATTCCTAACTCTGTGATTGGCACCTGGTGTGTGTGGGGGGGTTATATGATGGCTTGACCCTATCACCTAACTGACGAATGAGTGATGAGGGAGCTGTGTAATATTATACAGCCGCAACAGAGTTGCTAGTCCTATGGTTTCGCCAAATGGAAGACGACATAGGAGGATCTAAGGTAGGTATGGGGCATCGTTTGATTTTGCTATGTGCTCCTCCACCATTTTTTGTCTATGTGCATGTGTTTGTTAGCGTACATCACAGTTTCTCTCATAGACCGTCCATGTAATTCAGACACTAACCATACACTTGAGATAGAAGTCCCGATTCCAGGATTGGCCGACAGTCTTATGTTTATGGGGGTCCCTCAACTGTCCCACAAAGGCAGATGTGGGACAGAGGGAACGGTTTTTGTTGGATTTCAACATGCCCGATCCTTTGTTCCTGCAGGAGTCCGGCACCGGCTTATTCCCTCTCCCCATTGTAATAAACATGCATGCTTGGCTAAATTAAGCATGCATGTTTATGGTGGAGCTGGGAAATATAGCTGCTGGCCAACAGTTATCTCAAGTGTACGGTTTTAGGAATCTGTCCGTGATGTTTAAGTAAACTGTGTGCCTAAGGCTGGGCCTATATGTGGGATCCTTTGTGCCCTGGGGAGATAAGTGGTACCAGACATATCTGGCTCCCCCTTATGACCAATCCTGGCGTTCATATTTGTGGGGGGTCTCGCTTTAGCTATTTAAGTCCAGTTGTATGGCCAGTTTTACACTTTACAGTGACAGGTTCATAATGTCCTCACTTTTCATGGACTGTACTCTGATGGGCGGTGATCCTAGTGTGTGCTTGTGTATTGATAAGCCTTATAATCCTCAATCACTCTGCTGACTACTGTATTTTAGTTTCCAGGCTAGAAGAGCGAGAATCAGAAATGAAAAAGGAGTACAATGCTTTGCACCAGAGACATACTGAGGTAAATGGGGATGAAAGTATATGGATATGGCTTCTTTTCTTAAAGGGTATGTCCACCTTTTTAGCACCAGTTTTATATATAGTTATATGAGGCATTGAGAGACTTTGTAAATACGTTGTATAAACTGATCTTATGCTGATCCTGATTTACAGCCTGTGTTATACTCCAGAGCTGTATTCACAATTCTGCAGATGGTCATTGGGAAACAAGTGACGAGCATGTTGTCAGACACACCCCTAACTGAGCTCCTATAATTCAGTGGGACAGTTAATTTTAGAGTCCGCTGCCTGGTGTTAAAGACTTCACTTTTCAAAATGAAAATGATCTCTGTGCAGAAATTGATCCAACAAGGAATGCTTTTAGATTTCTGCTCTGAAGCTTGCAAAATTGAGAATACAGACTATAATGCAGGATCAGTACAAGATCAGTAATGTAATGTAATTTTTATGTAGATTAATTCTGTAAGTTAACGGTGAAAGGTAGATATTAACTTTAATGTGTCAATATCCACAGTTGTTCGTACCATTTTGGTGAAAATTATATTTCGTTCTCTGTGTGTGTCTTGCATAACAGCAGCAGCCCATTTGTTCACCTTACAGATGATCCAGACGTATGTGGAACACATTGAACGGTCCAAACTGCAGCAAGTCGCTGGGAACAGCCAATCAGATGGTGGCGTCACGGGCAGAAGGTGCGATTTTAATGAAATGACAATCCATAAAGTCTACATAACAGAACTTTTTTGTAATACATTTTAATCCAGATCCCACATCATCTTAAAGTGCATTCTATGGGGGGGATCCATTTCGGATAACCCTTTAAATTAATGGGCCACCATTCTTAGTGACATAGTTAGAATATTTAAGATTGCAGGGAAAATAGGCTGGGCATGGTACTATTGGACAGTAAATGGCACTTTGACTGGCAGGGAGCGTCTGCCCTAAGGGTCCACGGAAAGGCATACCTCCCAACCGTAATGTTTTTCATGGGATAGTCATTTAGAACAGACCCCAAAAGTGATAGGGCTTATGCAAATATGCCCAAAGTGGGCTTTTTTGGAGGTCTGCGGATGTTTTTGGGCGGGACGGGGCTTAAAACTGTCCTGCGAATAGAGATTCACATCTTTGGAGGTATGCACATGGCATTGCTGAATGCACGGACCCTAAACAGTGGCACACAAAGTTTTTATTTGCCTATAATACACACCCATGGGTACATTGTATGCCTTCGTATAGTGCCACTATAATGCGGCAGTTACATTATGGAGCATCAGTGGTATGTTGGCACCGTATTATGGATCCGTACTTATTTGCAGATATTCTCACTTAATTTTAGCTCTCTAATCGCCAAGGGAAGGGCTGGTTAGTGGGTGATTCAAATGTACCCAGTTGCTTATGATCTGAAAGGAACTGAATATGCCAAGGTGGCGGCAAAACTTGTCTAAAGTCAAGTCTAAATATTGAACAGGAACAAAGATGCAGCTCCCTACATGTAAATACTTAGCATTTTAAAGCGACCCTCTGGTCTCAGAACAAAATTATAAATATGATGGGGTATATGGAGTTATTTTACCTGGTGCCCTCCAGTTGCCCCTCTCCGCCGTTTTAGAGTCCCCACTGTGTTGTCTCAATATGGCTGCAGCGCTTCTCAGACTGAGTCTAAGACACTCCCTCTGTTCACGGATTGGACGGAACTTCTCACGTGAGCAACGCTGCGGCCATTTTGGAACAGCACAGAGGGGACCCTAAAACGGCGGATCCACGGCAGAGGGGCACAACTGGAGGGCATCAGATAATATTACTCCATATACACCATCACACTTAAAATTTTATCCTGGGACCGGAGGGTCGCTTTAAGGAAAGAATGAAGTGACCACAGAACGTGCATTGTTGCCATTTCATTTCTATGTACACATTTTTTTTTTCTGTCTGTACTGGCGTCTGCTTGCGATATTGCGCTCAGTGACACACATGCATGTTTATGGGGGTGCTGTTTGTAAAAAGCACATTTTGTAGTAAAAGATCCATTTTGTTAACACAAAACACATGAACAGGTAAAATGAAACTCTGCTTTCACAAAACGTAGATTTACAAAGTTATATTAAACAACATAAAATATTACTCTGTACCACCAAATTGCATTCTGTGTTACAAAATGATATTATGTGTCACAGAATGTCTTTTTTTTTTTTGTCACAAAAATGTTATTCTTTATCACGGAATGGTATTGGGTGTTACAAAATGACATTCTTTACCTTAAAATACCATTATGTGCCACAGAATGCCATTTTGTAACAAAGTATATTTTGTGGCACAAAAAAACTATTTTTGAGATCAAACTGTGATACAGGATTAAGTTTTGTCATTGTTGGGTTTAATCTGACTTCAGAAAATTAATTTCTTTCTACAAATGTGTACTGTTTACAAATGGCGCCCCATAGTTGGTTGCACACCGCTCCTTATTAGACCTTATTCACACGGCCTTGTTCGGTCCGTGTCGGCCGCAATCCCTGGACCGAACACAGTTCAGGGAGCCGGACTCCTAGTCATTCATGACGCTGTGCGTCACTGCCTACCCGTGGGACTACCGCCCCACATTGAAAAAGTGATTACAGTAAGGGACAGTATCCTGCGGGGAGGCAGGGACTTCTAGCATCATACTTAACTATAATACTAGGAGTCCGGCTCCCTGAACTGTGTTTGGTCCAGGAAATGCGTCCGACATGCGGTCCGTATCTCACGGACCGAACACGGCCGTGTCAATAAGGTCTTACTGACCTTCATGCGTGTCTCTGTGCCACACCGCTGTCACGCTTGCTTATTTAATTTATTTTTTTGCACATTTTTATGCATGAAATGGGCATCTAACCGCTGTTTTCTTGTCTTGCTTCTCGTGCTGTGGCCGCTGTGTTTTGGGTGTTTTGTCTGTGAATTGTCACTACAGTCACCGCCAGTCATGGAGGAAGAGGTAAATGATACTGTCACATTGTGAGCAGGAATAAGTGTTTATTCACTTGGTTATTTTCTAATCATCAATAGGAATTATAATAAAGGTCGACAATTGTTCATTTTTATCTCCATAAAAGGAAGGTTCAGCTGCGCAACCATTGTTTTTATTGTTCCCTTACATTTAAAATAAAAAGTTCTACAAATATTCAACTAAAAAAATCTCCTTTGGTATTGAGTCTGCTGTGCAGACCTGTGTGTCTCCATGGTAACAGACTACAAACAAACCCTGTGTAGTCTGATGCTGCAGTAGCTTTTATCTGTCCGATACTTGTCACTTACATACATTTGGTAGGTTAACAAGAAGTAGGGGTTGGTTTGCTGGAAGGGAGATTGTAGGACCTGACTACACAGGTTTTATTTGTAGTCAGTTACATTGGAAACACATCAGTTACAATGAAAACACATTGGTCTGAATAGAAGCTGCAGACACAATATCTTAGGAGGTTTTTAGTCAAGACTTTTTTCAAAGTTACTTCATTTTTCATTTTAGATGAAGCAAATTAGTAGAGTTGGTGGACAAATCTCCTAAAGTTTCAAAAAAATACTAAATCATATTGGTCTGTGAACCGTCCTCTTCTCTCATTTTCAGCCGTTTTTTTTAGTTATATCTTGTTTTAGAAAAGCGGAGTGTCAACCAGTATAGTTCCTATGCTTACCAACATTTAAATACCAAAACATCGAATGTGTTATGCCCAGCCCGCATTCCCCTGGGAATGACCCCAAATTTGCCCAGGAATACGCAACTGCATCCCTATCAGGCTGGGATATTTAGGGCTCACCAGGGAAAAAGATTCAGGAGGCCCGACGTCCGATTTATGCAGCAAAACATTCCCGGGTCCCTTATCACTGCAAAACTAGGTAGATTACCTGTTCAGGGTTCTGGAAAGCTTGGTGACATTCCCGCTGTAGGAGCTTCAATGGCTGCCAGTCACCCAGCTTTCCCAGAAACTGGATCAACGTCCCCTCACCACATTCTAGTACCTATAACTTCTAATGTAATGTTATATTTTTCAATAAAGACATCAAGGCCCTCCTTGAACTTACTCAATGAATCGTCCATCACATCATCCTGTGGCAGAGAGTACCATAGTCTCACTGCTCTTACAGTAAAGAATCCCCGTCTATGATGATGGTGACACCTTCTTTCCCCTATCTGTAGAGGATGCCCCCTTGTCATGGCCTAGGTGTTAAAAGATCCTTAGAAAGATCTCTGTACTCTCCATTCATATATTTGTACATTGTACTTAGATCGCCCCCATGCCATCTTTTTTCAAAATGGAATAATTCCAAGTTTGATAACCTTTCTTGAAACAGCCATCCACCCATTCCCATAATTACCTCGGTCACCCTTCTTTGCACCCGTTTTTGTTTTATATTACTATAGAGGTCACTTATACACAATGGAGACGGATATTATATACAATGGAAAAGGGGTTATATACTTTGCCCACTTCTACCCATTGTAAACCAGCTGGTTTCCCTTGGATAAGTCCTACACATGCAGGAACATTGTTATATTCCCTATGAATATACAGATCTACCTATGCAGGATTCATCCAAGAGGTGGAAGCGGCAGAAAGTTTACAACACCCCTTTATGTCCCATCTTTTTACTAAGAAATGGTTGGATTATAGGGCACACAACTTGGGGACCAAGGGGGCCTCCACTATCCACCCTCCCTGATGGCCATTCGGTTAACCAGCCGAGAAGAGATGGAGAGGTGACCATGCAAGGCAGTCACTGGCTCAGCTGTTCCATGGACATCAGGGGAGTGGGCTTTGTGCATGTGCGGTCACCTCTCCTACATGTGGCTGTGATTGGGAGTCAGGTGGAATGGGGGCTCCCACCAACCAGCCCTGCTAAGAAATTATGCGTTGTGATATATAATGTTTTTTTTCTTCTTATTCCTCTGACACTGTACCTTTCCTCTATCCCTCAGCCGAAAGGAGCGCCCAAATTCTCTCAACGTCTTTTCACTGGCAGACGGAATGGTACGTGGGCAGGTGGGTGGCAAGATCACCCCAAGCTCGGACCACTGGCACCTGAGTGACCTCAGCCAGCTAAAGTCCAGCTTCCGTTACAAGGTTGGCTCAGATATTCATGAGAACAAAATTTCCATGTGTCATTCATCTCATCCATCCTTGCCGTGGAAATCAATAGGTCATGTGTCTGTTTTATGTGGCCAGCTCATTGTCTCGTAGCACAGTTCATTCTTATGGGACTGGTCTGATAGACGACCGTTGTGTAATGTACATAATAACCAGATTTGATTTCATAGATTTCGGACCATGCGCACAATGCCCCATACCCAGAATCCTTTACATTTCATTGCCTTGTTGTCAGCTAGATATCCATATCCACAGGCGGCGCTCATCCTGTTCTCCACGCGTCTGTTCAGTGTTCAATATAGTGGGAATATGATCTATAAGCTGCAGCTGTATCCATCTAATATTGACATGTCAAGTCTTTAGTGATTTAATTGGTTCCATTAGATATCATAAGCTGAACATCAATATAAGGGGCGAGCTCCACTGTGTATTGTCCTCACTATCACCAATTATACAGATATCTCTCATAGGAGATTTTATATATATATATATATATATATATATATATATATATATATATATATATATATATATAATATATTATTATTTTCTAAGAAGTCCATATTATATAACCTTCTGCCAGGATGAAATGTCAGAATCTGGCCAGTCATCTGTGGCCGCCACCCCAAGCACCACTGGCACAAAATCTAATACCCCCACCTCATCCGTCCCGTCGGCAGCTGTAACCCCTCTACATGAGAGTCTCCAGCCCCTCCAGGACTATGGCATGGCGAGCAAAAGCAAGAGGTCGCGTGAGAAGCGGAACAGCCACAACATGGAGGTACAAGTGACCCAGGAAATGAGAAACGTTAGCATAGGTAAGACATGTTGTAGGAATGGAAACCCTTTTCTGTTTTGTTAATTTGGTAATAGGACTTTTATAACCATGATGGGCGTAACTACTAGGGGAGAAGGCATAAATGGGGCCCAAAAAGTAAGGAGACCAATCTCCACTCAAAGGTAAGGTGCAGTAAGTGATAACTATGAATGATGGAAGGCTTCTAAAATGCTGAGTGGGGTGCCATAGGGTTCACGATGCCCATGGGGAAGCAAAATAGACTAGACCGGAGCTGACGCTGACCTAACTTGGGCTCTCCCTCTCCATGGGCCCGTATACCAGCTGCATGTTGCTACCCCTATAGTATGTACACCTTTGCTTCCCAATACCTATAACGCTCCATACGCTTATACCAAGGATGATGACCATGCTAATGATCCGGTTCTCATACAGGCATGGGAAGCAGTGATGAATGGTCGGACGTCCAGGACATCATCGACTCAACCCCTGAGTTGGACATGTGTCAGGACCCCCGACTAGAACGCTCAGGGAGCAGGCACGAACTCATATACTCTATATTATAATTTTTAAATCCTTCTTTCCTCAGCTCGTGTGTAATCTGTTCAATATAATTTTTTTGATCAGTCCCACTCAAGGCATCGTGAACAAAGCCTTCGGTATCAACACCGACTCTTTGTACCATGAGTTGTCCACAGCTGGGTCAGAGGTCATCGGAGATGTAGACGAAGGAGCCGATCTTCTTGGTAAGGGTAGAAAGCTAAAAAGGGTTCACCTGTATGATTTTCTGCATGGATTCTAGTTTGGTTAGGTATCTGCCGTGTAATAGGATCCCATCCTGCAGTCAGCGGCAGCTTATGGGGGCCACAATGTCCCGACCTCATTGGGTCAAACATATCATGTGACCCAAAGAAACGGCATGGACGCCTTCTACTGCCAAGAAACGTCTTCTACCTGAAGTTGACATTTGCTCCAGGCCTAAGTCTGGCTCTTACTACCTCTTTCCCCATAATATATAATTACTTATTTATTTCATGCCTTATACCCTTGAGTTAATAGAACGCAAAATCCTAAGAAACTACAAAATAAAATTCACAATCTGAATTATGAAGTCAATCAAGAAACAGGAGTCTCCATATTGTAGTCCAGGGGTTGCAGTTGGTGCCAGCACTTGGCATCACCCGTTGTTATGTTGTGGCAGTAACGTTCCCTTGCATGCCGTACTGTTTTTTTAGTATAGTTCTCTTATTATGTTGGTTCTAGCCATTGACTGACCCGGTCTTGACTGACCCTATTTCCCTTCTCTCCCCACACCCCCCACTCATGTCCCTGTACATCGCTGGACGGTCTTCATAGGAGAATTTTCAGGTGTGTACGCTTTATCATTACGCCTCCTGTTTGTTAATTCCTCAATCTTTCCTAAATTTCCAATTTAAGGCTGGGTTCACACAAGCACATTAACGTCCGTAATGGACGGACGTATTTCGGCCGGAAGTCCCGGACCGAACTCAGTGCAGGGAGCCGGGCTCCTAGCATCATAGTTATGTACGATGCTAGGAGTCCCTGCCTCTCCGTGGAACTACTGTCCCGTACTGAAAACATGATTACAGTACGGGACAGTTGTCCTGCAGAGAGGCAGGGACTCCTAGCATCGTACATAACTATGATGCTAGGAGCCCGGCTCCCTGCACTGAGTTCGGTCCGGGACTTCCGGCCGAAATACGTCCGTCCGTTACGGACGTTAATGTGCTCGTGTGAACCCAGCCTTACCCCTGAATGAATGGCGTTTCCCCTTTGCTGGCTGGTAAATCGCTGATGGCTTTGACTAAACAGCGCACTTGCTCTTTAAGACTATATGTAAAAACTGGGACAAGGACTATGTGCATTTGTACAAACTACATTAAGGTCGTATTTTCACCTAGGGAAGCTGGGTGACAACCAATAGGACCAATAGCGTTGTCAACCAGCTTTTTTGGACTCCTAAAAGGTAAATTGGCCTATTTATGCAGGACTTGGGGGCTACCAGAGTGTACGATCAGGGGGCCACCCTTTGCATTTGTAAAATCTGCATACATAGACCATGGAATAACCCCAAAAAAGTATTAAACACCAGCGGTAAGTGAGCTGCTGCTACCATGATGAGCTCATCTTCTGCTAACACATGTGGGATCTCTGTTTGCTGACAGTGAATGGGAACAACGTGGATCCCATCCAGAGACTAAAATCCTGGCTCTTTAGATCTTTCTTGTAACAAATCGCGCACTATTGTGATTTGGACGTGATCAGGATGGGGTTTCGACCTATGGATGTTCACATAAAACTTTCCATTCATTGTCAACAAGCAGAGATATTGAAAATGATGAGGAATTGTAACACAAAGTTGCCAATCTTTTACATAAAACTGAAAACGTATTCAGTATAGCTGGACTAATATGATACTTAACAATGCCCTGAGCATCGGCAGACACTTTAGGGGTGGTCGTCACTTCATGGCCAGGCATATAGTCAATATATAGAGATAACGGGTAGCAGGGTGTCCACTATAGGGTCTGCATGGCGATATTTGCTGTATGGGCCGATCTCCAATCACTTCCTAACACCTGCTATGTTTTTTCTACCCTCTTTGCTTCCTCCCTTTCTTCTTCCCATGTGGCTGCACTCCTAGTGAGGGATGATTTCTTTGGTAAGGCTGAGGCCTGCGCTCCTCCTGTCAGTCCAGGCCTCCCATTTGTTTTTTGTCTTTTTTTTTTTTTTTTACCGTTCTTGCTGCAATAAAAGTCATTTTTTGTTCTTTTATTTATGGGGAAATTAATCTTCACTGGTGCTTAAAGCCTTGTTCACACGGGGCAGATTTGCATCCATTTTTTAAGCCATACCAGAATTGGATCCAGAGGAGAAGACACTTTAAGGCCTTCCTTTGTAGATTTCTATTGTTTAGGTTCTGTTCCTGGTTTTGGCTTAAAAAAAAGTACATGCAAAATCTGCTTCAAATCTGTCCTGTGTGAACAAAGCCTAAGAGCTCAAATGATGTGGGCCGGGAATATTCATTATTTCTTCTATAGTGCCTGTAAATTTGTGATTTCAGGAGTGAATCAAACCAAAATTTCATGGTTCTTATGGGACCTCATTCTCCGTGGAGAGGGCAGCGTGTATTGAGCTTTTTGCTGTCATCTAGGCAGGTAGTCCGGGATCAAGCATAGCAATAATAAGGTGGTCAACCAAGAAGACATGTCCTGTCATCTGATGCTCCAGGGCCCCAATGCAAAATCTATAATAGGACCCTCAATTATTAGGGGTCCTATATAATACTACTGGTGTCCTCATATGAGACCGATGCAAGGGCCTAGCTATATGGGGTGCAGAGCTAGCAGACGCATCTGGGCCCAGGAGCCTGGGGGGGGGTGGGGGACTGGCGCATAAGAAGACACCCGTATTATAAATGGCACATAAATTGGGGGACCTGTTGCAGATTTTGCATTGGGGCCCAGGAGGTTCAAATTACGGCACTGGGCAGAGAAATCCTTTGGGCCTCCTCTGGCTCCAGGGCTCGGGTGCAGCAGCAACCTCTGCACCCCCTATAGTTAGGACCCCTGGCGCCAATTGCAGTAATTATATGCGATCCTGAGCAGTCACTTTCTTGCAGGTCTCCATATTGGAAACTTGCCTGGGAGAAAATACTGCCCTCTCCTGGGGGCAATCAGTAAAATCACTCCTAAAATCTCATCTTATTGTTGACCAGAAGCTGTTTATTGAGACATTATTTTATGTTTGGTTATTGTCTGTGTTGTTCTTATGTTATATCCAAGTAACATGTCATATGAGATGTAAACACAGCAGAGAGAAGGATGCCGGGAGCCGATCTATCATTACCATTGTATCGTAATTATGTAGTGCCCAAGACCTAATTTACTACTGTTCTTACAGGGATGGGAAAAGAAGTGGGCAACCTCCTCCTAGAAAACTCCCAACTTCTGGAAACCAAGTAAGATGCTAGCTCTTTGTCTTTTCTATACTTGTGTGTTTAAAGCCTCATCCACTTTTATCTATCTATCTATCTATCTATCTATCTATCTATCTATCTATCTATCTATCTATCTATCTATCTATCTATCTATCTATCTATCTATCTATCTATCTATCTATCTATCTATCTATCTATCTATCATCTATCTATGTATCTATCTATCTATCTATCTATCTATCTATCTATCTATCTATCTATCTATCTATCTATCTATCTATCTATCTATCTATCTATCTGTCTATCTCTCTATCTCTCTATCTCTCTATCTCTCTATCTATCTATCTATCTATCTATCTATCTATCTATCTATCTATCTATCTATCTATCATCTATCCATCCATCCATCCATCCCATCCCATCTATCTATCTAGTTTGTCCAATTATATGCAATTCTACATTTTCTATTATATCCATTTTCAGGAATGCATTAAATGTGGTTAAGAATGACTTGATAGCAAAGGTGGATCAGCTTTCCGGAGAACAAGAAGTACTGAAAGGAGAACTGGAGGCTTCTAAACAGGCCAAGACCAAAATGGAGACGCGCGTTAAAGAGCTGGAAGATGAGCTTAAAAGGTAACAAGGAAAAACTATATTTTTTATAAGTGTAATATTTATTGAAAGATTTTTTTTTTTACATAGGAGAGTTCTGGAGCAATGCATCAAGTTTTCCATGGGCAATAAAGGATCATTGTCCTGTTCTGTAACACTGGAGTACATATATAAAAGACCCATCCGAATATCTGTTCACAATGACACCGCAGAATAAAAAAACACATCAAAAGTAGAATAATTCTATATTTTAGCAATTCTTCAACCCACAATTTTCATTAATAATGTTTGTTTTTTTTACTTTATTATTAAGGGTGAAATCCGAAGCTATTGTCGCTATGCAAGAGCCTAAGGAGGAGGTGGATGAGGTAATAATACCTGACGTTAATATTCTGTATAAAGATCAGCTGAATGTAAAGATTGCTGACATCACCTACACATGCTAGAGGCAGCCATTATTTGGTAGGCTGAGCCAATGTGAATATGCAGCTGTGTATGATGTCACCGATGGGTGAACAAACTGTGTTTCCTGGTGGGTATAGGGGGTATGTTGGTGGAGATGGTTAATTCTTTTGTGTTGTGTGCCTACCAGGGTTGGATTATAGCGTGGGCAAAAGGACATTTTCACAGGACCGCTAGCATTTTAAGGGTTTCTTCCCCTCTAAATTTCCTTCTCGGTGAACTATATGGTAGTATTATTTAGGAATTGAATATCAGGATTATTTAGGTGGTATATAGAAATGTGATTGGGTCACTAAATGGCAGTGTGATGCTATGTAGACTGAAAATGTTAGTATTGTGTGGGTACTGTATGGAAGTTATTTTGCATTGTATGGTGGTGTTATTTATATACTGTATGGTAGTTATTTTGGATTGTATGATGGTGATATTTATGTACTGTATGATGGTGTTATTTGTGTACTGTATGGTAGTTATTTTGCATTGTATGGTGATGTTGTTGATGTACTGTATGATGGTGTTATTTCTATACTGTATGGAAGTTATTTTGCATTGTATGATGGTGTTATTTATATACTGTATGGAAGTTATTTTGCATTGTATGGTGGTGTTATTTATGTACTGTATGATGGTGTTATTTCTATACTGTATGGAAGTTATTTTGCATTGTATGATGGTGTTATTTATATACTGTATGGAAGTTATTTTGCATTGTACGATGGTGTTATTTCTATACTGTATGGAAGTTATTTTGCATTGTATGATGGTGTTATTTATATACTGTATGGAAGTTATTTTGCATTGTATGATGGTGTTATTTATATACTGTATGGAAGTTATTTTGCATTGTATGATGGTGTTATTTCTATACTGTATGGAAGTTATTTTGCATTGTATGATGGTGTTATTTATATACTGTATGGAAGTTATTTTGCATTGTACGATGGTGTTATTTCTATACTGTATGGAAGATATTTTGCATTGTATGATGGTGTTATTTATATACTGTATGGAAGTTATTTTGCATTGTATGATGGTGTTATTTCTATACTGTATGGAAGTTATTTTGCATTGTATGGTGGTGTTATTTATGTACTGTATGATGGTGTTATTTCTATACTGTATGGAAGTTATTTTGCATTGTATGATGGTGTTATTTATATACTGTATGGAAGTTATTTTGCATTGTATGATGGTGTTATTTATGTACTATATTATAGTTATTTTGCATTGTATGATGGTGTTATTTATATACTGTATGGTAGTTATTTTGCATTGTATGATGGTGTTATTTATATACTGTATGGTAGTTATTTTGCATTGTATGATGGTGTTATTTATATACTGTATTGTAGTTATTTTGCATTGTATGATGGTGTTATTTATATACTGTATGGTAGTTGTTTTGCATTGTATGGTGGTGTTATTTTTGTACTGTATGGAGGTTATTTTGCATTGTTTGGTGTTGTTTATAAACAGTATGGTAGTTATTTTGTATGGTGATATACTGTATGGTGGTGTTTATGTACTGTATGGTAGTTATTTTACATTGTATGGTGGTGTTATTTATGGTACTATAATATGAGCAGTGTTCTAGCATTATTGCCATTTCTCTCCTAATGCTCCTAATGCACCAATTCCCTAAAGCAAATGCTAAAAAATATGTATTTTTTTTATTTACAAATGGAATTAATTACTTTTTTTTTTCTCGGCAGAGCTCCTCTCCCTTGCAAGATAACATTCCTATTGCGCAACGCAGGAGGTTTACACGTGTAGAGATGGCTCGTGTCCTTATGGAGAGAAACCAGTACAAGGAGAGGCTCATGGAGCTGCAGGAGGCGGTCAGGTGGACAGAGATGATCAGGTGATTACCCGATTCAGAAACCGTCACTTTTTTTTGTGAATATTGGAGGATTCATACAACCAAGGAACTAGACCCCATTGAAAGAAAATCCCCATATCTGGAGAGGTTTCCTTCCAGAGCATTTATATTTCCTTAGTTGCCTCTTAGGAACTATCCTGAAGTTTGCCAGCACGACGGAGGCCAAAAGGACACTCATTTGGTCTCCGTCGGGTTAATGGAGCCCTATTGACACTTTTAGCGTGTGCGTCAATAGCTTTTATAACGTACACGCTAAACGCAGGGCATAAACTTGCCTAACATGTTAGTGGATAAGGAATTTGGACCTTTTACAGTACTTTGTACATGATATGAGACTAACATTGAAAATGTCCATCATGACCAGTAATATTGTATCTCTTTGTAGGGCCTCACGGGAACATCCGTCCGTCCAGGAGAAGAAGAAATCCACAATCTGGCAGTTGTAAGTATTATTGTCGGAGGTATCTTGGTGGACGAAAGTCCCCGTATAGTCCCTGCTATGAATGAATGATAAGTCCGGTAACAATAAGGTCATACAAACATAAAATCTATTATAAGTAACTACATTATCTGTCTGCTTCGTGTTCCAGCTTCAGCAGGTTGTTCAGTTCCTCCTCCAGCCCACCTCCTGCAAAGAGATCATACCCCCCCGTCAACATCCACTACAAGTCACCCACACCGGCTGGGTTCAGCCAACGCCGCAGTCACACTATGTGTCAGATATCCACCGGGGGGCGCACAATCGAATTCTTCCCTGATGAGTAAGTCAACCTATACAGTGTTCTTTTTATGTGAATGTGTCAAGATTCCCATGGTTCCATGATTACCTGTGGACATAGACAGAGACAAATGTTCGTGCTCCTGGGCCCCAATGTAAATAGGGTCAAATGCAAATGAATGGGGCTGAGCTGCAATACCAGTAATAGCCCAAGGACAGGAGTGGCGCTGTTTCTGGGAAAAAGCAGATCATTTTTATAATCATGCAACCTGTTTAGGGTTACTATTTTAAATATTATATATAATAGTTATGTGAATATAAATGTCATGTGATTAACTTGAGATGTCTGAACAGTTGGTAAATAATGTTATACTAAATAATACGATAAATTCATTATAATGCTATGTTGATTTTTACTTGAAATCTTGTATCCAAGCACTAATACAACCTTGCAACCTTGATTCTTACTAACAACTAACTAAGTCTATGTTCAAATCTGCATTAGGGGTTCCGTCAAGGTTTCCGTGACTTTTGACGGCAAGAGTAGTGTACCTTATAGCGCTATTCTTGTCATGACTGAAAGCTCTCACAGACCCCATTACAAGTCAATGTGGTCTTTTGCTTATCATTCAGATCCATCTTATGAAAGATCCAGAACACCGCTATGGGTTCTGTTATTAAAAGAAGCCATGGCGCAAATGTTTAAAGACCTTGAAGGCTATGTACGCCTTTGAAATCGTTTTTTTGTTTTGTTTTATAATAAAAATGTCTATCAGTGTGTTTTGTGCAACTTTCTGAATACTTTTTATTAAAAATTATTTTACGTTTTTGAGAGGCAGCTGTTTTGTATCCTGTATACAGAGCAGCTGTATCTTGCGCTGAGACCTGAATCCATCAAGGACGCAGGACTGACGGATTTAGTGACAGCGGGTCCTGCTTGTCTCTGACACACAGGATCGAGCTGTTACCGATCACATCTGAGTTCATAACTTAGATGTGATTGATAACAGATGGATCCTGTGTGTCCCGCTGTCACTGAACCTGTCAGTCCCGCTCACCTGACGGATACAGGTTACATCACTAGATACAGCTGCTCTGTACAGGATACAGGATACAAAGCAGCTGTATCTCAAACAGTAAAAACATTTTTTAATAAAAAGTATTTAGAAAGTTGAACAAAACACACTATGAAAAAAAAAAACAATTTTCAAAGGTGTACATGGCCTTTAAGACGTATATTGCCCTTTACTTTGATGCATTGCATAATTGATACTGCATATTTACATTTATTTTTTAACAAAAATGTGATTAAACTGACAGCAGGAGATAGGGGAAATCCTCTTTGCCCCTTCTACATCCTCTTTGCCAATTTAACCTTGAGCTGAAGACTTGAATATTCTGAGAGAGCCTGGTTGCTAGGCAAACACTGCCTAACAACACAAAGACTGTAACTAACCTGTAATTAACACCTAGATTGCCACTATCCTGTCAGCAGCGATGGTATAAGGCACCTTTGCAGCAGTCATGCCATTCCCCATCTTAGCCCATGTTATTAAAATCAAATATTTCTATATATATATATATATATATATATATATATATATATATATATATATATATATATAAAAGTTAAATAACTAAAACTAACAATTTATTTTAAAGGGGAAATCCGGTTTTATTATGTATGACTACTCGGTCTGAGCTCCTTACATTGCAGTAAACATGTAATACAAATGTGGTTGAGGATGCGGGTTAGTTTATGTAGCTGTGTGCCTTCCAGTCCCGGTGATTTCAACATGATCAGACCACAGTCTTGCCGCCTGACCTTAGCTCTGCTGATCCAAGAGTGCATACTTAGGGTATGTTCACACGCAAACGCAAAATACATCTGAAATTACGGAGCTGTTTTCAGGCGAAAACAGCTCCTGAATTTCAGACGTTTTTGCATGTACTCACATTTTTCGTGGCGTCTTTTACGGACGTAATTGGAGCTGTTTTTCATTGAAGTCAATGAAAAATGGCTCCAAAAATGTCCCAAGAAGTGTCCTGCACTTCTTTGACGCGGGCGTAATTTTACGCGCCGTCTTTTGAAAGCGACGCGTAAAATTACACCTCGTCTGAACAGAACCTCGTAAGACCCATTGCAAGCAATGGGCAGATGTTTGCAGACGTATTGGAGCCGTCTTTTCAGGCGTAATTCAAGGCGTAAAAGGCCTGAATTACGTTTGAAAATAGGTCGTGTGCACATACCCTTACAGAGAAGTCAGGGGAGAAATAGCGGTGAGCCGTCCAAGAGCTATCTTATGCGTATGGCCAGTGTTACAGCTTTATACATGGACTCTGCTATCTAATAACAGTCACAGTTTCTGAAACCGAATTTGTATTACATGTATATTTCACAGTTCGATCTCGTAATAAAGGGCTTTCCCTTTAAGTAGTTAAAATAAGATTTATATCCATGCTGAATTTTTTGGAATGTTTGTGAAACCGGATATTCTGATTGGACGACTCTTCCCAATGCTTGCCTATTGATCATACATTCTGTTTCTTCTGAGTTTAGTTATCTGGAAAATATAGTATTACACAATATGCATATGCTATACATATTATACAATGGCTGTGTATGCTATACATATTATACAATGGCTGTGTATGCTATACATATTATACAATGGCTGTGTATGCTATACATATTATACAATGGCTGTGTATGCTATACATATTATACAATGGTTGTGTATGCTACCCATATTACACAATGGCTGCGTATGCCATCCATATTATACAATGGCTGCGTATGCTATCCATATTACACAATGGCTGTGTATGCTATCCATATTATACAATGGTTGCGTATTCTATCCATATTACACAATGGCTGCGTATATCATCCATATTATACAATGGCTGCGTATGCTATCCATATTATACAATGGCTGCGTATGCTATCCATATTACACAATGGCTGCGTATGCCATCCATATTACACAATGGCTGCGTAAGCTATCCATATTACACAATGGCTGTGTATGCTATCCATATTACACAATGGCTGCGTATGTTATCCATATTATACAATGGCTGCGTATTCCATCCATATTATACAATGGCTGTGTATGCTATGCATATTACGCAATGGCTGTCTATGCTATACATATTATACAATGGTTGCGTATGCTACCCATATTACACAATGGCTGCGTATGCCATCCATATTATACAGCTATCCATATTACACAATGGCTGTGTATGCTATCCATATTATACAATGGTTGCGTATTCTATCCATATTACACAATGGCTGCGTATATCATCCATATTATACAATGGCTGCGTATGCTATCCATATTATACAATGGCTGCGTATGCTATCCATATTACACAATGGCTGCGTATGCCATCCATATTACACAATGGCTGCGTAAGCTATCCATATTACACAATGGCTGTGTATGCTATCCATATTACGCAATGGCTGCGTATGTTATCCATATTATACAATGGCTGCGTATGCTATCCATTCTGCAGGGTTGCATAGAGCAGCATGCAGCCCTGTATAGTAGATTTTGCATTGGGATAAAAATTGAACCCTTGATTTCCAGATTGCTTTGATTGGACGTACAGTAATCTTACTAATACATTGCTGTTAACCCTTGCTGCATTTGCTTTCTGCTCTCCCGTGACGCTGGGCACCCTTTGTCCCTTTTTCTCTCCTTCTAGATTGAGAAGTAACACTGTGGCTTCTCTTCTCAGTGACTGCACATCCACAGCTCGTCGTGAGCAGAAACGTGAGCAATACCGCCAAGTGCGGGAACACGTGCGTAATGATGACGGTCGCCTACAAGCTTGTGGGTGGAGCCTACCTGCTAAGTACAAGCAGGTTGGTGACTTTAGATGGGCTATTAACCTGGTGTTTTTTTTAGATTACAGCAGCCTCATTGCCTATATCCAGTCGTGAAACCTATTTTATTGACTGAACCATGTATACAGCATATAACTTTCATAGGAAATCATTCTGAGAGTGAAATGATGGGTTTTCCTTCTAAAGAACATCTCAAGAAATGGTCTCCAGGCAGAGAACAGTCGTAATCCATCATAATCCCTCCGTAAATGAACTGACCATTGGGGTCCGGCTACTAGATCTCCAGTCCAATCTCTGTCATTGCTGGGAAAATGTATCCACATTTTACAGTTGTAGTATTACACAGTGCCCGTTGAAGACAATGACAGACATGTAATACATGGTTGTGCTGAGTCCTTCAAAGCAATTGGTGCTTTTTTCAGTTGCACTTTGCTCTGACTAATAGAGTGGGGGTTCTGAGCGGGCCCCGGCTGATGTCCATTAGCCTCAATAGTCTATATTTACAAAGGTTGCCCTTAGTGAACAACCCCTTTAAATGTTAAACAGTGGGATCACTGGTTTTGAGTTACTGTTTGTAGGCAATGAGGAGACTGCATTATAAATGAATCCAATCCCATTACCCTTCCCAAATTGAATGGGTTTTTAACTATCGAACTATTTTATATGTGTTGTTTAATAAGCTGAGTCCAAACGGAGGTCAGGAAGACAACCGCATGAAGAACGTGCCTGTGCCCGTGTACTGCAGACCTCTTGTAGAGAAAGACCCCACTATGAAGGTACCATCTTTGTCTCAGACGTCTATGACTCATTGTACCGAAAAGATCACTAAATTATGCGCTGCGTCTTCACAGTTGTGGTGTTCAGCCGGAGTCGATTTAACAGGCTGGAAGCCAACGGAGGAGGAAACTGTGGCAGGGATTAAATCAGTAGCTGGTCGAGATCCATTAACATCTGATCGCGAAGTGGAAGGAGAGAGCAAGAGCACCCACACCTCACCGGAGAAGAAGAAGGTGAGGACAGTGATGCAGCGGCAAGGAACTTGGATTATTCCATTTTCGTTAGGGGCTATTGATTTGTGTTATGTCTGATTATTAATATTACTTGTAAGATAATCAGGGGACACAATCAAAGTGTATCTTCTGCATTACAGATAAACAGAATAAAGATACAGCAGCCTACGTGTATTTCTTAGAATAATTTATATTTCCTAGGGTCAGTCAGTATTGGGATAAGAAAGCAGTCTGAAAGATAATTACCTATTCCCTCGATCCAGCTGTTTTTCGCTGAAAGCCGAGTGACAAGCATTATGGCCATTATGACTCCCATACGTATTGTCGCCCACAGTGCTGAATGGAATATCTGCTTACTGATTCTTTATAAAATCCCTTTATGTTACAAAGGTCCCTCAAAAATAAGCTGGTAACAGGGTATCTTACTGCTAGGATTCTCAACGATCATCTGTAATCTATCAGGAATGCTAGCAGCAAGTGTTCAATTCCCCTACAGCGTCTCCACAGGTAGAATAAAGCATTGCACAGTTCTAATTAAAAATCAATGGGCTGCCTGTGTAATGCATGGAAGTGCCGGGTCCTCCAAAGTCAGACACACTGTAGGTGCTGAACAGGGACAATATAGGGATATTTTACTTAAGTAATAGGCAACTTTGCCATCAAGGAGTCTGGAAAAGGTGGGTGCTTACTTCTATGGGAGCTGTAAGGGCGGTCATATTGGTTGTCACCTTGTTTAATAGATATAGCAAATTAATGGTGGAACAGAATATCTAACCACTTGAGAGCAATTTTGGGACAATCTGCAATTTTTTATTTAAAGGGGGCCTCACGCACATTACATACTTTACACTTTCCATAAACATTCCACCTTTTTTACACTAAGTCCCCATGCACACAACCATAGATTTCATCCATCCATGAATACTGTTCGTAAATACGCATCCGTAGTCATTTATAGTCATCTGTAAATCATCCGCATATACAGAACAGTGTCTGTAAATACGGTTCGTAGTGCATCCATAATGCATCCGTATTTACAGATCCGTAAAAAGAAGAAAACCACAAATTATATGCAACACCTGAAAACCTGGTGTCGCCTAGCAACGCTTCCGTAATTACGGACGGCTACGGGTGCACATCCGTAGCCGTCCGTAATTACGAAAGCGCCCATAGCCTTCTATGGTGAGTCCGTGTCGTAAAAGGACAAAACAAGGACACGTTCCCTAATTTCTGCGTCACGGACACCCATCCGTAGCCCATAGACATGAATGGGTCCGTAATTACGGCCCGTAATTACGAATGAAACATGCGGACGTGTGCATGGGGCCTATCAAGGGGAAAATAATAATTTTGCAGAGGTCCGTATTCTCTACAGATAAAGTCCCATTACCTCTTCTGAACACCTAGTGCCACCCAAATACAGTATATAACCCACTCTGCCTCTTCTTATAGTGTTTTATATCTTCCTCCCTGTCTGCAGACCAAGGAAATCTATGAAGCAGATGCCACCTCCAGTCGTGTATGGATACTAACCAGCACTCTATCAACAAGCAAGGTTGTGATAATAGATGCCAACCAGCCTGGCACCCTGGTGGACCAGTTCACAGTTTGCAATGCCCATGTGCTGTGCATCTCTAGTATCCCTGGTATGACAATGTCTCATGCTTATCCATTCTCTGCTTTTGATTTGGGCTCTGACAATATTCATCACAATATATTTCTCTGCGTCCCGTAGCGGCCAGTGATAGTGATTACCCACCAGGTGAGATATTTCAGGAGGGAGATGCCAACCCAGAAGATGCTGGTGGCACTGACGGGGTCCTGGCAGGAATCACGATTGTGGGATGTGCCACGAGATGCAATGTGCCGCGCAGTAACTGCTCATCCCGTGGTGATACCCCAGTACTGGACAAGAATCAAGGTTTGTGTTGCTGACATTTTTATTGGCCTTTATGGATATGATCTTGACATTGACTCACACGGGGGCTGCGGAGGGATCCTGTCTCAGATCGCAAAATAGATTTCTTTTCTCTGAGCGTTCGTGTGAATGAGCCCTTATAATGCGGAAAGGGAGATACCGTAAGTGGTTGCTAGAAACTTGTATCTGCAAAGAATTTGACCCCTTGATCTTTAAATATATTTTATTAGGGTTTTTTATTTACCTTAAAACACTATACGGTGATACTGGGATGTTTCTGATATTACCAGGGGAGGTTTCCACAGTCAGCAATGGTAAACTGACCCAGCACCAGTCAGCAGAGGAAGCCACAGAAGCGCTGGAGGTCCCAGAATCCTCAAACAGTGAAGCAGAACCGACACAAGTTCGATCAGGACCCCTAACAGAACATGTATTCACGGACCCTGCCCCTGTGGCAAATGGCCGACTGTGCAGGTATCCAAGGCTGTGTAAATTGTTGGTGTAGACCTCAGTGCTACATGTATATACACACCAAAATAGCAAACTTCACTTAAAAATGGGAAACACGCCCTTCCATATGATTTAGTCATTAAACTCATGGGGTTATCCGGTTCTTTAAAATTTATGGCCTATACTTATGATAGGCCATCAACGTTAGATGGATGGGGGTCCGACTTTTGGCATCCCTACCAATCAGCTGTTTGAAGATGCCGCCGTGCTCCAGCGTGCTCCCTGTCTTCGTGGTTGATCTTTACTTTTAGTAGCTGCTCTGCATTATATTATAGCTCAGTCCTATTCACTAGAATGGGATGAAGCTGTAGTGAGCTGTAATACCAGGAGCAGCCCCTACTAAAAGTACGGAGCTGTGCCTGGTAAACAATAGAGATGCCCCTTATAACGGCTGATCGAGAGGGGTGCCGAGAGTTGGACCCCAACGATCTAATATTGATTTCCTATGCTAAGTATAGGCCTTCAATTTCAAAGAACCTGATAACCCCTTTAGGATAAAAATAATATTAAAACAGAAAATACTCGCTTCTGAGGTGCCCCAAAATAGTTCTTCCATTGGCACAAGGGTAGCTTGCCTTTATAATAGATATAACCCACAGTTTATGCACATCTGCATCCGGACCGTGGTGCCCAAAAGCCACTCTGGGAGAACAGTATAGCACTATAAATGGCATTTGATGGTTTATGTTTTGCATTGGTACCATGATGCATCAAACTATGGTTCTGCTGCTGCAGTCAGATCTTTCTAAGAAGAATACCCATGAAAAACGCCTAATATCATTATAATGTTTTATTCCCAATACTAGTGAAAATGGACACCTGAAGCCCGAAGGGAACACAGCGCAGCAAGAGACTGAGACGAACAACGAGATCCCTGCTGGCAGTAGTGCTGCACCAACAATGTGGATGGGGGCACAAAATGGCTGGTAGGTAATTCTGGACCCCATTGATTTGTCCTCATGTTGTTTGCAGTTATTGACTATAGAAAATTGTATATACAATATATAATGAGAAAAGCAAACAGATAATCATCACTTTGTATTGTATTTGTATGTCATAGCAGTGAAATCCCATTATCCTTGGGCTATGTTCACATTTGCATCAGCGCTCCGTTCTGACATTCCGTCTGAGCTTTCCATCGGAATGGAGCCCTGACTGCCACAAACAGAAACCATAGGTTTCCGTTTCCATCACCATTGGTTTCAATGGTGACGGATCCGGTGCCAATGGTTTCCGTCTGTCTCAGTTGTGCAGGGGTTCCGTCGTTTTGACGGAATCAATAGCGTAGTCGACTAGGATATTCATTCCGTCAAAATGACGGAACCCTTGCACAACTGACACAAACGGAAACCATTGGCACCGGATCCGTCATGTGATGGAAACGGAAACCTATGGTTTCCGTTTGTGTCAGTCAGGGCTCCATTCCGACGGAAAGCTCAGACGGAACGTTGGATTGGAGACCTGACGTAGATGTGAACGAAGCCTTACCTGTGTGACGATCGTTGTTACCTGTGTGACGATCGTTGTTACCTGTGTGACGATCGTTGTTACCTGTGTGACGATCAGCTCTGCTTACTTTGTCCTTATACCTCAGGTTGTACGTTCATTCTGCCGTCTCCAACTGGAAAAAGTGTCTGCACTCCATAAAGCTAAAGGACTCCGTGTTGAGCATTGTGTAAGTATAAAGCCACTTGTACAGTAGTATAGGGGGTGCAGAGGTAGCAGTTGCACATGGACCCTGGGGCATGAGGGGACCCCCCTGGCCTCTCTGCCACATAAGAAGGCACCAGTATTATAAATGGCACATGGTAGGTGGGGGTCCTGTTACAGATTTTGCATTGGGGCCCATATTTAGCACTAGGGTTTGTATGTAAACTGTATTAAGTCTTATCACAAGGGCTGGGTTACAGCATGGGCAAAATGGGACAATGGCCCAGTGTCTCTGCCATCCTGTCCTGTAGCATTGCATTAATTGGAAACTATACCCCAATCTTGGCATTGTATGGAACTATTATATGTTCACTGTATAGTAATGTTATATAAGAAATATAGTATAATATGTGGTGTCTTTATGATACTCTTATTTGGGAGTGTATGATGGTATTATTTGGGCACTATATAACTATATAGCACTGATACTGTTATGTGAGCAATAAGTGTTACTGTTTATATAAGAATTGTTTGGGAGTACAATGTGGACACTTTTTATACAGTAATTTGGCACTGCATATATGAGTATGTGGGCACTATATGGCTCTGTTATGTTCTTTTTGTATGGCACTATTGTGCAGTCACTGTATAGCGGAATTATGTGGGCACTTCATGGTACTGTTATTTGGGAGTGTATGATGGTATTATTTAGGCACTATTTGGCATTATTATTTGGGCACTATATAGCACTGTTATTTGGGCACTACATGATACTGTTATATGTGCAATACATGTTACTGTTATATAGGAATTGTAAGGGACAAAATTACACTGCCATGTTGACACTTTATTATACAGTAATTTGGCACTGTATATAGCATTATTTGGGCACTATAAGGCTCTGTTATGTGCTTCTTGTATGGTACTATTGTACAGTCACTATATAGCAGAATTAAGTGGACACTTTATGGTCCTGTTATTTGGAAGCGTGTGATGCTATTATTTAGACACTGTTTGGCATTATTATTTGGGCACTATAGAGCAGTTATTTGGGCACTACATGATAGTGTTATGTGTGATATATCTTACTGTTGTATAGGAATTGTAAGGGACACAGTATTACTACAATGCGGACACTTTATTATACTGTTATTTACCACTGTATATAGTGGCATATAACATGGCATATAATGGCTCTATTATGTGCTTCTTCTATGGCACTATTGTGCAGTCACTAGAATTATGTGGGCACTTTATGGTACTGTTATTTGCCACTGTATATATCATTATGTGGGCACTATATGGCTCTATTATGTGCTTCTTCTATGGCACTATTGTGCAGTCACTAGAATTATGTGGGCACTTTATGGTACTGTTATTTGGCGCTGTATGGCGATATTATTTAGGCACATCATGGCATTATTATTTCAGTAATATTATGGCACTTTTACTCTCGATCTGCGCTGGAGCTGCTTCTTACCTGCTAAGTTCATAATAGTATAATATCCATGTAATAGAAGTTTTTCTGTCTACAAGGCACATACAATACTGGCTATACACAGCCACGTCCTAACATTTAATAGAAGTATTTGCGGCAGGAAACCTTACTAATTCCATATCATGTACGGTATGAGCAGTTTATATATAATCTTGTAGAAAAATACTATACCGCAGCCCTGTATGACTGGAAGCGATGTGATTCACTTCTAGTATTGTCAATGACTTGTCCGTCTTGTAACTCCCAGGCATGTGAAAGGACGAGTTCTTGTGGCCCTAGCAGACGGGACATTGGCAATCTTCCACCGAGGAGAAGGTATGACATTTTATACCTTTCAGCTTTTTATGTGTAATCTAGTCATTTCAATTATAGTTATTCCAGGATTTAATTGGTGTTTAGTGGCGAGTCAAAAGTCAGGAACCACCCAAAAAAAATTTGTTAGATATTAAAAGGGTGGTCTCATCAATGACAGCCGCTTTCAGATTAAGGCCACTGTGACGATCAGATGATTTTGCCAGGGGAAGCTTTGCCAGGCAAGACTACCCCTTTAAGACTCCTCCTCATATAAAGTCACCACAAGTCCAACTGCTGTAACCCCCCCACAATCGGCTGATATATTCCCGGGAAAACTGTGGCAGCCACATTACAAGGGAAATGCTGTAATACACAGCGCCCAAGAAAATGAACGGCCCCTGGTAGACATGGAGCGGAGTCTACCGAAGGGGATAATCTCTTTCCAGGGGCTTTCCGCTGCGGCTAACGAGGTGGTCCTGAGAACCCCCCTATCAAGATGCCCATATATTCTAAATAGAGGATATTTTTCTGTTGGGACAACACCTAAAGCAGAACTCACTACAACCATTGTGTACTGGACCTGTAGCGTGTATGTCTTTAACATACCGTATGTTCCCCTATATCTCATTTTGAAAGCCGTTATCTTAAATACAACAAAAAACTGTCCAATTGCGCAATCATCTCCCATCTCGATCAGTGATATTAAATAATATTTTTCTCTTGAGAAGACAAACAGTGGGACCTCAGTAATTATTACTTGATGGACCTTGGACATACTCATCACTCAATCCGTTGTATGGCAGTCGTATATGACCGAGTGTGGTGTGGATACAAGAACAAAATCTATGTGATTCAGCCTAAAACCATGCAAATACCGGTAAGTGGACTAGGAAATAAGCAGTGGATTATCTATCTATCTATCTATCTATCTATCTATCTATCTATCTATCTATCTATCTATCTATCTATCTATCTATCTATCTATGGATCTCCTATCTATCTATCTATCTATCTATCTATCTATCTATCTATCTCTCTCATATCTATCTATCTATCTATCTATCTATCTATCTATCTATCTATCTATCTATCTATCTATCTATCTATCTATCTATCTATCTATCTATCTATCTATCTATCTATCTATCTATCTCATATCTATCTATCTATCTATCTATCTATCTATCTATCTATCTATCTATCTATCTATCTATCTATCTATCTATCTATCTATCTATCTCATATCTATCTATCTATCTATCTATCTTTTTTCTGTGTATCATTTATTTCTTTAATATGGCATCAGTAGGTCCCAGCAGGTTCCAGATTTTGGGGATACAAACCTTCCAGAAAGAAAGTTAGTATGTCGAGCAAAATAAAGTCTTCTAGTCTTTTAAGATTCCAGTTTATACTAAATCTGGACCTTCTTGAATTACTAGAACAATTGATGCCGGATTAAAGAAATTTGCTATCTGTATTTTGTGGTCATTTAAATAATTCTATGTTCACATCTGGACCATGTATTTATATCGGCTGCTGATTGTATGATACAAATGAACAATGAGCCCTGTGATTCTATGTGCAACTTTCAGAAATCATTTGATGCCCATCCTCGAAGGGAAAGTCAAGTGCGACAGCTGGCATGGATTGGAGATGGGGTTTGGGTATCAATCCGGTTGGACTCCACGCTGCGGTTATACCATGCCCACACCCACCAGCATCTCCAAGATGTGGATATTGAGCCTTATGTCAGTAAAATGTTAGGTGAGAGACATAGCATTCCTGGTTCTTTGTATTTGTATTTTTGTATGTTATATATTGGATTACTTGTTTTTAAAGGGACACCTAAGGAAAAACAGACAGACTGTGTTACGCCTAGGGCAGGACTGAGGGGGCGGAGCATGACACAGGGATTCCAAAAACATCATAAAAAGTTTTCTGGTCATGTTCTGCCCACTTGAGGCCCTGCAGTAAGCATGACACAGTTTTTCCTGAAGTGTTCCTTTAAATTTATATGCTAAGTATGTATACACTAAATGATTGTATTATTCATGAAGGTTAAGACTGATATGGATATGTTATTATTTGGCCTTCACATTTACTCATTATGTTCTCTTGTCATTGGCAGGCACTGGAAAACTGGGATTTTCATTTGTACGAATTACAGCGCTGCTAATTGCCGGCAATCGACTATGGGTGGGAACTGGAAATGGAGTGGTCATCTCAATACCTCTTACAGAAAGTAAGTTATGAGTAGTTGCCCACCTTGAAGAGGTCATTGCCATAGTGTAACTATGACATCTATAACGCCATGTCTGCATGATACGATGGACGTATATGAATAAGCGCAACTTATGAAAACTATTGCAAAAGAAAAGTGGAGGAGTTTATATTACAACCAACCGGATCATTGTTTTCATTTTTAAGCTGATGTAAAATTGACAGCTGTAATCTGATTGGCTGGTACATGCAACACCCTCTGGTTTTATAAATAAGACCCCTTATGTAGGAGTTAGAATAGGAAATTGCATTTCTACTACCCTCCGTAGAGGTCAAAAATACTTGCCACAGCACCCATATAGAAATGCCAACCACAGTGCCCATAAAAATACCAGCTACACTGCCCATATTAAATATCCGTCACAGTGTGCCCATATTTAATGCTGGCCACAGTGCCAATATTACATATTAGGCACAGTGGGCATATTATATATCAGCCACAGATGCTATTCCCTGCTTTCAATAGAATTGGGGTGTCCAGTTGGGCGGCTAGTCTACAAAGATGCTGCCATCTTGCAGTAAAAGAACGTTAAATGCTCACCCCCTCCCATCCCCCAAGTAGTCTGGCAATCTATTATATGATTATGCAATATATAATAAATATACTGCACTCGAATGTGAAGAAAATTATCTTTTTCTCAATTTTTATTATCTCTGCTTGCTGTCCATGCATTTTTGTTTTATATCCAGAGGCTGTCAACCTTTACGGATCTACTACATTTTCAAAGCTGAGAGTTTGCTACAATTGTATCCAGTTTAGGCAATTCCCTTTGAGATAAATACAGCAGCACACATCTCTATCTTGTGCTGATAGTTTGCTACAATGTATCAGTGTAGATTACAAGCCATATATCTCACAGGGGTTTGTCAAAACTGGATACATTGTAGCTGTAAGATTTATTAAGTGTTTAGGGATTTTAGATCTTTGGAAGTGTTCATTCAGTAAAAGCAAGCAGATGTATCGAAAACGGATTGAAACTAATTTTTGATTATACAACGGTTAAGATTTATTTATAAAAAAATAAAATAAACCTCTTTAAATAGCAATTCCCTAAAACAGTATTATTTAACAGCAATAGTTTTCAGGTATCACAGGGAATTTCAGAGTCAGAACTATTTCCCAGCAAATCTATGGGAAGATAAAGGCTTTTGAATGAAAATCCCTTTGTACATAATAATCCGGTTTAGCAAACCCCCAACAATCAGCTGTTATAGCCGGGGAAGCCACTTATGGCCAAACAATGCCCGTGCTTCAGCCGATGCAAGGGAAATGTAGCATTACATGGCAGCCATTAAAAAGAATGGCCGTCCATGTAACGCATGGGCGGGCCGGTTATGCCAGAGCAGGAGCCGCTAATACAGAGTGGCTGTCCATTCTGGCTCATAGACGGGTTTTCAGAGTGGAGGACTCCCCTTCTCTGACATCCATATGTCCTAAAAGGGTATATGGACAGGGATTCCATAAGGTGGAAATGTAATAACTATATAATATATAAATGATATAAAATGATAGTATAATGAATTTGAATAATAATTAAATGTCATGACTATAATAAGAGACTGTGGATGCCGAGGTCAGTAATAAGAGGGTATGCTCATCATGAAGTAGTAGTCTAGTACTATTGTATATTTCGTGTTTTTCCCGCTGATGTATTGAATACCCCAATATATAGGTTTTCCACCTCAAATCCTGCCAATAATTTATTCTTTGTGTTCTTCATGCTTTATCCCTTTCCTTCCGCTCCTATTCCCTCTCCTCCTCTGGCCTATGAATACTCCCAACCCTTCCACCTCCGCTAGCGGTAGTCCTACACCGGGGCCAGCTGCTGGGGCTGAGGGGTAAGTGCAGGACCTGACTCTGTGTCACCTCATCCCATATTTCCAACATGTCCTGTCTCCATCCTCATTTTTCATCATTCTATGGTATTCACAAAGCAGCAGAACTTTTCAAGTTGTGTTTGGATATTTGTATTACCTTTAAAGAGCATTTTCTTAAAAAAAAAACAAAAACAAGCAAATATAGGTACTGAGAAAGTTGGGTGACAACCAATATGGCTGCCATTATAGAGTCACTTTTTTTAGACTCCTGAATGGTAAACTTCCCAAAATGTGCGGTAATACAGGAGCAGGGGATATGTCCATGCATAAGTAGGAAGATTTGTTACTCAGGAGTCTGGGAAAGTTGGTTCACAACCCCCGTGGGAGTTGTTATGGCGGCCATATTGGTGGTCACTTAGCTTTGCCAGAAACCGATACGAAATGGCTGAAAGCAACATGATAGAAGGGAACTACGCAACGACAGATATATATATTTTTTATTTATTTCGTTAGAGAAAATTTGGGTTGCAGATCAGAATAAAGAGTGGATCTGTGACTGGCAGATTACTCTGTCACGGTCCGCCGATCTTTGATCCAGTTGCCTGCAATACAGTTTAATTAATGAAGAATATGAATATTCAGAGGCGTAACCTGAAACTCCTGGGCCCCAATGCAAATTCTGTAACAGGGCCCCAACCTATCATGTGCCATATATAATACTGGTGTCTTGTTATGTGGCAGAGGGGCCTTTTGGCCCCCTCAGGAACCAGGTGCGACTTCTATCTCTGCACCCCCTACAGCTACGGCCCTGGCCTTATTTATCAAAACTATAAAACAGAAGAACAGGCCTTGTTGTCCATAACAACCAATCAGAGCAAAGCTTTCATTTCTATAACTGCTCTGGAAAAATGAGAGCTGCACTGTGATTGGTTGCTATGGACAACCAGGCCTGTTTTTCTGTTAGACAGTTTTGATGAATGAGGCCCAATTGTTTGCATGAATATACTCAGATTGTCAATAGATTCTAGCTGTGTGATACTGAGGACATCGTCATATTGTGATGTCACCTTCAGTACGTGTGCCACATGTATCCACGCTTGAATTGGTCTGTTCCGCTTTCTTAGTGAATACCAATTCCGATTTAAGTTTTCCACATCATACGGAAATCATTCAGAGTAGAGACCAGGGTATGAGCTAGGCTTAAAGACTACAATAAAATATTTAATCAAGATTGGTTTTATAATTCTAGTGTCTTAAAGATGTAATGTTATAGAGATTGTTGATACCTGCGGCAACTGCAAATCGGTGATTGTGAAGACTGTGAGTGGATCCCGGGTCAAAAGCAGTGAATGCACTGCAGAAAAATCATCTGTCAATCCCTTCACCTAGCACTGTAGCAAAAACCACATGTATTTACTGCAGTTCTTGCAGTGGCTTTGTGTCGTAGCACTTCCGAAACGCGCGGCCGTACACAACACCTTCTGCAGCCCTGCTCGTGAACACATGAATAGTCAATTCAAGTATTAGATACTCAGGACAACTAGTCTTATGAACACATGAAAATCCAAATACTCTGTATATTCACACAAGCGATAATTAGAATAAAAATATAGCAAAAATAAGATCCGTCAGCAGCAGCTTGGTGATGATCTCCGGGAGCAAAATAGTTTTCTATCCTGCACAGAGGAAAATCAAGTTGAAAAATAGCTAAAATCAAAACATTTTAATGAAGATATGTTACAAGATTTGAGATTTTACATTTGGTAACTTAGGTGTCCGCTAAAGTGTCACGTGATCCCTCTTAGCACCACTGACTGGCTAAAAAGAATCTAAGGGTATGTGCGCACACAAAATTAAAAACGTCTAAAAATACGTTTCAAGGGAAAACAGCTCCTGATTTTCAGTCGTTTTTTTTAAGTAACTCGCGTTTTTCCACGGCCGTTTTTGGAGCTGTTTTTCTATAGAGTCAATAAAAAACGGCTCCAAAAACGTCTCAAGAAGTGACATGCATTTCTTTTTCGCGGGCATTCTTTTACGCGCCCGTTTTTCAAAACGGCCGCGTAAAACAATGCCCCGTCAGAACAGAATGCCGTATTTCCCATTGAAATCAATGGGCAGATGTTTGTAGGCGTTCTGCTTCCAATTTTTCAGCCGTTTTTCGGGACGTTTACGGCCCGAAAAACAGCTGAAAATACTACATGTGCACATATCCTGAGGGATGGGGAACCGCGGCATATGTTCATAGTCATTCTTTTTGGGGGCTTTGAGGGGCTGTTTAGTGGGAGAAATTTCACCCAGTAATTTGGAAATATTTGCAACAAATTGGCTGCATACCCTAAATATATCGACCTGGATATGATCCTGAAGCTTTCAGATATTTTAATCTCGTTGGTAAATGCAGACAATGGTAGACAGGTGTCCCCGTCCCCCCCCCCCCCCCCCAAAAAAAAAAGAAACACACTGGGCCTGAATTGGCCCTGTTGCCCATTGCAACCTATCACAGTGCAGTTTTCATTTCCCAAAGAAATTTAAAAAATGTGATCAGATCTCTGATTGGGTGCTATGAAAACATGGCGTCTTAGTCAGTTTTAATAAATGAAGCCCAATTACTGTAACCGCATACACGCATTTTGAGTAAATTAATTGCGTACATTTTTTATGGAATCTATATAGCACCAGGCTACATCATGTGTTATATTTGGCTTGAAAACTTTTTTTTTCATTTTAATTTTGTTCCTCTTCTTCACAAATGTGTAACTTTCCCACTGAGAATTTCACATAGTGGAGTCCACCATTTTGTTATTTGAGTTGTCCAGAACTACCAATCAGCTTACTGCTTTTACTTTCTAGCCTGCACTAGAAGAAAATAAAAGCTGTATTCTAATTGGTGTCTCTTGGTAACACCTCCATGTTTTGTTTGTTCCTTTTTGCATACCGTATAACAGGGCCCCCCCACCTACTATGTGCCATTTAAAATACTGGTTTCTTCCTATGTGGCAGAGGGGCTTTTGGACCCCCTTACGCACCAGGGCTCTGTAGAAACTGCTACCTCTGCATCCCCTATAGCTACGACCCTCATTTCTGCCCATCTTAGGCCTCGTTCACATTAGCGTCGGGTTCCGTTCATAGGTTCCGTTCGAACTTTCCCTCGGAGGAACCCATGAACGGAAACCATAGCTTCCGTTTGCATTATTATTGACTACAATGGTAATGCTTCCGTTGCAAATGGTTTCCGTTCAGTAAGGTTTCCGTTTTTTTAGCGGAAACCATAGCGTAGTCGACTGGTGGCCATAGATCAATATCCACTTTTTATTTGTATATATATGATCCCAGTATCCGTAGTTGCTAAAGTCAAGCCGTGGCGTAATACCTGGTCTCTTCTCTGTGTGCGTTATATATCTTCTTAGGGCTTCTACACTATATGTTAATAGTGACCCATAGGCCATAACTTAATCATTTGTACCTTGTCCAGATTCTGACTCTGTGATGTGATCATGGGGCAGGGTGGTCGAGCGAGCAGTTGTGTAACATCCTGTATGTCTCACTGAGGTTCTTCTATGAGCACAGAAGTCCCTACTCTATAGCTGTCAATGGAGATGGAAACCCTCAGATGGATGACCAATCAGTCATCCGACGCTACATGCGGCCGACGCAATTACAAATATGACCATGGACAGTCAAAGATTATCAGATGCAAAAACAAAACCACCACCTGTAAATGCTCTATAATAATGTGCGATTGGCCATTCATGACATAAAGTTTCGATTCCGGGCAATCCAAGATGGCCGATTGTTTTTTTTTTCAGTTGGATGAAAAAAAATTACCAATTAAGGGCCGACAATTAAGAAAAAACTATCAAAATTGTACATTATGTCTAAGGGTATGTGCACACGGCCTATTTTCAGAAGTAATTCGGGAGTTTTACGCCTCGAATTACGCCTGAAAAAACGTCTCTAATACACCTACAAACATCTGACCATTGCTTTCAATGGGTTTTACGATGATCTGTTCCCACGAGGTGTATTTTTACACGTTGCTGTCAAAAGGCGGCGCGTAAAAAGACGCCCGCGTCAACGAAGTGCATGTCACTTCTTGGGACCTTTTTGGAGCCGTTTTTCATTGACTCCATTGAAAAACAGCTCCAATAACGTCCGTGTAAAAACGGCACGAAAAAAACGTGAGTAGTTACAAAAACATCTGAAAATCAGGAGCTGTTTTCAGGTGAAAACAACTCCGTTATTTCTGACGGATTTTGCTACTGCGTGTGAACATACCCTAACAATTACCTCATGATAACACTTCCTGGACAACAGTGTCTGTTACACAGCTACCCACTCAACCATCCCAAACCTGCCCCCCAGAATCGGGACAGGATTCATGTTAAAATGTTGCACCCTGTCCCCACACTAGCCTATGGGGCACTATTGCCATTTAATTTATGAGCCCTATAATATTGTACAAAATATAAATAACAGCATCTAATGATACATATGTAGTGTTTTATTGACTTTATGTTTAACTTTTTTCTAACAACCCAGGAAAGACATATTACTTTATTAGGGTATCTTGAATTAATTGAGGAAGAGGGGGGGGGGGGGTGTCCCCTGGTCAGGAGCCTCCTGTTTTAGCCAAAGAAGGGAGCAGCTACAAACAGCCAAGGATGAGACCGTTGATTTCAAGGCTGGGTTCACACGACCATGTTACGTCCGTAATGGACGGAACGTATTTCGGCCGGAAGACCCGGACCGAACACAGTGCAGGGAGCCGGGCTCCTAGCATCATAGTTATGTACGATGCTAGGAGTCCCTGCCTCGCTGCAGGACAACTGTCCCGTACTGTAATCATGATTACAGTACGGGACAGTAGTTCCACGCAGAGGCAGGGACTCCTAGCGTCGTACATCACTATGATGCTAGGAGCCCGGCTCCTTGCACTGTGTTCGGTCCGGGTCTTCCGGCCGAAATACGTTCCGTATATTACGGACGTAACATGGTCGTGTGAACCCAGCCCAATGGGAACTGTGTAATGCTTAATTTCCCCTGTGGAGGTGCTGCAGGGAAATGGAACACTTGCTGTCAGGTTCCTCCACTGCTTACAGCTGGGGATCTCAGTGGCAGGACAATCTGATCAGTTTATTGTCAAAGGACTTTTTTTATAACAAAAAATTGATGATCCAAAGTGGACAAATCCTTTAAAAGTACCAGACATGCTGACCAGTTGTAAAATCTTCATAATCATATTTGACATAGTACCATACAAATACAAGCCATACATGTTAGCCACAGTGCCCTCACTCGAGTAACAGCAACATAGTCCCTATAACAGCTCTATCCACAGATATTGCCCCCATACAGGTGGCAGCTACAGGTGGTAAATCACCTTCTCCATGCCCTGTCAAGAAGTAAAATTGGAGGAGTCATTCAGTAACCTCCTATTCAGCCTGACAGGAGAGATACTGCAGGATCTGACGGCTTCTCCTACCCCTGCACTCAAGGAAAGATGCCGTCTGAGGAGCGATGCTCCTCTCACCTCAAGGATGGCGTGGTCCTCCGTGACGTCAAACTTCTCAAATCGCATGGTGCACGTTTCATGTGTCTTTATTTCCTACCAAGATTTCCATGTAATTTTCATAGCGTCTGTTGCATACATGCAAATTTTGGTAGGAGCCTTGTTATAGATACATTGGGTGGTAAACTCCATGAGTGTAAATTGATGTAGTCAATAATCCTAGTTGACCCGTCTACCAAAGATATTTTTCAGTGAGTGAAGTTTGAGCAAGAACAAGGTCTTCACCCTCGGGTTTAGTGACAGGGTTGGTCCAGTTCTTCTATGGAGGCAGCTGCTCTTGTTAGAGGCCACATCATGTCACTTAATACCTGCATGTGTTTTCAGCCAACAAGACATCTCCTACGTCTTCTGGAGAAGTAGCCCGGGCTGGTGGAGGAGTAATCCACGTGTATAGTGATGACAACAGTGAAAAGTCTGCCGGAAGCTTTATACCATACTGCTCCATGGCTCAGGCCCAGCTCTGCTTCCATGGTCACCGTGATGCCGTCAAGTTCTTTGTGTCGGTACCAGGTAACTACTATAAAATAATTTAGATATCTAAATATCTACAGCTTTTGATACGGTACCTAATAACGGAACCACGGACTCCTATAAATAACAGAAAACCATGTTATGAAAGGTGGAGTTGGTGTGGATGCAGTGAGGAAAGTGGGCACATTGGTCTATGTCTTTTTTCGGCATGTCCATAGGCTGACCATTCTGTATGTTTCCAGGTAACGTTCTGGCCACGCTTAATGGCAGTGTTCTGGACAGTCCCTCTGAGAACCCAGGCACCCCATCCGCAGAGACGGAAGAACAAAAACTGAAGAATGTGCTAGTGCTCAGCGGAGGGGAGGGATACATTGACTTCCGTATTGGTGAGTTCACACTTTTCCTTCTGCAGAATATCCATCTCCATAATTCAGAAATTGTTTTTGCTTTGTTAAAATGTACCAAAAATTGATTATACTTTCTCATGGAATTTGCAGGATTCTGCCTCGTATTGAAATGTACTAATATCCATAGTTGGTTTTATATAAAATCTCCTTATCTTGCAGGCCCCACTTTAATTTTGTAAAGTTCCTTTCGGACATAAGCAGATTTGACCTGTGCCCACTGCAACTCCCAGCATGTCCTGACAGCCTACAACTGTCCTGGCATGCTGGAAATCATGCTTTCACAACAACCAGGGGGCACAGGTCGAACACCCCTAAACCTAACACAAAACAGGGACGTTTCAAATCAGTGGTCTCCATGCTGTGGTTCTTCAGTCGTTGTGAAACTAGCCGCAGACTGTCTGGGTATGCTGAGAGTTGGAGTTTTGCAACAGCTGGAGAGCCACAGCTTGGAACCACTGTTCCGATCTGGATCCCAGGAGTAAAAAATTGGACAAAGGATTGGACACAAAAAAATACAAAGTACTGGTAGATATTATATAGCTAGGTGGAAATATAGGATTGATATGCCATATTTTTTTTAGGGGATGGCGAAGATGACGAGACAGAAGAACACTCTGGGGACGGTGAGAACCAGACCAAACCGGTACTTTCTAAGGCAGAGAGAAGCCATATTATTGTGTGGCAGGTCTCTTATGTCCCGGAATAAATGCACCCTTAGCCTTCTCCCCAGAATGCCAAGACGCCTCCCGCTTCCCTGCACCCGCTGGAAATACCAAACTGGAACTTTGACCCAACTGCGCAATTTCTCAGCCCGTGTTTTGCTGATCTTCTCATACTGTTAAATTCACCCTCTGATGTGCCCAACATCTCTTAAAACTCCATAACATGGTGATGTTTCCATAGACTCCTGGAGACTATTTATTTCTGTTACGTTTGGAACAAATTCTCATGTTACTTGTTCCATTGCCTAAGAATGATAAACTGGGTGACTAAATATCATCTGTCAGATAGGCTGGCATCATTATCTCATCATCCCGTCTGTCCGGCACTGAAATGGTTGGCAGGTTCCAATACGGATTTATTGAGATTAGATTAAAGATTTATCCAACAAGCGCACACCAGCAAGTATGGGCTGGACTGGACCTGAGCGGCCATTTTTGTTCTTTTCATGCCAAATCATTCTTGTATAATGTAAATTACTCATTCAATAGAATCTAATTAGTTAATTAGCATCTACTTTAAAAACAATCAACATCCCTGACTCCCATGCATAAACTGAACACATCTTATCAGTATTGGCGTTCTATGTAATTTGAGAAATTTCCTGGAAAGATGAGCACATTGGATGGCGGTGACTTCTCAACATTCAGAGAAAGCTGAAAGAGTCTCGAAAAATTGCAAGCGACGGGCTGCACTAACTTTATTGGGTCTCATGTATCCCACTTTGGACAATACCTCCTTGTTAGAAGAGTTCCTTGGCAATAAGCAATTACAAAGTGTGCCCCTGGTGGGAAAATGAAGTATTACACTGTGCTCATTCAAATCAATAGGCTGTGTAATGCAGGGCAAGTCCTCCAGAGTGAGACGCTCTTCGCTAGACAACCCATTTAGGGTAAGAACACACTAGACTGATACGCTGCGTAAAACTGCACAGCGTATCCGCCCTGGAACCCACAGGGAATTCTGTCCGAAAACCGACACCAAAGTGTGGTGCAGTTTTTCAGGCGGCATGTCCGCTGCGGAAATCCTGCAGCAATAAAAAAAAAAAAAAGTTCATGCTTACCCTGCCCGTATTCATGGCGACGCATCCCTCTTTTCTGAGTGCAGCCCGGCCTCCTTGAATGATGCTGAAGTCCATGAGACCACCGCAGCCTTCGATTGGCTGCGACAGTCACATGGGATGCAACGTCATCCCAGGAGGCCGGGGTGCACTCAGACTAGAGGATCGACTCGGTATGATTACGGGCAGGGTAAGTATAAACTTTTTTTTATTAATTTAAAATAAAAAAAATAGGCTTTATTTTTTCCCTCACTAGATTTTTGCGGCAGATTCGCAGCATTTCTGCGGCAAAAGTCGCAATACATAGCTTTTTATTGCAGGTTTCACCTCCCGATTGAATTCAAGGAGGAGAACTTGTAATATAAAAGCAGCGATTCTGCAGCACAAATTGACGAGCCGCAACGCAGGTCAATTTATAAATAGCTTTTCGGCTGTGTGTGGATGAGATTTGTTCAAATCTCATCCACTCTGCTGCTACTCTATTATACTGCAGATTTTTCGCAATTAAATCCGCAGTGTTTACGCCTAGTGTATTCCTACCCTAAAGGAATGTAAGCTTGTCGCTCACAGGAACCAGAGTTCAGCCTCCATTGTCAAAATGGCAGCTTGATGGCTACGAGCAATAAGCCTACATGTTCCATGAGTTTTGATAGGAGGCCAAATGTATGAAGACATTCAAGGACAACCAGATGTCCCACCCTTAGGGTAGAACAATAATGCTCATCATTGCCGGTCAGCCTTGCAGTTATTTACCACGGGATCAATGTAATTTAAGAACACTGCATTGTACAGTAAACGCTATCACATCGTTGACACCATTGGTTTTTTTTTTAATGAGGATCTTGTGCCACCTTGTACATATAGATATTAATTGTATTATTTAAGGGGTTGTATGAGAGCAAATTTTTTTTTTATATCCCAGAAACAGCACCACTCTTGTTTATAGGCTGTGTGCAGTATTGCAGCTCGATCACTTAAATATGGCTGAGCTGCAATAGACAGGAGTGGCGCTGCTTCAGAAAGAAAGCAGCCTTGTTTTTCTAATCTCATACAACCCCATTAAATGAAAACTGAGCGCAGACCTCATCCAACATGCTAGCATGTGGAGGGATAGACCTAGAGTGCAACCAACACCACCCTCCAAGAACCAATCCCTTAATTGCCAGCGCCCGTTGCAGGTCTAATAAAGGGCGTAATACCACAGCCCCCAGAGTACTGCTAATATTGGGGCAAGGGGTGATCAGGTGGTGGGCCTTATTGTGATTTCACTATGATGATCCCTTGGACGGATGAGTAAGTTACCATTCCATTGACCAGCTGGCCTTCTGTATCTGTATCGCACTCAACATTACAAATGGCGAACGTAAAAACACTGAGACGTTGTAGTAAATGGGCTCAAGGCTTGGGAAGAACCTGCATTATAAGTTACTCAATACATATTCCATATTTCAATTACCAATGATCGTGTCGGGACTGAACAAATGAATCTAAAACCGCTATTTCCTGCATGTGATCCTGTATCTGCCTGAGTGCCTCCAATACTCAAGTGTTGCAGGATTTTCTGGGAGTTCAGGGGTTAAACCAGAAAAAGCACATTACTATTCAGCCAGCAAAGTATACAGTGCTTCGGCTGCAGCGGCTCGTTCTACTTACGGCAATGACATATGTAAAGCAAGTGTCACAAGGGGGTTCTAACGTGTCTGTTCCAAAAGGCTTGTAAACTCCGCCGTGTGTCCCGCCTGTCTCCTGGTCTTATCGGTGGCATTATGTAAAGACAGCTGTATGTATAACGCTCTCCGCTTCCTCTCTCTCCCCCTTGTGACATGAACAACATGTAATTGTTATGTATGTAATAAATGTATTACAAAACGAACGCAAGACGCTGGTGCTGTGTGATTCCGATGGCCCGCACGGGTCTAAGGAGGCTTTTCTGAACTGGATTTGGTGGCTTTTTTTTTTTCTCAAATTAATTTCCTAGTCCTAGTTGGCGGGTCACGATGACTTCAGCAAGATTTGTTGACTATGTATTATAGCTTATAGATTAGATCCAATCAAAATTTGTGATAAAATCTAATGCAATACCGGGCACAACCCACAGTCAAGAGTGGCGCTGTTTCTAAAGAAGACTTTTCTCTAATCATGTACAGCAGTATATTACAGGACAATCTCTTTAAATTTAGTGCGCTAACTTTGTAATATAGTTTACAATAAAGTTTGGTACCAATATGCAGATCTCAGGGATCGAGAGGGTAGATCTAGGAAGGTAGGGTGGGCATTGCCATGTATGTGTGATAAAAACACTGATCTCTATTGATAAACTCGTCTGTCATCATTAAGGGCTACTGGTGCTAAAATAACAACAACAAAAAAACAAACAAACAAACACCACAATTTTTTCCTAAAAAAAAATTGCAAGTGACTGCATTACTTTTAAGAACTCCAACCATGTCAGTTATCTTGGGACTGTCGCAAGGTCACTCACTTTTTTTTTTTAATGGGCCACCATTTTATTTGCATTGCTCTGCAATCTTACCGTAGTGCGGCCCTGACCTTAATCCGGCATCAACGGATCTAGATTATCAGATATTCTGAATAATTAGACAGTCATAGAAAAGTAAAGTATATAAAAAGAAAACTCGAAGTCCTGAAATAAAATGTCAACACTAAATATGCAATTTTTGGAATTCCCCATCTAGTTCTCTCCGCTCAGTTTTCTGCTCCTGTGAAATTCCAGTTATGTGCAGAATTATCAGAGAGCAGAATAATAGAATTACACAGACACATTAATAGAGGCCTAAAAACATCAGTTTTCCAGATTCTATTTTATTACAAAAAGGGACGTAAACCATACAAAACATTCTCATCTCCGTCCTGTAAACAGATTATCCACTCACCCTTGTTAACCCATTGTGCCCAAGTTATCAGACTGGACAATTTGTAACAAAAACGTACACTTTAAATTTTTGTTTGTTGGATGAAAGAACGTGACAAGTTAATGGATGTCAATCAGGGAAATAGTGTCAGAAGTGTATCATTTGTCCCGCAGTGACCTCATGGCTGTCTTAACTGTAGGGAATTAAAGGCTATGTACACCTTTTGAATGCTCTATCTATTAAAAAAAAACAACTTTTTGAGATACAGCCGCTTTGTATCCTGTATACAGAGCAGCTGCATCTTGCGCTGAGAGCCGAATCTGTTAATGTCAGCGGGCCTGACGGGTTCAGTGTCAGCGGGTCCTGCGTTTATCGGACACATTGAGGATCCACCCGTTATCGTTCACATCCTTGTTATGAACTTAGATGTGATCGGTAACAGGTGGATCCGGAGTGTCAGATACACTGACCTGTTAGGCCTCATGCACACGACCGTGTTTTTGCGTCCGCAATTCAACCGCAAATCCACGGGTAAATTGCGGACCCATTCATTTCTATGGGCCCATACACACTATCCGTGTTTTCACGGCTCTCCGCATGTCCGCACATCCGTGCCGCAGAAACTACGGACATGTCCTATTATGGGCCGCAAATGCGGTGCGGACATGCCAATAGAAGTCAATGGGCCCGTGGAAATTGCGGATACACCGCCGTGTGTCATCCGCAGTTTTGCGGATTTGCGGAAGTGTTGCTAGGCGACGACCGGGAATGAGTTCTGTCGTCATCATGTTTTACCTAGGCTTTTTATTTTTCATCCGCATTTTGCGGATTACATACGGATGAACTGCGGAGGACATACGGATGAACTGCGGATGACATTTCACGGAACACGGTCCTGGAATTTGCGGACCAGAAAAACACTACGGTCGTGTGCATGAGGCCTTAGTCCCGCTGACCTCAAGGGTATGGTCACGCGGGCTATTTTCAGCCACTTTTCGGGCCGTAAACGTCCCGAAAACCAGCTGAAAAATCGAAATTAAAACGCCTCCAAACATTTGCCCATTGATTTCAATGGGAAATACGGCGCTCTGTTCCGATGGGGCGTTTTTTTTTTATACTCATTTTCCATAAAAAGAAGTGCATGTCACTTCTTGAGCAGTTTTTGATTGACTCAATAGAAAAACAGCCGTAAAAAAATGCAGCGAAAAAAACTAGTTTGACTAAAAAAAGGGTTGAAAATCAGGAGCCGTTTTCCCTTGCAAACAGCTCCGTATATTCAGCCATATTTTGTTAACCGTGTGAACATAAACTTACAGATTCAGGTCTCAGCGCAAGATACAGCTGCTCTATATACAGGATACAAAGCAGCTGTATCTGAAAAAGTAAAAATAATTTTTATTAAAAAGTAATTAGAAAGCTGCACCAAACACACTGACATTTTGATTAAAAACACTTCCAAAAGGTGTACATAGCCTTTAAGTACTCGAAAAAACTCTGGGCCACGTTCACACACTGCCGTTGTTAGGGATGGATCCCAGAACTCGTATACGGGTGCAGTCACATGTGGCGTATTTGCCTTGTATTTCCACGCCATAAAACGTAACAATGTGACTGCCCCCTAAATCATTCAGCTCTCATCTTTGTAATCCGTTCCCAACTTCCATGCAGCAAATGTGTCAAAACCAGCATGTGAACTCAGCATTACCCCTCCCGTGTGCTGCCATACCGGGCATAGACTACCAGGTAATCAGCCTTACCAGACAGACTGCAATTTTATAGCATAAAAGTGGCTGTCCAATAAGGAAGACTTCTCTAGAGGAAACACACATAACTAAATTTTCAAAATACTTTTGACACTACATAGTGACGTGTCAAGTTTTGATCGCTGGGGTCCGAGCACTGAGATCCCCACCAACTGCTAACACAAAGCGGCAGAAACGCTCAGGTGAGCGATGAGCCGCTTTGTTTCTAATCGTCTTTCCTCGGAAAGCCGAGCAAGCGGTGTACGGGCTGAAGAGAAAGTCTACGAGTCCGTACACCGCTTGTCTTTCCGAAGAAAGCCGATCAAGAAAGAAGCGACACAGCGCTCCCCTGACGCTTTGTTTTAGCGATCGGTGGGGGTCTCAGTGCTCGGACCCCCAACGATCAATACTTCTGACGTGTCACTATGACATGTAAAGACTTTTTGAAAGGTTGCTTACCCTTTATGTATTAGGCAGACCCAGCATTCATACCGTGCATTCACTTTGGCCCCACAGCACAATGGGGTTGTATACGCTCAGCAGTGAGCAACCTGGATCTCTTGTATATTTACGCTGTGAAAGGGAATGATACAACACGCCAATATTGCTCCTTTGATCTCTACACACCGTTAATTTACATAACGCATTAAAGCAGCTGTCATAAGACACGGGTCTATAAAAAGCACATAAAGGGTTAAATGAGTGGGTCCTATGTGCTCCCACTCAGATTCCAGTGTTTTGGGGACTAGTAGACCGTGCTTAGCATTCAGCTGAAAGGTATATTTGGGAGAAGCATTGTGAGTGGCTGTTAGTCAGGTGCTCTCAGCCAATCAGCTTTGATCTCTACTCAAGTTGCCCCACCCCAATGTCCTTTCCAGATGGATGCCAGGTACAATATATAACCCTCTCAAACTTTGGTTCTTGGAGCTGTATAGTGGTCCGGCACAGCATCCTGACTACTTGACCTGTTCAGCCCAGACACCAGCAGCTTGTAGGCGCAGGTTACATCATACGGATTGTAAGTTTAGCGCGTGGCCATCCTTACAACATTATAATCATCACATTGATGGAAGAAAACCCAGGAGGAATAACAAGAGTGCAAATTCTTCACATTCCGCATGAAACCTCATTACAATCATGGTCTGGAACAGGCATTCTGAAATTATTTAGGCATCGGCGAACTCAGATCATTGATCGCTGCAACGGTCTATGAATATATCTTATTTATAGTGTTACCCTGAACAAAAAAAAAAGTGAAATCCAATCTTTACCCAAAGTCTGGTTTTCAGTCGTATTTTAGCGTGCATACTACACCCACACAATCCAGACCCCTGAAGTTCTACTGCTCCGAACTTCGATCACCATTAGGTTGTATAGTTATGGAAGTTCCGTTTAGTAGACTAGTGGGGAGCTCCGGTATTGCAGCCGTATTAAACTGAGTGAGTCTAGACTTAAATAGACACCGCATTAACAAGACATTCAAGTGGACCAGCTCTCAGTAAACATGTTAGTGTGAGGGTCTGAATTCTCATAAGGGTTAGAAGCTCATTCTATATTTCTAGGTATGTGAAGGGTTAAAGGGAACCTGTTGCTACATTTTAGGGCACTAAAACCACCGGCGTGTCGTTATACTGCTGGGGTTCAGCCTCCTAAACATCCCTCTCTTAAAACTGTCTGTTTTAGCATTTTGTGTAAAAGGAAGTGATAATCCAGCGTGCGCAGTATATAAATTACCAGAGAAAAATCCTGCGATGAGTTCAGCGGCATCCTGCACATGCTCAGATGACGCCGTGGCTGGTACACCTCTCAGGACTCTGGTCTTTTACACACAGCGCACGCTGGATTATCCCTTCTATTGAGGGTTTGTTCACACGGCAAACTAAATAACGGCTGTAAATCACGGAGTTGTTTTCAAGGGAAAACAGTCCCTGATTTTCAGCCGTTTTTAAAGCATTAAGCGTTTTTGGAGCTGTTTTTCTATTGAGACAATGAAAAACGGTTGAAGAAGTGACATGCACTTTTTACACTCCGTTTTTACAAACGGCCACGTTAAAAAAAAAAAAAAAAAAAATAAAAAAAAGACGCCGTCGGAACGAAACGCCTTTTTTTCTATTGAAATTAGTGGGCAGATGTTTGGAGGTGTTATTTTTACCCGTTTTTCGGGGCGTTTACGGCCCGAAAAACAGCAGAAGATAGGCCGTGTGAACATACCCTTAGAGAAAATACTAAAACAGACAGTTTTAAAAGGGGGATATTTAGGACATTAAACCCAGCATTATAGGGACTTGGTGTTTATATAGTGCCCTAAAGTCTAGGGACAGGCTCCCTTTAACCCCTTCACGACCACCCAACGTAGATTAACAGGTTGCAAAGCTGGTCGTTGTGCCTGCAGCCCGTTAATCCACGTGGGCTCCTAACAGAGCACACAGGCGCTCCCCGCAGCCCGGCATCGCCCAGTACAGGCTGCTACTAGCAGCCTTAGTACTGGGGGAAAACATCGGGTCGGGTCCGAACCGATTAACCCCTTAATTGCGGCAGTCAATAGTGACCGCCGCATTTAAGTTCTTATAGCAACATCGGCACCCCGCTACGCGATTGCGGGGGCCGATTGTTGCGGGGGGGGGGGGGGGGGCGATTGCTATGGCAAATGGAAGCCTAACAAAGGCTTCCCCATTACGTGCCTGATCGGCTTGCTGTCAGTGAACAACTGACAGTTCTAATACATTGCACTACATGGGTAGTGCAATGTATTAGATCATCAAACAAACAGTTGGACATTCAAGTCCCCTAGTGGGACTAAAGAAAAGTGTAAAAAAAAAGTGTAAAAAAAGTAAAAATAAAAGTTCTAAAAATACAATAAAAGTTTCAAATAATAACACAAAACACAATCGCCCTTTTTCCTTTATCAAGTCATTTATTATTGAGAAAAATAATAAAACCATACATATTTGGTATCGCTGCGACCGTAACGACCGTAACTATAAAAATATTATGTTATTTATTCCGCAAAGTGAACGCCGTAAAAAAAAACTAAAAAATACTGACATAATTGCTATTTTTTGGTCACTTTGTCTTCCAAAAATTGAAATAAAAAGTGATCAAAAAGTCGCATGTACCTAAAAATGGTGTCTATAAAAACTATAACTCGTCTCGCTAAAAACAAGCCCTCATACAGCTCCGCCGACGAAAAATTTAAAACCGTTATGGCTCTCACAACTTGGCGACAGAAAAAATCCATTCTCTTTCCAAAGGTTATTTTATCGTGCAAAAAGTTGTAAAACATAAAAAAGTTGTATAAATTAGGTATCACCGGAATCGGACTGACCCGCAGAATAAAGGTAACGTGTAATTTATAACGCGTGGTGAACGCTGTATAAAAAGAATTAAAAAAATAATGTCAGAATTGCTGTTTTTTGGTCACCTTGCCTCCCAAAAAAAAAAGGATAACATGTGATCAAAAAGTCGCATGTACCCCAAAATGGTACCAATAAAAGCTACAGCTCGTCCCGCAAAAAAAAACAGCCCTCATACCACTACGTCTATGAAAAAATAAAATTAGTTAAGGCTCCAATAAGCCAGGAAATAAAAATATGCAGTTGTGCCGGCCCGAGGGAAACGTTTCTTCTGTTTCAAGTGGCGAATTATCAAGGCCCCTAAAATTAGGGAACCAGGAAGAGGAGGGCCCAAACATATCTGCTGAAAGCGAAGGTGCCCGTATTATACCAGGACAACACTTCTCAGCAAAATTCCTCAAACTGCAAAGGTGCGGAGTGTGGACCAAAAGGGAGATAAGAAAGGACACAGTTTATCAGTGCGACACCGGCCTGTGCAGAAAGGATTGTGTCACAGCGTAACACACATCTATGGATCATTTTATTGTTTTTGTTTACCCCATTATTATACCACCTGACTATGCCCCTTATATACTCCGCCCGGCTTACATGTACCCCCACATTATAAACGGAAACACCAGTAAGACTCAATACAAGACTACTACAAGCAAAATCCACACTCCAAAAGCCAAATGGCTCTACCTCCCTTCTGAACCCTACAGTGTGCCAAAACAGCAGTTTACTTCCACATATATGGCATCGCCATACCCGGGAGAACCCTTTTAACAATTTTTGGGGTGTGTGTCTCCAGTGGCACAAGCTGGGCGCCACATATTGGCATATCTATAGAAAAAAATCCCATTTTCACTCTGCAACATCGAGTGCACACCAATTTCTGCCAATCACCTGTGGTGTTAATATGCTCACTACACCCCTAAGTGAATACCTTGAGGGGTGTAGTTTCCAAAATGGGGTCACTTCTGGGGGGGATCCACTGTTTTGGTCCCACAGGGACTTTGCAAATGCGACATAGCGCCCAGAAACCAATCCAGCAAAATCTGTACTTCAAAAGCCAAATGGCGCTCCTTCCCTTCTGAGCCCTACTGTGTGCCCAAACAGCAGTTTATGACCACATATGTGGTATTGCCGTACACAGGAGAAGTTGCTTTACAAGTGTTGTGGTGCTTTTTTTCATTTATTTGTTGAGAAAATGAAACATTTTCAGCTAAAACTACGTCTTATTGAAGAAAAAGGATTTTTTTTAATTTTCACTGCCCAATTCTAATAAAATCTATGAAACACCTGTGGGGTCAAAATGCTCACTACACCCCTAGATGAATTCCTCAAGGGGTGTAGTTTTGTGAATGGAATCACTTTTGTGGAGTTTCCACTGTACTGACACCTTAGGAGCTTTGCAATAGTGACATGGTGTCAAGAAACCAATCCAGCAAAATCTGTGCTCCAAAAGCCAAATGGCGCTCCTTCTCTTCAGATCCTTGCCGTGTGCCCAAACAGCAGTTTATGACCACAAATGGGGTATTGCCGTACTCCAGAGAAGTTGCTTTACAAATGTTTTTTTTTTTTTTATTCCTTTATTTGTTGAGAAAATGAAAAATTTTGAGCTAAAGCTACGTCTTATTGGAAAAAAAGTATTTTTTTTATCTTCACTGCCCAATTCTAATAAAATCTATGAAACCCCTGTGGGTTCAAAATGCTCACTACACCCCTAGATGGATTCTTCAAGGGGTGTAGTTTCCTAAATGGAGTCACTTTTTTGGTGTTTTCACTGTTTTGGTCCCTTAGGGGCTTTGCAAATGCGACGTGGTCTCCGCAAACCATTCCTGCTAAATTTGAGCTGCAAAAACCAAATGTCGCTCTTTCCCTTCTAAGCCCTGCCGTGTGTCCAAACAACCGTTTATCACCACATGTGGGGTACTGTTTTGCTCGGGAGAAATTGCTTTACAAATGTAGTGGTGCATTTTCTCCTTTTAGCCCCTGTGGAAATTAGAAAAAATTAGCTAAACCTACATTTTCTTTGAAAGAATGTAGATTTTCATTTTCACGGCCTACTTCCAATAATTTCTCCAAAAAACCTGCGGGGTCAAAATGCTCACTATACCCCTAGATAATTTCCTCAAGGGGTATAGTTTCCGAAATGGGGTCACTTTTGGGGGATTTCCACTCTTTTGGCGCCGCAAGAGCCTTTCAGACCTGACATGGTGCCTAAAATATTTTCTAATAAAAAAGGAGGCCCCAAAATCCTCTAGGTGCTCCTTTGCTTCTGAGGCTGGTGCTGCAGTCAATAAGTGCACTAGGGCCACATGTGGGGTATTTCTAAAAACTGCAGAATCTGGGAAATAGATATTGAGTTGCGTTTCTCTGGTAAAACTTTCTGTGTTACAAAAAAAATAGATGAAAAATTAATTTCTGCAAAAAAAAAAAGAAATTTGAAAATTTCACATCTACTTTGCCTTAATTCCTGTGAAACATCTAAAGGGTTAAGAAACTTTCTAAATGCTGTTTTGAATACTTTGAGGGGTGAAGTTTTTAAAATGGGGTGACTTATCGAGGGTTTCTAATATATAAGGCCCTAAAATCCTCTTCACAACTGAACTGGCCCCTGTAAAAATAGCCTTTTGAAATTTTCTTGAAAATGTGAGAAATTGCTGCTAAAGTTCTAAGCCTTGTGATGTCATAGAAAAATGAAAGGATGTTCAAAAAACAATGCCAATATAAAGTAGACATATGGGGGATGTTAATTAGCAACAATTTTGTGTGGTATTACCATCTGTCTTACAAGCAGATACATATAAATTTAGAAAAATTCTAATTTTTGCAATTTTTCGCTAAATTTTGGTGCTTTTCACAATTAAATACTTAATGTATCGGGCAAATTTTGCCAGTAACATAAAGTCCAATGTCTCACGAGAAAACAATCTCAGAATCGCTTGGATAGGTAAAAGCATTCCGAAGTTATTACCACATAAAGTGAAACATATCAGATTTGAAAAAATTGGCTGCGTCCTGAAGGCCAAAACAGGCTGTGTCCTGAAGGGGTTAAACAAAACCTCCAGTCTCATAGGAAATAAAGGGCAGTGGTACATGGGCAGAGCAAACTGTAGATTACCTTTTAATGTACCTTCTAGGAAAAATACCCAGACTGACGGTTCTACTAAACCAAACTTAGAGCACCGTGGGGGGATCTGGGATGCTGTAAATTAAGCTCAGTAGAACCGTAGGGGAAAATACTACATCTGGGATACGAACGGTTAAACTTGAGTACAATATGTCCATTTGAGTGAGGACTCACAAACTATTCAGGGACACAATAGTTACATAATTAGTACGATAGAAAAAAGACACGTGTCCATCAAGTTCAACCAAGGGAAGATCAGTGCCGTTTGGACGGAATTCTTAATTAATGCTCCGGGGTCAACATCACCTCCTGAGAAATGTGAAACCCTTTACAGTCATGTTTTACCCCAGCCTTTGGATTAACGGTCCTAAAAAAAAAAAAGCCCTGTGTAATTTGTAACAGCCCCACGCAGCATTTACTCGTAGATCCATCCCTCAGTGCTGTCCGGCCAGCAGATAATCTCATCGGGTCTGAACCAAATAGAAATCTCACGCTGGGCACTCTCTCTGGAGTCGCTGCCGTGGATCACATTCCTGGAATGAAGAAAAAAGGAAAATTAGTGAGGAAAATAAAATGACGTAACAGTAACGCAGGGTTATCCAAATCCTTTATCATGATGAAACCCCTATGAACAAAAAACGATCACTGATATGAGGCAGACAAAACACTGGTTCGCTTGCAGTATTACCAGTACAATCGTGCGCCCAATGGCCACCACATGCAAGCGTGGTTTTGGTTGCCGCTACACGAGACCGCACCCTAAGGCCCCATGCACACGACCGTGTTTTTGCGGCCGCAATTCCCCCGAAAATCCACGGGAGAATTGCGGCCCCATTCTTTTCTATGGGGGCCATGCACACGACCGTAGTTTTTGCGGTCCTTGCACGGCCCGGGAGCCCGGACCGCAGAAAGAACGGGCATGTCTTATTACGGCCCGGTTCTGCGGTCCGGGCTCATTGAAAACAATGTGCATGTCCCGCGACTTGCGGGCGGCCTGCGGCTGACAGTCCGCAGCCGGCCGACCCGAAAATCACGGCCGTGCACACGGCTACGGTCGTGTGCATGAGGCCTAACAAGACCTCGTAAGCATCCAGCCTATATATCTGTATTTTACCTGCTGACATCCACTCCGAAATCTCCACGGATAGTGCCTGGCGAGGAGTCAGCGGGATTGGTCTCCCCAAGCATAAGGCGGGCCGTCTTCACCACGTCCAGGCCCTGCCAGACCTGCAGAAACCAGGTTTACCCGTTAGAAAACGAAAGTACAAGCCGGTCTGGTATTAAATTTATTTATCACCAGTCACAGGAAGCTTATTCTTACCATGGCAACCACAGGCCCGGAGCCCATATACTTCACAAGGCGATCGTAGAACGGACGGTCCCGCAGGGCAATGTAATGTTCCTTTAAAAGAGTCTCTGATGCCTGTAATGAGAGGAGACGACAGCTTCATATATACCGAAAACCATGTGGAGCCCACCTCCTTAAAGGAACATAGCGATTGGGGGAGCTGCTGGGGACCCCCATTGCATTAGCGCCTTTGACTTTTCTGGGGTGCCCAGAGTCGCTTTATCATTTGTCCCGCACAACCTCAATGTGTCTCTATGGAGGAAAAGTTCCACGACAAGATCAAAATTCTTGTGTCGCTAAATATTGAGGTCATGGTGACGACTGGCACGAACAGACACAGGAGTGCAGCTTTTTTGTGACCCACCAGCATCAATTTCATTGCAGCCAGCCGGTAGCCCTTCCTCTCGAAGCGCCTGATGATCTCACCAACCAGGCGCCGCTGATACCCATCAGGTTTTATAGCTAAGAAGGTGCGCTCGTAAATTCCCGTCCAGGCTGTAGAGAAAAGCAGCAGTTAGTAAAAGGGGCGCTCAGTTCTGATCTACCAAAATTTTAAATCATATACAAAAGGGGCAAATACAGAACAGGAGAAAATCAGCCCCATTAAAAGGCTATTCACACTGCGATCAAATTGCGTTTTTTTGTTATCATTTTCATGGAAAAACGATATGACTGCACCGTGTGAATAAACCCTATGGATATGTTCACATGGGCTATTTTCAGACGTTTTTCAGGCCGTAAACTACCTGAAAAACTACTAAAAATTTGGGGGCTGAACGCCTCCAAACATCTGCCCAATGATTTCAATGGAAAAAACGGCGTTCCGTTCCCACGGGGCGTTTTTTTTCTAAAAGCGGCCGCGTAAAAAAAAGCCTCGTAAAAAGAGGTTCATGTCACTTCTTGAGCCGTTTTTCGTTGACTCAATAGAAAAACAGCTCCACAAACGGCCACAAAAACCACGAGTTGCTTAAAATACAGCTGAAAATCAGAGGCGGTTTTCCCTTGAAGCCAGCTCCGTATTTTCAGCCGTTTTTTGTTAAGCGTGTGAACAGAGCCGATCAGTGCTAAAAATACACCCACACAGGGTGTCGCACTACACGGCCCGTTACATAAAACACCCGAGTCCTGCAACGGTGTCAGCCGGACAGGAGCAGGACGGGTTTTGAGCCTCTGACTATTCACTGACAGCAACCAAAGATCTTGGGCATGGTGAAGAATCGAAACACAGAATTATAGAAAATGGCAGAATGTTTCATTATATATTATTCATGATGTATTCCCTCCTTAGACATGGATGGTGTACCCACACCTATCTCCAGAAAGTGGGTCCCCCGACCCCATCCTGTCGCTGCCTCTAGACAGATAATCAATGGCGAGGTCGCCGCGAATTACGGAAACCGTAGGGCATTGCGAGCTAGGCGGTTTGCGTAATTCCAGGCCACCCATTCATTCTCTGCCTGGATATGGCGGACCCCCGTTCTGGAGACAGGTGGGGGACCCACACCTATCAGACATGCCATAAACGTATAAGATGGGAATACACCTTTTAACTTTATTTACACAAAACCGAAAAGCTATCCCATAACGTGGAATTTCTGGCGCATTTTAAGACCCGGGATATATAAGAAAGCACCACAGGGAGACGCCATTTTAATCACAAGATTGATGCAAGTGAAGGTGGAGCAGTTGCCCGTAGCAACCAGATCTAATTACTTAGAGGCAAAATGAAAGCAGTGACCTGATTGGTTGCGAAGGGTAACTGCTCCACTTTTCCTTTGCACCACTTAGCCGTTTGCGATAAGTAAAAGTCAAGCAGACCAGAAATCAATGGAAATAGAGATTACAACATGTGTGATGTGCACTAACGTGTGGTGTTCTACGGCTGTTGTGAAACTACAACCACCAACATGCCCTTGAATGCTGGGAGTTGTAGTCTCACTGCAGCCGGAGATGCACATATTGCACACCAGTCCTAAACACACAAAGCGGACAATGCATTAGAAATACGACCGTCCCTATGTGACATCCATACAATACACGCCCGGCCCAGGCCTTCCCTACACGAGGAAGAACATGGACGACAAAAAGAGACCTAGAGAAACCCGGCATTCCCCTCCACCCACACCGCTCACCGGTGGGGAAAATGTGCGCGAAGATGGTCAGCACCAGGCAGATCATGGCGAGAGCAGGTAGAGGGAGCCGGGGCCGCGCACGTCATCGAGGCTGGTATTCCCGGGGGCGCGTACGCAGCACAAGGAAACTATATACAGAGATGGAAGCTATGTATATAATATAATATATACGGGGAGAGTTATGGCGCTTATGATAGGTATAGCCAGGGCTACAGGTGTAATGACCAGTGCAGGCCGCAATCTAGCGGTTTCCCCTAGCAACCAATCGGACTGCTTTTTTTATGTTCAAAGCGGCACGCAAGAAAAGAGAGCTGGATTCTGATTGGTTGCTAGGGACATTTTTTGGGGGCTGAATTAGTATATATATATATATTTACATTTTACTGTGTAGTTCATTAATACATTTATTTTTTCCTTTTAATACAGATGCACACCATAGCTGGCAACTTCTGAGAATCTTTTTCAGGACATTTTTCACATGGCGTGCTCAGAAAGAAAGTACCACAGGGAGACGCCATATTTAATCACAACTTTGTTAATAAAGATTGATGCAAGTGAAGGTGGAGCAGTTGACCGTAGCAACAAGATCTCATCAGAGACATAACGGAAAGCTCCTGGGCCCCAATGCAAAATCAGCTCCGTATTTTCAGATGTTTTTGGTCACTGTGTGTGAACATACCCTAAATATGTAGGTCTGTGCCAGCCAGAGTGATTCCATGAATAGTGCCAGTTGCATTCCCCACTCACAAAACCAACCTGCATACTTATGTAAAGAAAACAAAAAGACATAAAAAAATACCGCCTTACATACGATCATGAACCTTCTCCGTCTGCACAACATTTCACTTCATAGACCAATTTATGTTTTGGAGCTGCTCTTTTTTCTGTCATTAAAGTGCCAACTGGCATCACTAACCCTATTTTTTCCCTAAAAACTGCGACTTTTGTCCATGGGTTGTGGGCTGTGTCTGGTATTGCAGAAGCATTCCTATGGACACTTGTGTTGCATGAAATATACATAGATATGGGCAAATGGCGCTGAAAAGTGGCGTAGATGTGCACAATATACAAGCACTGCCACGTTACTAGCTCTGGCACACATAGGACTGCCCTTCAGTGCTCTACTTTTGCACCATGGTGACACCAATCACAAATCTCACATGGAGGACAAACTGGTGCGCAAACAAATCCTAAAGACAACGCACATGAAGGATGAACCTTTCCTACATCTTCCACATGTTTCCAGCTTTGCCAACATGAGCTTGGCATCAGGGGCATTACTGCTCTGTTGTAACATGTGAGTATCCACATTAGCACTGTCGGAGGGGCAGGAAAAAGATCCCACACAGCTGGGGGTTTATCCAACAGAATCAGTCACTGACCAATCCCGCAGGATGAATAGCGTAGCAATACAATCGCTGGTGTAGAGAAAACGAAGACCCTGAAGCGAGGAGGAAGTGTTTATTTCCCCCCCCGACTAATACCATCTGTTTTTGTATTGCGTAAGGCCTTATTCACACGGACGTGTTATACATCCGTGTGACGGCCGTTAAAACGACGCCCGTTACACGGACCTATGTAATTCAATGGAGCCGTTCACACGACCGTCGTCTCAATGGACCGTGTGAAGGGTTCGTGAGAAAATAGGACACGTCCTATTTTTTCACGCTTCACCCATCGCCCCCATGGACTCGTAGTCTATGGGGGATGTGATAACGCGTCCCGCAGCGCAGACGGATGCACCTCGGACGTGAAAAACTGCTGTTTTTTTCACGTCCGAAATGTGCATTGCTTGTGTGAATCCGGCCTCATTGTATATCCATTCCCTATATATATATATATATATATAGTTGTAGATATGATTGTAAATGGAGTTTGGTTCCACTTAAGCATTTATGGGACACACTTCATGCCATTTCTCACCGAGTCACAAGGTAGCCGCATTGTTCCATCCTGTTGTCATTAATCCCATTGCCAGTGTCCAGAATCCCTGGGATTACACACACGCTCCCATGCTTAGCTGTATAAACCTTCTGAGATTATGTTAATGCTGGGAGAGGAGGGAGCAGAGATGTGGTTTTACATAGGAAGCTTCTGTTCTTCTTTCTCCACTTTCTGGGGTATTATTGTGTGTTTGTGGATTTCTTAAACTCTTTTAGAGCTTTCCAATTCTAGTGATTTGGGGGGGGGGGGGGGGGGGGGGGAGGTGCTCAAGGGTACCTTTATTTAGTATAAAAATTAACATTAACATTCAATGACAAATTAGTGATTTCTCAGCAGATTGCACACGACCGTGCCCGTAATCACGGTCCGAAACTGCGGGCACGGACGCATTTGCAGGCCGTGCTCCCATAAAGTATGGGAGCACGGTTAAAAGCAAAAAAAAAATAGGACACGTCCAATCTTTTGCAGAGGCTTTCTATGGCACGGACACCTTCCCGTATATATATATATATATAGGAATTTGTCCGTGGGCAATAGACGTGAATGAGTCCGTAATTACAGACGAATTCTAAGGCCGTGTGCATGGGGAGCTGGCGCATACAGAAGGCGACTTAGCACAGCGCCCCAAAAAGGCCAACATCTGCACCGTTTGTATGTACTCCCTTTGTTTGCATGGGTTTCCTACCACACTCCAAAAAACATACGTATAGGGAATTTAGATTAGGGTCTGATGACAGCTTCTGTACAGCGCTGAAAAATATGTTGGCGCTATATAAGCAACAGAAATAAAATAAATTTTAAATGACCTTGATAAAGATAACTTGGCCCCCAACAGATCTCCTTTAAAAAAAACAAAAACATATTTCCAATGTGTGTGATATAGATCCCACTAGAGGGAAGTAAGGAAACCCTTTCTTTGGGAGACAGCCCTTCAACTATTAGGAAGGAACATAGGCTACAAACACAACCATTATGTACAACATTGGACACCGTTTCCAGTTTAGAAATAGATTTACCCTACATAAATAGTTGAGTTACTTTGTACATCACATATCTTGTACTGATCCTGCGTTACAGCCTGTGCTATACTCCAGAGCTGCATTCACAATTCTGCTAGTTGTTATTGGAAACAGTCAACAAGCTTGTAACAGCGAATACAAATAACCAGAGTAAGTACAGTGCCGACATTGAACCAGCAGGGAATGCTGTCAGTATATCTGCGATCAGTGCAGGACAATTATGAATGCAGCTCTGGACAACGCCAAGATACAGGCTGCAAACCAGGATCCCTATATACTATGTGACGTATTTACAGTTATATAGTTCGACATGTAAACTGTTAAACAGTGTTCAAAGGGAGAAATATACAACTTAAAGAGTGACTGCACTTTCAGAAAACTTTTGATATGTCAGAGACTTCTCAGAAGTTTTGAATCGGTGGGGGTCCGGGTGCTGAGACCCCCACCATCGCTAAAACAAATATGAAGAAGCGCTCAGATGAGTGCTCAGTGGAGCGCTTCTGCATCTTCGTTTCAGCGATGGTGGATGTCTCAGCACATGGACCATAACCGAATTACAGTTTGTTATAGCCAAGAGCTGTATTGACAATTCTGATGGTTGTTTCCAGAATCGATAAACAATGTTAACAGCTTAGCCGAGTTCTGGAGAGTAATTTTTCTGAGATTAATGCACTTGCCTGGCAAAGTCTATATTTATTAGATTGTAATCACTCGATCAAGCTCTGCAGACACTGAATAGGCAGGAGATGTCAGGAGGCGTTAGCTCAAAATCTACTTAAATTTGTAGCCACATCTAAGACTCCCTGCTTTACTGCACAGACACATTGGAGCGAAAGTGGTTCATAAAAATAATAAATAGGACGCCTCACTGTTTCGATATAAATGGAGTTTATTACAGCTCAGTCAATATGAATGGTCCTGTACATCAACCAATGACAACTAGTAGTGTCCTGTGTCTTCTATGAACGGCAGACGGTATTAAAATCACCACATTAATTTATATAGGACATAGTAGCCCCAACCTGTACACATCCAAACTGGGAAGCGGACAGGGTAACAGATACAACTCAATCTACAGGTCTTTTATGGATCATAGCCTATGGAGGGATTTTTCACGTGTGATCCAGACTCCCACTGGCACAGTGCTAGGCCCCTGGCACCATGAATGTTCATTAATATAGGCCAGGATCTGAAGACGGCCAAGTCTTTATCATACAGGTGTCCCCAACCGGGCCTTCCTCTCTTCTTCGAACTTCACTCTGGAGAAGATGCGCTTCCTCTGAAGATCCAGAAGAGGTTCAGTTATTGGTTTTCCTTCCTTCTGCATCTGGGCCAACATCATAGCTCTCACAAGAGGTGGGTATAGCACGCAGGTGATGACGTCCATCTCTGGCACAGGCGTAAACGTCTTGAAGTCGTCCTCTTCGTGTCGTGGTACGAGACGCCAGTCGTGGTACATGACTTTGCTTATCGCGGTCTCCTCGGACTCTTGTTTGCCTGGTTGGAGCAAAGAAGGGTGAAGTCAGTGCTGGAGATCTTAAGAAAACATGATTGCAACCAAAGTGGTTCACAGCTACGAATATCCTCAATCCGACAAGAAGATTTTATACATGGAATTAGTCATATTTAAAGATTCATGATATAGCATTGTGCGGATACAGAGAGGTGTTATAGAGATAAACTTACCTCTAAATGTTAAATAGCCCCAAGCTTCACCATGGTCCATATTCTAGAAGAGAAAAAACAAAAAAACATTTTACATATATATAATTATAAAATCACTGTAATGGCCAAAACTCTGTGCGGATTAATTTTTTACTATAGCGTTATAGGGACGAGAGCTCGGTTCTTCTGGTACAGAAATCAGCAGGATGCTAAAAGCCTGGCTGCCTGCAGCCACCACTAGGGGGAACCTTCTAAAGACTGATTTATTGTGGAGTTCAATGGAAGCTGTTTAATCCATATGCCCCCTAGTGGCCCCTGCAGGCAGCCAGATTATTTAAATAATTCTATATCTGTGTGAAGGGAAGCAGTGTATTTCTGGAACAGAACACGGAGCTCCGACCCCTATTCGGATATCCTATGAAATTAATCAGTTAGTGACCATCAAATATGCCTTTTCACAGTGGTTACTAATGGGACTTTTCACAACGGCCTAGTCTAAATCCTGCATGGGTATCCCGCACGGGCTGGAGCAGGAGTAACAGCCAGGATCTTGATCTAACGGTCAGGATCAGAGTTACCTCCCGTGTTTATCCCCTTGTCAATAGTGACCGCTGCATCTAAATAGTTTCAGAGGGTGGAGGCTCCCTCTGTCACCCAACGGTGACCCGCAAATCCGATTGCAGACCGCCAATTGGTTGCCATGGCAGCTAGGGGCCTGACAAAGGCCTCTAGGCATACCATTGCTATATATTAGGCCATGCCAGAGGCATAGTCTTACACCGACAGGCAATAATCCACATGTGTGTAGATACCATGAATCCTATAGTTATTAGCCATTATTGAAACTTATAGGAGTAATTTATCCTTTAAGAAGAAGCTCGGAAAGTAGTAGCTGTAATGGGGTGAGCTGTAGGAAATAAGGATGGAAGCCTTTACCTGGGCTCACATCCCTAATTTGGATAAAACCCTGTGATGAGACAATTCCTTTAGATGTTAGATCACTGGGGGTCAAACTGCTGATCACTAAAATGGGGGACCCCAGTGAAGTTGCATTGAAAGGCTGTCAATCAGGCACATGGTTGCTCCATATGACTCTAGGATGAATACATGATTAGCGAAGTCAAGCAATCGTTGGGGTTCCTAATGGTCGGACCGCCACCAATATATCATTTATCATCAATCTCATATTTATGGGGGAAAACTGGAATACCCTCATATATACCACTGTTCTCGGTTGTTCCTCTCACCTCAGCTGTGTAGTCTACTTTGACCTTTGTTATCGTCCAGTAACAGGGCTCATCATGTTCCTCCAGCCACGATTTCCTTGTCACCATTCGTCCCACTCCAAATGCTCTTAAGCCAGAAAGCAAAGTGAAAAGTCTCTTCTCCTTCTTTACATCTTCCCAAGCAAGAACTGGCAGACGTTTGCCACTGAAGGGTCGAGTCATGGTCTGTGGAAAGACATGGTAGGATTCCATTATAAGTGACTGCAGCCAATCAGAACACAATCACATGCGATGGTACAAGAAAACGGTCACGTTAATGAATAGGTATACGAAGACCTCGCATCCAGGGACAGTCTGAGGTTTTAGCTTAAAGCTGGCCACATTAGATGTATGTCGGCGGGACCGGACGACAGTTTAATGTCCAACTCTCCCCTGATGAAAGATGTCGGGGTAAAAAAGCATCGGGTGTGTCGAATTTCAACATGCCCGATCCTTTTGTTTATTAGTAGATAAGCCGCTGCCCGAGGTGTCCGGCTGCATCTATCTCCCTTCTCCCCATTGAAAACCCATGCACGTTCGGTTGAGCTGAGAGTGCATACGTATGGGGGAATCGGGAGGAATAGCGGTCGGCCGAATTATGGTTCTGCCAACAGCGATCCAAAGTGTATGGTAAGCTTCAGTTTATACAAGCGAGTCAGTGAACATGGTGACATGGCAGTGTAGGTTTGACTTCAATGGGGCTGAGCTGCAATACCCGACACAGCCCATGGACAAGAGTGGTGGCCTTTCTAGAAAAAAAAAACCAAATAACCAAAAACCAGACCCTTTAATAACTATTAATTATTTAATACTCTGACCCAATACCACAGGACGCCTGTCGTACATTTTAGCAGACTGCAAGACTGTCATTACACACTTGCGATGTTTGGAGTCGTGATTTCAGGCCAGTTCTGCACCTTTTCATATTCCCACACCCCTTGGCAAGGTCTACACCAGGACTTTGGTCGCACGATTGCCAGTCATGCAACTTTGGCACAACTTCCCCGCGACTTTCTTAGTATTGATAAGTCGCACGTCTCCTACTGAAATAATGGGATCCGACAGAGTTATGCGGCACCAAAGATGCAGTCGCATAAACGCACAGATTGTGGGCTGCACAGCGACTTTGTGCAGAAGAATGTTTGTGACTGGTCTGCGGCTTGAGAACACAACGATCTTTAGCCGCGCAACCAGTGCCACCATGTAGCTCTAGCCGGAGGCTTTGCAACTTCTAAGACACCCAGAAGAAATACATACAGATGAGTCACAGTTGCACGCGACTTACAATAAAGCCAATGCAGGCGAAGTCGCGTGCGACTTGCGATCTGGGACCACAAATCCAGCAGGTTTACAAGTCACGTATTATAACGCTACCACATTCGCAACCAAAGTCACCGTGCAGCACTGTCCTTAGCCTTAGGCAGAGGAGAGTGTCTAAAAGACGCAGGATCCTATGGGGGAAAAATCGACATGCGACTTTTAGTGGTTGTGTAACGTCGTTTCTATGGAAACTGCGCACCCTGGCGAGTCAAACAACATTTTCACTGAATAGTTGCTACACCCTCCGTATGAGGCAAGCGAGACACAGTAACCTCGTAATCCAAAGCATAGCGCTGGGAGTGCCGCGGCCGGTTCTTCAGCTCTCTGTACGCCCGGATCTTTCGGGCCATCTCAGCAATGAGACCCAACTTCTTTTTCTTTGCCATGATCCCACACTGTGCTCCAGTTACCAGAACCCAAAACACGTGAGGGTGACCCCAGAATCTCCAGCAGCGTCGCGGCCTGATGACGTCAGCGAGCTGTCAACTAAGTCACGTGATCCGAGCCGCTGTGCGCTTTTTTTTATTATTCAACGAGCTTTATTTACAATAATCAGTAGCAAATACATTTTCAATGAATAATACACACATGCCGTTTTGATTGTTTATTCCAACCTATAGCAAGAATGTGACAGAATAACAATTATGTATAATTCCCGTGAAAAAAAACAAAAAACAACAACCTTGCCCAAAACAAATATGGACGCTGACAGATGTTCCATGTGACGTGTCTGGTCATATGATGCAGTCAAGAGTAATCGATTATGTAGGAGGAGAAAATGAAGTTGTCTTAATCAGGAGCCATTTTAATGGAGTCATCGAAGGCTCTGGGCTAAAGGAGAATAATCTTCACCTCTTCCTTACACATTGGAGTAATTACATTAGGATGATGGGTGTTGTGCTAGAAGGAGACAGAGCAGAGTTGATCTGGTGGTTGGCTGGAGGAGGTATCATGTTGTAAGTTGCTGCTTAGTTATTTGTACAAGGATGTAATACTCAGATCAAATTGTAACAATATTTTTGGAATTATTGGAATTATTAGACTGTTTGGAATCTTTTCCCTTATAATCTCCACCTAGGCAGTAAAGGTTTCTAATAATAATACACTATTTCTTTAAATAGGTTTTCTACTTTTTACAACCCCTTTCTAGATTGCAGGATTCCAGCGAATGTCTGATCGAGGGAAAATGAATTATTGGGGTGCCCATTGAGATCAATGGGCACCTGTGGATTGCAAATACTTCTATGCAAGAGCTGTTCTGTGCACTGGCTAATAAAGTGATTCCCCTCCCCCTCACATGCTCTAATAGCAGACAACCCCTTGAGTTTTTCAACCTATGGAAAAACTTTTTGGCATGGTGACAATGAACAAATGGCGTTGGTTGTGTAGAATAGCTAAGATAGCCAGATCAAGAATTGGTTGCGATGTTCGTGCTCTGACAAGTATATTTGGGAAAAGATGTGCAAGTACGACGACGAGAATTTTTTTAAGAACCAGTCGCCATTGGGCCGGAGATATCGGGTGATTAGGGCTCATACATGTGGCTTTAGAGAAAGTTTTGCAGTCTCTTAAAGGGAAGCTGTCAGCAGTTTTGAGGCCTTCAAACTCCTGACAGAGAAATATAGAGGAGGGCATTGTGGAAAAAAACCTCTAGTCAAGTTGCATGACCGATAGAATTATATTTAATACCTCCGACGCGGCGATCGCAAGCACTACTAAGGCAGGGCTCCTGCACTGTGTGCTGCAAGACCCGCCCCTCTGCTCTCAGTGACAGCTCTAGCAGTCTCCTGATTGGCTGTCACTCAGAGACGAGAGTGTCACTTGCAACCGCCACGCCGAATGTTCAAACGTCGGTTTATCGGTCATGCAACTTGCATGACTGAGACAAAACGTAACGTTATATTACCCCCCCTCTCACTATATCTTTCTGTCAGCCGTTTTTAGGTCTCAAAAATGTTGACCGGTTCCCTTTAAATATGTTTATGTGGTTGTTTGTATGATTTGTTTTATTTGTGCTAATTTGATAGTGTTTTACATTTTTTTTATATGAGGATTTCTGTTTACAGAATTTTCATACTTCAACTAAATTTTGGGATAAAATCCTATTTCAAGAGCTGCATAAATTATACTAATGTTATACTTTAGCGTGTTTTGTGTAATATATATATATATATATATGTGTGTGTGCGTTCTTTTCATTGTCATATAATATCCTATTTTCCTTATTTTTAGTCTTCTTATCTTCTAACTAGCCTGGATCTGCTCTAATGAAGGCCTAATTTTAAGTTAAATGGCAAAATTAATGAAGGGGAAAAAAAAATAGTAAATCCCATTTATCATCATAATCAAGATCTGTGATGGAAACAAAACAGGACAAAGGATCATGTACAAGGTCCCCAAGGAAAATCATGAAAAGGGCCAAAACCTGGGAGATATCCGACTCCGAGGAAGAGTCGCCGAGTATTGAGAAGGATGACCCCACGGCTACAGAATTGGCAAGTGGTAATCAAGAAAGTCTTCAAGATCCAGAAGTCTATGAGATGTCGCAGGATGCGAAGGATCCTGATCTGAAAACTAAAGCTCCACCTTGTGCTGAGGTCCAGACGTCTACGTTATCCGTGCCTCTACCTGGTACCACAACTCCCAGTCCAAATAAAAAAACGAAGTGTAGGAAAAACTGTGAAGAGCTGGAGGCTGACCGGATACAGGCAGAAGAACGGAGGAAGGAAAAAGAGGCCAAGAGGCAGGAGAAAGAGAGGATCAGGAACCAGGAGAAGCAGGAGAAGGAGAAACGAAAGGAGTCCGCACTGGCGCTCAAGCTCCTGAGACCGGATCAATGTGGGAAGTACATGACGGTCCAGCTCGATGCAGGTAGGACATGGCGTGACGCGGAGTCCCAAGTATAGGAACCAGTCTACGGGCAGCACTCCCAGTTTTTGTCTGCACCGGTTCTCATGGTTCCCTTCTTCTTGGAGTTAAATGGGGTTTCCCACATTGGCATATCCCCTAAAAGTCAGACCGTTCGGGTCCTACCACCACCGAATCCAAGAAAGGGAGTTCTTGGTTTGCATTTTAGGCAGAGGTGGTTGCACCTCAGTGGTCTCTCCCAATTACAGTGACACTCCGAGCAGTCTTGGAGAAGGGCCATCACAACATGAATTAATTTGGGAGGGGGGCTCATGATTCTGAGGAAGCAGTCTAGGCACTATTATTTGGGTAATACCTGATCAGCTCAATTACAAAGCGGGCTTTCCAAGTACGTTGGTGCCCATGGTGGAGATGACAAAATCCCCCCCCCCCTCCATATACAGTCCTGGTTAAGACCTAGTATTCCTAGTGTATATATAATATGTAATATAAATTCATCCAAAATTCTTTATAGGGGTCAGAACTCCTGTATAGTCATAGAGTTACATCATAAAATAATTTTTGCCTCCAGACACCACTAGGGGGAATTATTGTTCCTGTATAGGGAATGATACAGTTCCCATTGTATTCAATAATATAACCGTATACAGTGAGCTCCCTCTAGTGGTGACAAATAATGTTATTATTTAACTTTGTGTCTAATGAACGAACAAAGGGGTGGATTTCAGGCACTAGATCTGATATATATATTTTTTAGTCTTGGGTGCTCTATTAGGACACTGCTATTATCAGTGACTGCAGCTTATCTAATTGTTTAATAGTCTGAAATCCATACCTTCTTGAAGGCTGCTGCTTTGTCCTTCCACCATGCTTTACACTGCAGCTCTTATGTAGGTTTAGGTAGTCATTGTATGGAGAGTTCATGTCCATGGAGGCAATGGCACAATTTGTAAAATCAAAAATCAGGTACGCCCGCACGTATCTTATATTATCCCATTGTCCACAGGTCTCCTTCAGGATGCGGGATGTGAAGATCTGCTGGAATCCTTGAGAACGGCCGGTTATAATTACTGTATAGAGCCACACTCTGTTCCCTATAGCGTCACGTGGAGGAGAGAGATGCCGGGCGACTGGACGCGTGTAGTAAGATCATCTATTAAATAATTTTTTATAACTTTGGCAAATATGGAGAAATTTATCAAAACTGGAGCAGTTGCCCATAGCAACCAATCAGATTCCAGCTTTCATTTCTCAGACTCTTTGGTTGCTATGGGTAACTGCTCCACTTTGGCCTTTGCACTAGTTTTTCCCTTTGTTTTTGGGTCGGTATCGGTGCTTCTCTCGTGCTAGGCACCCTATGTTGTTTTGCAGGAGGGTCTGGAGCTTTGCCGTGGAGAAGAGGATGAAATGCTGATACTGATGGAGCCTAAAGATTTTCTCATAAGCGTTCGCAGCTACATTCAGGTAACACGAGGACGAGCGAAGAGTGGAAATTTGGTAGAGTAACATCTGAACTGTGAAACCGCGCACATAGCTCATACCGCGGGGCATTAGAGAGGAGTGATTGATCCTTTACCATTTTCAAGATCTCTGCTTGCTCTCAGTGAATGGTAACATTCTTGCTTCCGTCCAGAGACTGAAAACCCGTAAAGGTTTTATCTGGGTTGTTACTGTTTTTAAATAACGGCTGCAAATGTCCTGTAATAAAAAAACAAGCGGTACACCCCAATTCTTTCCCCCGAAGATCCAGTGCTAATTCTTCAGCAGTCCTCTTGGTGTTTGTTTGTGACCGCTGCAGCTAATCAGAGGGCTCAGCGATCATGGGTTATATTCAGGACCTGAACGATCAGCGATCGGTACCCTGATGCCAGGAATACGACACATCACCGGTGAGTCCTCTGATTGGCTGCAGTGGTCACATGCCACAGACACCGGGAGAACCGTCGGAGCGGCAGCGCTGGATCGCCAGGGGAGAGAATAGCTCAGTATTGATTTTTTTGTTTTGTTTTTTTACTTCAAGACATTTGCAGCCGTTAGTAAAAAAATGTTAACCTGGATAACCCCTTGTTCTTCTCACAGCTGAGAGTTCGCCACAATTGTATCCAGTCTGGGCACTCCTCTGTGAGCTAAATACATCACCAGTAGCACAAATCCCTCTCCTGAGCTAATAGTTTGCTACAGTGTATCAGTGCAGTTTCATGTATCAGCAGGGAGATCAGGCTATTTAGGTCGCAGAGGACTGTCTAGACTGGATACAACTGTACCAGACCCACAGCAGTCAGAAGTATTAGGTCAGAGATCTTAAAAAAGATTAAGAATTTAAATATGTATTAAAGGGATTATCAGGGTTATCAAAATTGCTGGCCTAGCCTTAGGATAGGCCATCAATATTAGATCGGTGGGGGTCCGACTTTTGGCACCCCCACTGATCAGCTGTTTGAATTGGCCACTGCTCTCGTACGAGCGCCGCAGCCCCTTCACTGTTTTACATGATTCTCCTTTCCGTTCATACTTGCATGTGCCGTTACATTTGTAGTGGCCGTGCAGCCGTCCGCCGTACGGCACCGCTGTCCCATTCAAGTGGGCCCCTTAAAACAGCTGATCGGCGTGGGTACCAACAGTCGGACCCCACCGATCTTATATTGATGGCCTAAGGATAGGCTGTCAATTTTAATAACGCGGATACATATAAATTATATAAGAAAGTTGCAAAACTTTTCAATATTCAACAATTAAGCTTTATTTACACAGAACTAGACAATCTGCTCTTTAACCTCCAATGAAGTGTCCCTCCAATGTTACTTTACCGCCCTATCTGACGTTGGGCGTTGAGAGCTGCACGCTGGGCAGTAGAGTTACCAAGGTAACCATACAACTCCCTCTGAGTATCGTGCGCGGGTCCTATTCTAATTATTGGACCAGGCTGGAGAGTAGCATTGAAGAGACCCTAAAAGGCTAGGGCTTCAGGGCGACACGGCTGTCACGTCTCGTGATTAAGAACTTCACAGGTTTTGGTGATATTTTAGGAGGAACTATGACCTTGCCCATCCATGTAATGACATTACCACTCTATACATCGCAGGCACCAGTGACCTCAAGCAATAATGAGACCCCGGGGGCTGTGTTTGGATTTGCCAAAAAATACCCTGATAAGAAGATCACTTTGGTTATTTTGGGACTCCGAGACTATCGTAGGCAAGTGCTGTAGTATTCATAGCTTCTTTACAGGACAACAAAAGTTGGTTAAGAACTGTAATACCGCTACTGTGAAGCCTAGCCCTTCCCCCACTACCATTCAGCAGACGGTAGAAGACGACATGCCGCCTCCATGTGGTGGTTTGCCTCCTGAAGATATTGATGTGGACAGTGCTTAGGATCCACACATCCAACGCTCCACCTGACCAAAATAGCAAAGGACATGTCATCAGAAACTCTCAGTACTGCCACCTCAGGCTTTGGGCCTGTAACTTCTAGTGATCATATCTCAGCCTAGAAGTAGGATGTAAAAAAAACGGTTTCAAAATTTTTAACGTGCATTAAAGGGCCTTTTTAATCAATTTTTCTGGGGGTCCCAAAGGAAATAACTTTTTTTTGCACTTATAGGTGTCTAAAGCTGTCTTACAAAATGGAGAGACATTCACTGGAGAGGAGAGCTAGGCATCACTCGGAAGACAGTTGGGTCATTTGGAGACATATAGATGAGGTGAGGTGGTTAGCTTTCTTATACTATACAGCTTTTTATATATATATATATATATATATATATTATAAATTCTGCATTAATAATGTAGCCAGTGAGGATGTGGCATCCATGCCAGCTAGCGGCTCTGGCCCTCTGCGTTCAGTTTTTGGGGGAGTTGCAGTTCGTTGCTGCTGCCCGCACCTCCTGGTACCCATAGCAATGTTGTAGCCTGTCTATAGGGTCGTCTTTTCAAGAAGGAAACGGGGCAGCACGCTTTGCTCAGTTAAAATTCCTATTTATGTCATACCTGCTTATACTGGAGCTTTATGCAATATCAATTATATAATATAATATATTTTCTAATGATTTACTAGTGATATTCACATCCTGTTCTACACAATGCTTTATATGGGAGGCCAGGCCCTTGTGTTTCTACAGCTATATCACAACACAGAGGTGGTAAACCTGGACACCTGGAAGCAGCTCGGGCAGCATGTATGTGCCGTGACCAAGAGCGTGGCTCAACGCCCATTCCGGTAAATTGAAAAAGAGATCTGTGTGGGAAATTACTCACGACTAGTTAATTTCGGTGGCAAGTGGCTCTATAGAAAGCGTCCAGTATATCTCCTAACCTAGGACTCACTGTGCCTAGGGACCTGTTGTAGTCCGCAGCGGTCACCACTGACTATGCCAAGTAAAGGGGAAGTTTGATGGGAATAAGAAATAGCTGGAATTTTATCACATCAGACCACTGCGGTAAATGTAATAGTTCCCACATGTTGCGCTCAAATTGTAAATCGGAATAGATCCAGTACTCTGAAATGTATGAATAGTGGGATGGTTCTTGACATATATTGTATGCATTTTGCATTCTTTTGCGCTGTAGCTCATTGCATATCCACCTTTTCACTGTTTTTGGTCAAATTCTGTGCTGCGAAGTTTCTTTATATATTTTTATAGCAGTTGGAGCTCTGTTTTTCTGATACAGAGTTCCAAATCCCCTGCAGAGGCACAGATTTAAAAACAGTACATTCAGCTTCCTACTGCCACCACTAGAGGGAGCTCACTGCCTGATGTAGAACAGTGAGCTCCCTCTAGTGGTGGATACAGGGAGTCAGCTTGTCAATTTTTAAAAAAAAATCAATAAATCTTTCTATACAGAGGCTTTGGAGCTCTGACCGCTGTAAAGATATATTACGAAATTAGCGCAATCCTAGACCTATTTCAATAAAATGGTGTTAAAAGTTGAGCACTCCTGTTTAGTTTTATGACATCATTTCTTTCTCCAGGATACACTGGGAAGCTCAGTCCTACTCATTCTGCACCTCGGTGGGGAGCTGGAGAGGGTGGGGTCCTCGAGGATCGCTCACAGGTTTACCCCTGGTTTGGAGAAGGCAAATTCAGCAGTTGAACAGAGTTAGTCCGGCAATGGCTGCCACCATAACGGAGGCTTATCCTTCCCCACAGCTCCTCCTGCAGGCAAGAACCATAAATCTCGGTATCTCATGTATCCGTGTCCAGGATTACTAGTGCTGACAGTCTCGCTCCTACCCTTCTCCAGGCTTATGCTGCGTGCAGAACTGAACGGGAGAAACTCAGTCTCCTCTCTGATCTGCGGGTGCCACGTAACCCAGGTGCCACAGAAGAGGGCGATGTTCTGGGTGAAGATGCCAGCAGCACACAAGGTGATGAGCAAGCCGCAGGGAGAGATAGACGAATCGGTCCAGACTTATCACGGCGGATCTGGCTGTTCATGACTGCAACAAATCCTGAACTAGTTTTGGATCTGAATTCATAGACCAATTGTTCCTAATGGACGTGACTCGCACTGGCGTGGAGGCGTGACGTTTGTCTCTATGTATAGGTACGAGACTCTGGTGCCGATTCGGCTTCAGAACAAATGAAAATTAAAGATCTAATTTCTGCAATAACGTAATCACTGTCTGCAGTCCAGTGAATGAAAACAATACTATAAATCTAATCTGTTCCTGCCGACTAAAGCTGTAAGGTTGTATTCACACTTCAGGGTATCGCACCACCACTGCATATTAATACTTGTATTTGTTGCAATCAGCATCATATTTGTTACTTAAAAGGGGTTTTCCACTACTTAACAACTGATGACCTATCCACCGAATAGGTCATCGGGATATCATCGGTGCGGGTCTGACACTCGAACCCCGCACCATTAAGCTGATCCAGCTGCCTCTGGGGACCGGATGTTATGGCCCAGTATGTGCTGTATGGAGCCGGAAGCAGATATCTCTGTACATTGCTGCAGCTCGGCCGCTATTCAGTGGCTGGAGGCAACTGCTTCCGGCATGTACGTCCGATGCCCGGAGGCAGCCAGAGCGGCTTAATGGCGCAGGGTCCGGGAGTCGTACCCCCACAGATGACATATCTGGTGGATAGGTCATCAATTTTCAGGTAGTAGACAATCCCTTTAAAGGATATGTACACTTTAATAACAAAAACCTTACTTTTCTGTGTATACAGCTCCTTTCCAGACCTGTGTATCCATGGTTACAGACTACAAACCAACCTTATGTGTAGTCTGATCCTGCAAGTAGGTTTGCATAGGACCTGTATACACAAAAGTAGATTTTTAAATCAAGAAGTTTGGTTACAGACAATAATGTTTAATATCACCAGGATATTCTCTATAGTGATCTTTGAGTTCCTGTGTCATGCACCGCCCCCTCATTCCCTGCCGGAGACATAACACATTGTATACGTTTTTGCTGGGGTTCAGTCGTTTTAGGAACATTTTCTAGAACTGCGTCGGTGTAGTTGTCCCTATTGAAGTCAATGGGGAGGGACCGTGGCAAAACCATGGTGGATAGAGGGCCCGCTGGAGATCTTAAAATACAATTTATTACAACCTAACAAGTGATTAACGCAGTAAATAAAAAGTCAGGCTGGTTTCAGACGGCTGTACCGCGGCTGAGTCTTAGGGTCCGTGTTATGGCTGCAAGACCCGGCTCCCCCGCTGTTCTATAATACGGAACTTAAATCACATGGTATCCTATGATGACCTAAGTCTAGTTCATTTGTCCGGCAGTCGTATTAGGCTGGGTTCACACTACCTATTTTCAGACGTAATGGAAGCGTTTTACGCCTCGAATTACGTCTGAAAAAACAGCTTCAATACGTCGGCAAACATCTGCCCATTGCTTTCAATGGGCTTTACGATGTTCTGTGCAGACGACCTGTCATTTTACGCGTCGCTGCCAAAAGACGGTGCGTAAAATTACAGCCTCGTCAAAAGAAGTGCAGGACGTAATTGGAGCCGTTTTTCATGGACTCCAATGAAGAACAGCTCCAAATTACGTCCGTAAAAGACGCCCCGCAAAATGCGAGTACGAGCAATTACGTCTGAATTTCAGGAGCTGTTTTCTCCTCTGTAATTGCAGTTCTCGTGTGCACATACCCTTACGGTCATCTAAAAACCATCGGCTACATGCAGACGACCGTGTGCTGTTTTTTTTCTTTTGCAGGCTAGCACACTGACCAATACATTTCTATGACCCCCCCCCCCCCCCCCCCCCCCCCCATGCACACTATTGTGTTTTTCATGGATCTGTGGGACCGGGCCACAAAACTCAGAGCAGGTCCTATTCCTGTCAGTATTTGCGGCTTGGCCTCACCCATTCAAACCTCTGGCAATGTGAAAACGGCGGACAGCACATGGATCTGTGTTCTGCGGATCTGTTGTGTCCAAACGATCCTGTGCCTGTACCGAGACTGCATGATACAAAGGATTGTACCCAGTTATGGGAACGCAGGAAAGTTTTCTTTAAAGGCTTTCATGCATTGCCATGATCAGGTCCAGTCAGTGATGAGATATAGATATATAAAATTAGGGGCCCCGCACAGACCCGTATTATACCCATGTGAATGCAGCGTTACTCAATATCATTTCTGTAGACTACAACAAGGCGTAGGAAAACATCCGCTCCATTAAAAGATATAAAGCAATCAGCGCTATATTTCATTGATATACGTATTATGTAGGAAGCCTACGTGAGATACTAGCCGTAACATATTAAGCAGACTACACCACAACCCAATCCCATCCAACTCAGTGTCCAAATGTGGCTGAAGACAGAAAAAGGGAAAACATCTGTAAATATGATGTTGATGGGGAGAGGACGAGCAGTCAGTACAATGAACAGTTATTCCGATACAGTATATGGAAGTGGTCTCTACAGTTCCTGGAGGAGGCAGATTTATTGCCTCATGATGTAGGTTGTTCCTATAGCAACCTATTAATGTAGTCATGACGTCAATCAACTATTTCAGGATAAGGGGGTTCTGCGGCCCCCCAGGAAACATTTACTTAGCCTTAAGTATTCGCCCATCCAAATGTCCACGCAACGGTTGACTGGTGGGTTCTAAGAGTCCCTCAAGTCCAAGTAGTAGCCATTCAATGAGTCTGATTCTTGGTACAGGCTGCATTCGCAAAAACACAGGTTGCTTTACAGATCCTGTTAAAGTGCTGGTAGATAACGGACGTCCTGGTTTATAAGGATACAGATCTTAAAGGGTTTGTCAAAAATTAGAATATGAAGGTTTGGTTTTTTTTCTCCAGAAACAGCGCCACTCTTGCCCAGGGTCTGGTATTGCTGCTCAGCCCCATTCACTTGAATAGCAATAAGCTGCAATACCAGACTATGCCCAGGAAGAAGAGTGGCGCAGTTTCTGTGCAAATCTTTTCCTCTTACCCTTGACAACCCCTTTAAATTGCATACCTTATTGTCCTTTGAAGGTTGGATACTACAAATAATGCCCCACCTAAGGCATAGAGAAAGTCATGCCAACCAAAACCAGGCTTCAGCTGTCTGAATCTAGCACCATCATCATTCTGTTATTTTATAGTCACATAATGAGAGCACAGCTCCGGTTTCCAGTCTCTCCTTACGATGTATTTTCGACTTGTAGATCATTTCATTGTTACTTTGTGTCCTTGCAAAAGTTCACAGTGGGATGTTATGGCAGGCGGTGGGTACCATGAAGAGGCACTCCTTGCCTCTAGCTGCTGTTAAACTCTGCGGCAGCGTTTCCTCTGACAGTCCTCCGGTCCTGGCGGGCAGCTGCTGTCTGAGTCGCTCCCGCAGGAGGCGGCGGCCACAGTGTCACTTTTACGCTGTCTGGATGGGTTGATTCCCATCTGTAAAACCCAACCCAGCTTATTACTCAGCACTTGTTTGAGACCTGGAGGGAGAGGTAAGGCCTCCAAAGAGTCTACGCAGTCAGGAAGCAGCTGGCGTAAGCGGGCACAACACAGGTACTGGAGGGAGGTGTGGCAGGAGCACGAGCGGATTACTTTCATACTACTCTTCGCGGCTGTAGAACAGACCGCGGGGAATAACTTCTTATTCCGCAGCTGAGTGGCTGCTACACCTGCAAGGTACGAGAAATATCAGGCAAGGACTGTATTTAATTTACGTTACCACCCAGACCTGCTAAAACGTAACCCCACCCAAAATATTCCCCTATTTATTTGCTATAACCTGAGCAGCAACAGTGCTCGCCCCAATGTTTACCCCTTAAAGAGGCTCTGTCACCAGATTCTCAAATCCCTATCTCCTATTGCATGTGATCGGCGCTGCAATGTAGATAACAGTAACGTTTTTGTTTTTTTTAAAAACGTTCATTTTTGGCCAAGTTATGAGCTATTTTATATTTATGCAAATGAGCTTTGAAATGGACAACTGGGCGTTTTTTTTTCGTATGTCCAACTGGGCGTATATTGTGTTTTTAACTGGGCGTGTTTACTTGTTTTACTAACTGGGCGTTGTGAATAGAAGTGTATGATGCTGATGAATCAGTGACCAATCAGCATCATGCACTCCTCTCCATTCATTTACACAGCAGCATCACGTTCTTATTAGAACGACGTGCAGCCACATACACAGACATTAACGTTAATCAAGTGTCCTGATAATGAATATACATCACTAAAAGCCTGGACGTCATGTGTATTCAGAATCCTGACACTTCTGAATCTTTTCTGTGAGATTCCAGCAAGCCACGCGTAATCTCGCGAGATTACGAGGTAAACGAGATTTCGTTTCCCTTGCTGGAAATCTCGCAGAAAAGATTCAGAAGTGTCAGGATTCTGAATACACGTCACGTCCAGGCTGGATTTCATGTGTATTCATTATCAGGACACTTGTGTATGTGGCTGCACATCGTTCTAGTAAGAACACTATGTGCTGTGTAAATGAATGGAGAGGAGTGCATGATGCTGACTGGTCACTGATTCATCAGCATCACACACTTCTATTCACAACGCCCAGTTAGTAAAACAAGTAAACACGCCCAGTTAAAAACACAACACACGCCCAGTTGGACATACGAAAAAAAACCACACCCAGTTGTCCATTTCAAAGCTCATTTGCATATATATATAAAATAGCTCATAACTTGGCCAAAAATGAACGTTTTAAAAAAAACCAAAAACGTTACTGTTATCTACATTGCAGCGCCGATCACATGCAATAGGAGATAGGGATTTGAGAATCTGGTGACAGAGCCTCTTTAACAGTGACAGCCACAGGATGTATCCGCTCCCCCCTTAACAGCGACAACCACAGTGCATCCTTAACAAACGGCCGCATTTTTAACCCTTCAAAGCACTCGTGCAGGGCTCTGCACTCAGCAACGGTAACTTCGTTAGCTTTGCCTGCAGAAGCAATTTGTACAAATCAGTTTTGCAGAGGCAGGGTGCGTGGGCTGCAAGCAAAAGGTACTTTTACACTGGCCAACATACGCCGATCAACGAGACAGCTCGTTGATGGTCGCTCGTTTGCTCCTTTCACAAGGAGCAATGATCGGTTACATATGGGGACAAGCGATTGTTACTATGATCGCTTGTCCCCATACATTTCCATCATGTCGGCAGCACGTCTCCTTGTTTACACATGTGCTGCCGACAACGATAATATTTTGTGCTGCATAAACTATACCATCAGCCGATGAATGGGAGTTTGCTCGTTCATCTGCTGATCATTGTCCCGTTTGTACAGGGCAATGATCGGGATCGATCATTCATATGATCGCTCGTTTGCCCGATCATTGGCCCGCGTAAAAGGGCCTTAAGACTAGATAGTGCTAGAAGTGCAGCCTTTTCCTGTCTGGACCAAACTACTGCGATACTGAAAATGTATATCGCCCTCTAGTGATGTTGCGGTATTAAAAAAAATAATGATCTTACCAATACACTTCCTGTTCTTGTAGAACGTCAGCACCCCATGCCAAGTATCCAGGTGCACTCCAATAATTGACCCTTGGCCAAAGCGTGTTGAGAAGCTGCTTTTGTCACCTTTGTGCTGGAGTAGGCCTAGAAGACATTAGTATTATTAAGGGCCTTTTAGATGAGCCGATTCTCGTTCCAATAATCGTTCGATTGAGCAAAAGTGATCAATCAGCCCAGGTGTAAACACTGCAACGATTAACCATATATCCTTCGTATATCGACGATCGCATAGTTTTGAATGAGAGAAATATAATTTTTCGTCGTCACTAAATGTGCAAGTGTAAACCGGTATCGTTTGTCTTTCAATAACAAAGCAGTAGGCGTTTGATTTTTCAGAAAGGTGCGTCCCATAACGGTTGTACATCCCACCAAATGCAGTGATTGGTTAGATGCCAGACAAGCGACCTAATCACCGATCGCAATAACGACTATGTCAACCATAATAGATGCAATTAAATAACGATGGTTCGCTACGGAACGACTCGCTAACAAATTACTGATCGTTACAATTGCTTAGCTCGTCTAAAAGGCCCTTAACCTATTGCCATCCACACAAGACATGGATGGCCCGAGTCCACCAGAGCGAGAACCGATGCTGGTTAGCAGGTCCGGCTCATAGAGTTGACCCCAGCAAGACCATTCTATGATGTCCATATGGCCCAGTAGGTCATATGGACACGTGTTGTCCTGATGGGGCAACCCCCTTTAAAAAGAACAGTAACCCTATTACCTGTGTACGAGAGACCCCAACTCTCTGCATCTTTCCCCAGCAGACTGCAGAAGGTATGACGGTACTTGTCTAGATTCACATCCAATGTACCAACGCCAACCATCTGAGAACAGAAAAAAATAAAATGATTTTGGAAACGGAAGTAGAATAAAGTATCATGGTTGTTTTATCCTCCAGCACAACTGTGGACATACATGAAGCTGGAATACATTATTAAAGGGGAACTCCATCTTTGTTATACATCCTGTGGTTGCTTCTTAGCACTTGACTGTACAGATCGTGCACGGTGTTATGTGAACACCCAAGATCTGGATCAGTGACCCTCTGCATGCTCAGTAGTAACGCGGTGTACACGTGCTCTAGCAAACTGGCGCCAACCAATAGTATCTTTTGACTGGAGTTTATCAGGTTTGGGGGTTTACTGAAAAGCAATTTTCGCTACCTGCAGTTTAGCCTTCATTGTTATAAATGGAGCAGATACAGTTTCATAATAGTAAAGCTGTAAAAACCCCGGCATCCTGAATCCACCGCTTGGTGCTCCGACCTCTATTTACGGCTCCTTTTCAGGTCAGTGGGATCCGTGTACAGCCGCCAGGCTAAGTTCAGACGTGGCATAACTGTTGCATCATTGTACAGAACAATGCAAGTGAATGGGGTTTTTAAAAAAAAATAAAAAAATCTTGTTCATGAAAAAAATCTGCGTGTATGTCGATTTTTAAAATCTCAGCATAGATGCGGCGTATTTGTGGTTATTTTTTTTTGAGGCGTAGTTTAGCCTTTGTAATGCAAAGGGTGAAGTGCACAGAAAATCCGCATGTCACACACATCGGAATACACAGTGCGGACCTATTTGTGGTGCAGTTTTTCGGGTGGAATGTCCAGCTTATCACCTGTGACTAGTGTTCTTACCATGTCTGTGCCGTATACAGGCGAGGTCATCTTAATCTCCCAGAAGTGCTGCCCTTCAGTGAGCACCTTGTTGCCTCGAATAGCAGCCGTGCCGCAGCTGTACTCCATGTGGAAGCTGACTTTGCGGTTGTCGCAGCTCAGCAATGTAGCGGTGGATTTACTACAATCATCCCACACCCAGTCAAAATCTGCAATGGAAAGGAGAAAAAAAAACGTGAAAACTGGTCAGAGTGTTACATTTCGGAGCTGCAGACGTTGCGGTGTCTTACAGTCGTCTTCCTCTCCGCACTGGCAGCTCTTTATCTGGTGGAAAGTGTGCAGGCTGGAACAGTAGGCATCATTCTGGCTGTCGCAGCTGCAGTACGATTCACCCGTCACAGGCACAGCGCTGGGAATGGAGGGAGGCAAGTGGAGGAGCTCGATCTCAGAGTCGCTGTTACTGTGCTGCGAAACACAAGAAATCGGAAGGTGAAAAGCGATCCTTAAAAAAAAAATCTATTTTACACGGACATGATACACGCTGGTCTGAATAAACCCTTACAACGTGGGCTGTGTAGAACAGAGAGAACATACGTATAGGTCAGCGCATTACCTGTCCATCAGAATCATAACCCCAGGCTTCATCTCCTGCTGGCAGAGCTGGTGCTCGCGTGTCCTGGTCTCTGCGCACGCCACTCAATACAAACCGCCAGGCACGGCTACTGCGTGGTCGACGAGCCATATTGCGCATTGATCACTGTAAAAAAATTCAAAAAGACATAACAAAATTATTCCAGCGACTGTTTTTAGCATAACAGATAAAACTTACAGTGCCAATTGATGGTCCCTAAAGTCTATATTTCCCAACTCTTCCCCCCCCCCCCTCTACTAATGATGTAGCAGAAGCCAATCCACTATTGTATAGACTTTTTTTTTTTTTGTGCTTTGCTCTGGGTAAAGTCCCCAAGTGCAGGATCTGAGGGGGCGGAGCATGACACAGGGAATCTCATTGGTGTTCTTTGATTATGGTGTCATGCACCGCCCCCTCAGCTCCTGCATTAGGCATAACTCTGCGTATCAGTTTTACCAAGATTTTCCTTTAAAGTGTAGCTTCACTTTAGCTAAAATTTTCCGCAAGAGTTCCTCCTCCTTGGGAGCAGTTTTTGTCTGTGGCTAAGAAGCAACTAACATAGAAATAGATTTGTACATTACATCTAATCACAGAGCCATCTAGTGGCCACATAGAAAACCGCAGATATTCACCCATTATAGCCTATTGGTATCTTTCCATTTAAATGCTACAAAACCAAATCCATCAGCATCATAGACATGTGTCTTTAGAAACAAAGACCTAAATTTGCCGTACACAGTGCGTGGAAAAGCCTAGAGACCCCCTGTCTGGTGCAGATGAGCTGGTACAGGTGCAACGTTATATATAGAACTACAACACCGCTTTTCTTCCAAACATCAAGGGCAACTCCACCCGGAACTTCACAGCAGATTGTTGATCACGAGGCTACGTTCACATTTGGAGGTTTTTCTATGTTGTGCCTGCCATGTTATGTGTTGGTGACTGAGCAGAGCTGATGTCGCACGGACTACTCTCGTTTATATACAGCAACGGGGGAGGTTAGGTGGCTGCCAGGCATCACTGGCGCCGCTTATCTCGGGAGTGAACAAAATCTGACTGGCAAAAATGCATCCTAATGGATTCTTGTTTGCCTCGACAGCAGAACGGACAGCCTGGCAGCCCCTCGTTGACGGGGATATTGGCCTGCCAACTCACCATGAGCGTTCAGGTCTGTCCTGAGGAGACGGAGACCGCTAGAAACCCTGCAGCGTCTCTCCTCCTCCCACCCCATTCTGGGAACCCTGGTTCATTCCGCTGTCTGGTAGAGTATGCTGAGAGTTGTAGTCCACTATCGTCAGGGTAACCAGGATTCCACTGCTGAGTGACTACTCACGGCGACTCGGGGTCTGTGAAGCCACGTGACCACGGCGTCCATAGAAATGCAGTGAACTGTTCAATGTGTGCGACCTCCAACGTGACCGCCGGCGGAATTACCGCAACAGTTGGATGACGTAAAAAAAAGTGCCGCAACTCTGATCACATGACTCACAAGTTGTCCTATAGAACTAGTGTAAGGGACCAGAACATCTGCTAGCCCTTGTGGATAATACATAGAAACCCCATATCCCTATGACAACAACCCCTGGTAATATATATCAGTCCACCTATGCTCAAACAGCTGTGACCAAATGGCCTTCCCCTAAGCTCTAGCAGTTTCGCCCCCTTCTTATTAACCCTTCACACTTTACCCGGACTCCTCCTAAACCCATTCCTTTGCTCCCTAGCAACAATTAAGAGGAGATCCCCCTCACCCAACCCCCACACACTTACCTGCCTTCCTGCCAGGACTCACAGCCGCACAGACGTCAACAATAACCCCTGAACTACCTATGCCCCACCCCCCCACGACAAAGTAGTCCTTGATTGGGGAGCCTACAACGTCAATCAGTTAACGTCTGTTCGCTATTGGCTAAAGATTCTGTCTGTCAACCTTCAGAGGCGGGATTAAGTGTGTGGTTCCTGAAGCTGATTGGTAGGCTCCTTCAAGCCCTTTTACAGCAAGAGACCGCCTCCACTTTCGCGTTTACGGTATTGCAAACATGTGACTGTAATCACTAACATGATTGGTTACAATAGTCCCCCTCCTATCGAAAGCTGCGTAGTTGTATTAACTGGGGGACCAGCCAATGGGTGAATAGTAGAATTATATACTTGCTGCTGATTGGCGAATGACTATGCCAGTCTTGTTCTATGAGGAAGTGACTGTCCAGCATGGATACAGCGTCTGGTGAGCTCTTCTATGATGGTTTATTGTGGGATCTTCACGGTATTGTGTCTCTCTCCTGACATATTTGTTTTAGGAAATGCTTGTATTTCCCTATGAAATGAGCATTCTGGAGCATCTCTGCATTGTGCTGTTCCTCTGTTATCCCTCCTGGATATATACGATTACATTGACAACTTCAAATACCATTATTTTTGTCAGTAGGGTATTTAGGGAAACTTTGACAAGGGAAACGTTAACACCCTGTAGTCAATGTATTCATACATTTCCAGGAGGAATAACAGAGGGAAAACACAATGCAGATTTCTATGAAAAGATGCTCCTGAATTGTTTATTATAGGGGAGGAGATATCTACTAAAACAGACATGTCTGGGAGTGGACCTGTCCTCTTTAATAGCTGGTATCGTCCGATTCTAGTTATATTGAGAGCATTCTGCCCATAACTTATAACGTCACCAGTAAAAAAATATAAGTCCACGATCTGTATTTTCAGGCTGTTAAATACTATTCCACTGTTTTTTTCAATTTTATATCTGTGTCTGGGAAAGCTGGGTGACCCCTCATATAGCCAGCGTTACACTTTCTATAGGGGTTGTCACATATTTTCCTAGGCTCTGATGCAGGGTTATTCAGTGATACATCTCACACTACTTTGCTGTTACATAACGAGGCAGATTTACTATTCTGGATTCTGGGAAAGCTGGGTAGCAACCGATAAGGATTCCGTGACCGCTCTCACAGGGGTTGTCCCAGATTTGTAAATGACGAATCTTCTTTTTTACTATTGCTCCATAACGCGAAGGATTTATTTTATTTTTTTTACATTTTGGATGCCACCCAACCTTTCCTGGACGCAGATAAGCCCCGTTCACAGCGCAGTTTTGGATGTGTAAAACAATATAATGTCTTGTTACAGATAACCGTAATCTTGCTGGCGTGCGGCATATCGTTCTGGTATTGTCAGGAAAAGGAGGCGTTGGCAAAAGCACCATCTCCACTCAGATTGCTCTGGCATTGCGCCATGCTGGGAAGAAGGTGAGTGCCCACAGTTTGCGCCACTTGACTGCTGCCCAGTTGCCTTTCCTCTTCTCTGCTATCACTACAGTACCAATATGCTGACGGTCTGAGGCCATCAATATCTGATCGGTGGGGGTCCGACTCATGGCACCCCTGCTAATCGGCTTTTTAAAGGGACGGCGCCGCTTGTACGAGTGCTGCCTACCTTTCACTGCTCCATACTGGAAAATGCCGACACACTAGTATCGGCGGTTCACAGTATTGACATCCAGGTGGGTGTAAAAATGTAACCATTAATATAAAACTTTCTTGAATTTTTTTTTATAGAAAAGTGATTAGCAATTATCCATTTGGTAACCTTCATTGACACATAAAGATGTTCGCTATGTATGGATGAAGATTGTCAGATATCCGAACTCTCTATATGTGTAAATGGAGACATGGCGCCCCCTAGTGGCTGCTCATCCATGCACTGTTATAATACGGCTGATCTGTTAATGTATGGTTGTCTCTGTAGGTTGGAATACTGGACGTAGATCTGTGTGGGCCCAGTATCCCACGCATGCTCAATGCTCATGGTAAGGACGTCCATCAATGTGACAGCGGCTGGGTACCAGTCTATGTGGACCAGGAGAAGAGCATCTCGCTCATGTCTATTGGTTTTCTACTGGAGCACCCGGATGATGCTGTGGTATGGAGGGGACCCAAGAAGAACGGTATGTAGAGTCCGGTGCTGGCGGCATTTAAAGAGGATCTGTCACTAGTTTATTAATTCCCTATCTCCTAACTAATCCAATAGGTGCTTTGCTGCTTTTTTTTTTTTTTTTTTTTTTTAAAAAAAACTTTATTATTTGCAAAGTTATGATCATTTTTCGAAATATGCTTGAGGTTATTCTTTCTTTTCACCCTGGGCGGTGTAATGTTTTCTGTATGACGCTGTCCAATCAGCATACAGCTTCTCCCCCTTCCCAGCCCAGCAAGGCAGCCTGATCATAAAGTATACAGCTTCCATTCTCAAATGTGTATTGAACTGGTGATACCTCTGGTTGTTTCACAACTGCGATCCTGGTGTCATATGAAAGATTAGACTCTCCTCTTTCATATGCCACCAGGACCACTGTTCTAGGTGGTCCACAGCCGGAGATATGGCTATTTGAAGTGATCCCCCACCCCCCAGCCTCAGTCTCTCACACTGTGTGAAGCAGCTTCTTGCTGATAGGACAGTCAGAGTCTGTGAGGAGGCTCCACCTCAGGAGAATCGCTGCTGTTACCTCCCACTTGTCTAGCATAGCGTCATTTGCAAATTTAGGAAAAAACTTTTTGGGACACAATTTTCACTATCATTATCAGTGTGACAGCGTCTATTCGATTAGCTAGGAGATCGGGCATTACTAAACTAGCGACAGATCCTCCTTAAGAAATGCTTTCTGAAAGAAGACAACTATTGGGGTATGTGCACACACAAAATAAAAAACATCTGAAAATACGGACCTGTTTTCAAGGGAAAACAGCTTCTGATTTTCTGACGTTTTTAATCAAACTCGCGATTTTCTCAGCGTTTTTTACGGCAGTTTTTGGAGCGGTTTTTCTATATCGTCAATAAAAAACGGCTCCAAAAACGTCAGAAGAAGTGACATGCACTTCTTTTTCGCGGCCGTTTTGAAAAACGGCCACGTAAAAAACGCCCTGTCGGAACACAACGCCATTTTCCCATTGAAATCAATGGGCAGATGTTTGGAGGCGTTCTGCTTTTGATTTTGTGGACGTTTTTCGGGCCGAAAACACTCCGTGTGAACATAGCCTTACCCTACTATGTTGAAATGAACAGAAAATACAATTGAACACATGGCGTTCTACAGGGTAGTACAAATAAACTTGGTGGAACAGAGGACCGGATGCTCTTTGCAAAATAGCAATAGTAATTCAGTTCCCAAAAACGTATATCCTAAACATCCATGAAATTCTTTGTTGCTGGATGTGAATAAACCGTGCACAGATTTACGCCTATTCTACCTACAGGACTTGAGGAATCTAAGACAAACTGGTTGCTAGGGTCAAACTGCATAACAACCCCATATTACAGGCTGTAACTGCTTGCCATGTGTCCATAGCAACCAGTCTGTCCTATGTAACAGCTCATAACTAGATTGGCCCTATGTTGACAGTAGGGATTGGGTCAGGTTATTCTAATCCACATCTCGGGCTGTGTTATTAATCTGATTCTTCTAAAACTAGATGCAGATGGAGAATCTCTAGAATTTGTAAATTGTAGTAGGAGGAGGAGCATTGCTCCAGTTTTATAAACTATTACCGGTAACGTTATCTACAAAGCTTTATCTCTGGTCTGTTATGTCCATTACTCAGTTAGTCCAGAAGTTATATCTTATAATTTACCGTATACACCCTTCAGCCATACTGTGAAAGCCACCTGCCTAATATTGGGTAAGTCGCCCTCCTGCCGCCAAAACAGCCCTGACCCATCGAGTCATGGACGCCACAAGATCAGAACGTGTCCTGTAGTATCTGGCTCCAAGACATTAACAGCAGATCCTTCAAGTCCTGTAGGTTGTGAGGTGCGGCCTCCATGGATCGGACTTTTTTCCAGCACATCGCACAGATGATCGATCAGATTGAGATCTCTGGAATCTGGAGACAAGTTAACATCTTATACTCGTTCCTGAACAATTTTTGCAGTGTCAGGGCGCATTATCCTGCTGACAGAGGCGCTGCCAATAGGTAATACCGTTACCGAAGGGGTGTAGTTGGTCTGTTGCAATGTTTAGGCCGGTGGTACGTGTCAAAGTAACATCCACACGAATTGCAGAACCCATGGTGTCCCAGAAGATCATTGCCCATAGCATCACACTGCCTCCGCCGGGTTATCTTCTTCCCATAATGCATCCTGGTGGCACACGCACCCGGCCGTCCACATGATGTAAAAGAAAACGTGATTCATCAGACCAGGCACCTTCCTCCATTGCCCCATAGTCCAGTTCTGATGCCCATTGTAGGTGCTTTTGGCGGTGGACCGGTGTCAGCATGGACACTCTGACTGGTCTGCGGCTACACAACCCCATATACAACAAGCTGCGATGCTCTGCGTGTTCTGACATCTTTCTATCATAACCAGCAGTAACTTTTTCAGCAATTTGTACTACAGTAGTTCTTCTGTGGGATCAGAGCTGATGGACCAGCCTTCACTCCCCGCACATCAGTGAGCCTTGGGCCCCCATGACCCTGTCGCCAGTCACCGGTTGTCCTTCCTTGGACCACTTTTGGTAGGTACTAACCAGTAAATAGCGGGAACACCCCACAAGACCGGCCGTTTTGGAGATGCTCTGACCCAATCGTCTATCCATCACAATGTGGCCCTTGTCACAGCCGCTCAGATCCTCACACTTGATATTTCCCAGCCCTCGTCTGACACCATTGTAACCAGATAATCCATGTTATTCACTTCACCTGTCAGTGGTTATAATGTTCTGGCTGATCGTTCTATCTCCTGCCTCTTACTAATGTCTAATGATTGGCATTAAGGGTCTTTGTCTCGCTTTATCTTCTAGCTATGATAAAACAGTTTGTGGGCGATGTGGCCTGGGGAGATTTGGATTTTCTGATTATTGACACCCCACCGGGAACATCTGATGAGCACATCTCCACTGTGGACGCTCTAAGGCCTTTCAATCCGATGGGAGCTGTATTGGTCACCACTCCTCAGGTGCTTCATGAAAACTAAAGCCGACCTGTCATTGATTCAATTGTTAAAATTGTATAGTATATTCGACATATACTCTAACGACATCACCTTTCATAGGGTTTCTCTGACTAAACATACCGTTACAGGCCGTATCTATTGGAGACGTGAGACGTGAACTGACGTTCTGCAAGAAGATGGGGCTTCCAGTGGTTGGAATTGTGGAGAATATGAGCGGCTTTGTTTGCCCCCACTGCACGGTGAGCTAAAGAGCAAATATATGGGGACGTGTAGAGTATATATCAAATTCAACTGCTCTATAACTACCGCTTACCGTATATATGTTTTTGTATTATTATATTCCAATATAAATGTGTATTGTGCTACAATGTATTCATTGTCAGTATTCTAGTGACACTGACATCTAATATAACAGGTAGTCAGAAAAAAGCGGGTACAAAGGGCATTATGGGGTAGAATGTCCGTATTGTGTTGGCTGATATGCGAGCGCTTATCTGCTCACCTTATGTAGTTGTTTAGAGGCACAATACTCGTGTTCGCATGTAGAAGAGGGAGCTGCGAGGGTCCAAGACGTCTCCGTTCGGTTTCTACAATCCAGCGGATTGGCGGTGGGATTAAAAAAAATTAAATAAACACGACCGCGCATCTCATTCAAGAGTAAATAATCCAGATGGCAACTTTTTTTTATGGCAATTATTTCATTGTTATGCGGCTCAACCTCCTTCTTCAGACAACAAGGAGATGTCCGTAACCTCTTATCACACCTCCGACCTTAGGGCAGACGCCGCTGAGCTTCTGCTTCACATCAGTAGTGTCCAGATCTCCTCCGCCTCCCATGCCGTACAAGGAAAAAAATGTGTGTTTGTACTTACACGTGGTATCTCTGTTCTACCTTAGGAATGCACAAACGTCTTTTCAAAAGGAGGTGGTGAGGAGCTGGCAAGACACGCCGGAGTCCCATTTCTGGGTAAATAAGGAAATTGAAAATCACTATTTAGAGGGTATTCCCAACCTAGACATTTATGGCAAATCCACAGCGGTCTGACTCCCTGAAACCCGACCAATCCGTTTGATTAAATGGGCTACATCCTTTTCAGTGTTTACCAGAAACAGTGCCATTCATTCAGTAGAGGCTGTGCCTGGTATTGCAGCTCATTGCAGTTCAGTCCCATTCAAGTAAATAAGTCGATCATCTGATCGGCGGGTGTGCTGGGAGTTTGACCCTTAGGCCGGGTTCACACACCCTATTTACGGACGTAATTCGGGCGTTTTAGCCCCGAATTACGTCCGAAAATACGTCTCCAAGGCGTTGGCAAACATTTGCCCATTTGAATGGGCTTTACGATTTTTTTACATTTTCTTACGCGCCGCTGTCAAAAGGCGGGGCGTAAAAAAGACGTCCGCGTCAAAGAAGTGCCTGTCACTTCTTCAGACGTAAATGGAGCCGTTTTCCATTGACTCCATGGAAAAACTTCTCCAATTACGTCCGTAATGGACGCAGCGAATAACGCCTGTACATGCCATTACGTCTGAAATTCAGGAGCTGTTTTCAAGGGAAAACAGCACCGTAATTTCAGCCGTAACGGAGGCTGCCGTGTGAACTTACCCTAACTGATCTGATATTGATGACCTATCCTAAGGGTAGGTCATTAAGATCAAAGTACTGGAAAACCCCCTTTAACTTCATGTCTATATATGTGTAGGATACTCACATAGTTTACTTTACAACTTCTTTTCTTCCAGGTTGTGTTCCTCTTGATCCCATCCTGGCCCAAAGTCTGGAGCAGGGAAAAGACTTTATTCAGGAGTTCCCTAAGAGTGCAGCATACTCGTCCATCACAAGCATTACCCGGCAGATCCTGGACAGCGCTACACAGGGTTCCTGATCCTAAAGATTTCCGAGATCTGTCAAATATTAACTTAGATCATGTAGGACAGACAGTACAAACGTTATTTCTTGGGACCTCACACCCGCTGGTGGGAATCTCACTGTTGTCAGTGCAAGATCTTGTTAAATAAGAAGTTGTCAGCCTGGCGCCAGATAAACCTCCTGCACTTATGTCTTCAGAGAGTCTCTATTGGACTTTATCACTTGTGATTCCTTATTCTGGAGAAACATGTAACCTTCTTTGTTGCCTTTACTTTATTAAACGCTGTTTGATGAGATTGTAGCTTAAAAATAAAAGCATGAATACAAAATCCTATTGTCCAGCGTATGACTATGATTGCTATAATAATGTATTGGCTGAACATGTTCAATGTTGGGGCATTTTAAGGGGTTCCCTCATCAAAACCCTTAGGGGTATGTTCACACGCTTACCAAAAACGGCTGAAAATACAGAGCTGTTTTCAAGTGAAAACCGCTCCTGATTTTCAGCCGTTTTTTAAAGAAACTAGCGTTTTTTACGGCCGTTTTTGGAGCTGTTTTTCTATTGTCAATGAAAAACGGCTCAAGAAGTGACATGCGTTTTTTTTTTTACGAGATGTCCTTTTACACACGGTTATTTGAAAATGAGGTGTAAACCCCCCCCCCCCCCCCCCCCGTCGGAACAGAACGCCGTTTTTCCCATTGAAATCAATGGCCAGATGTTTGTAGGTGTTCTGCTTCCAATTTTTCAGCCGTTTTTCGGGACGTTTACAGCCCGAAAAACGGCTGAAAATAGCCTGTGTGGACATACCCTTAAGGCCTTATTCACACAAATGTGTATAACATCCGTGATACGCGCGTGAAAATCATGTGCGTCGCACGGACCTATGTTAGTGAATGGGGCCGTTAGACAGTCCGTGATTTTCTCGCAGCGTGTGTCCGCTGCATAAAATTCACGACATGTCCTATACTTGGCCGTTTTTCGCGCATCACGCACCCATTGAAGTCGATGGGTGCGTGAAAATCACGCGCAGCACACGGAAGCACTTCTATGTGTCGCGGGTGATTCGCGCAACCGTAGATAAAGAAATTAAGGAAAAAATAAAAGCACTTAATTTCTGTTTCTAAACATCAAAACCGCGTGTCATAAGGATGGCATATGTGTGAAAATCACGCAGCAAACACTGATGACACACGGAACTGCAACGCGCGCAAAACGCACACGTTCATGTGAATAAGGCTTAAGTGTCTGTCTAAAAGCGGCAAAAGTAGCAATGCGTTTAAGAGGAAGTGTATGACCAACATTTTGTAGTTTTATATATAAAATCGACATGAAAGGTCGAGTGACTTTACATTACTTATCTTGTATTGATTCTGAGTTATGGTCTGTATTATACTCCAGAGATGCATTCAGAGTTCTGCTGGTTGTGATTGTAAACAGTTAATAAGATTGAGGACTACACTCTGTAGAATACACATCTACAGAACGAGTTCTGTTCAATGGGAGAGCAAGGAATGCTGGGAGAGCTCCGCTCTGAAGCCTGCAGAATTATGAATGCAGCTCTGAACTAGAAGGCCAAATGTACACGTTGTGGAATTTGGTGCAGAAAATTTGCATCAAATCCGCAGGGAATTCCACAGGTGAAATCCGCACCACATAGTGCGTTTTTGGTGCGGTTTTTACATTTTGATGTGGAAAATGCGTTTTTTATGCTGCCGATCTTGGAGCGTTTTAAAAAAAAAAAAAAAAAATAGTCCGATACAATTCGCAAGCAGAAATGCAAGATAAATTGACATGCTGCGGATTTTAAAATACGCACCGCAGCTCAATTTATGTGCAGAAAAAAAATCTGCAAGGTGTAGATGACATTTCTTGAAATTGTATTTACTTTGCTGGTACTGTATTGGACTGCGGATTTGCTGCATAAAAATACGCACTGCAAATCCGCATGTAATACGTGTCGTGTGATTTGGCCAAATGCTAGATTCACAAAGGCACTTTCTGAGGGCCGGCGTCAGAAGAGCTGCAGAGTTGTGTATCTGCAGGGTCTGGTTTGGGGTATGTATTTATTTTAGGGGGTCTAGTATCTTATTCATTCAGTGGTCTGGGGCCTGTATTTTTGGGGTATGATGACGGGGGTCATATGCACGATTTGTGATTATTTTTTGTTTATTTTAAATATCATAGGTTAGGGTGTGTTTTATATAAACGAGTGGGGCCTAAGGTAAAAAAAAATTATCGTCACTTATTGCAAGACTTTTCAGAATCTCTTGATGTCCCGTCTCAAAAGTTGGCCAAAAACGTGCGTGCGTCCCCCACAAATGAATAGAATCCGTCATCCGGTCTGTAAAATACACAAGTGTGAGCCGAGTCTTTATCCTTAAAGGAGACTTACCAGAAGAAAATGTAAAAAGGCCTTTTAATGTACATTAAAATGTGAAAACCAATTTTTAATATGCTAATGTATGATCTCTGGTCTTACAGGTCCAAAGCCTGAGGCTGCACTACTGAGCGATCCAGATGAGGGTGTATTCACATGGGCAGGGTTTTCGTATGCAGTTTTTGAAGCCAAAACTATGTGTGGATCATATTAAGTATAAAGGACAGATAGGATTTCTCCCCTTATTCAAATCCACTCCCGGCGTAAAAAATGTTGTAATAAAAACCAAAAAACACCTGATCAAAACCTGCACGTGTGAATACACCCTGAGGGTACGGTCCTACATAGCGGCAATTGGCCACTGCAAGTGAAACGGACCGTACCCTAACATGTCCCCTCCTAATTTCAGATGCAGTGTTGACGGGAAGACCTTGTGTGGATTTATATCGCCAAATACAATATGGACATCCTTCCTGGCTTGAATAATGGAAGCTATGTGCCAATATGTGGGGGCATTGATGTATTTGATGGTTTGGGTTCACAAAGCTCCCCAAGGACTACACTGTATCTGAGAGAAATCATAAGCATCTCTCAGTAGTGCAGCCTCAGGCTTTGGGCCTGTGGTAGTAACGTGGGCATTTGAAGGGTTATCAGCAGGTGCACTAAGAGCCCGTGGAACTTGAGTGGAAAAAACACACACCACCATCTTCGTTTTATACATAGCCCCTAATTCAGTGAGGGGCCGCAGCCTTCTTCTGTCAGCGCCCCTAAGCAAAACCCAGGAGGAACACTGACAAACGCCATAGAGAAGAACGGAACGAAAGAAAAGGCTTCAGAGGGACGTGTAAAGTGAACGGACGCGGAAGTGACGTCACGCGTCGTGTCACCATGGCTCCCATGGCCAATCCTGAAGTGCAGCGCTGGCAGGGAATACGGAAACCGGAGAATTAAGTAAAGTGTCCGTTTAGATCAGGCACTTTGCACTGCTCGTATGTATCCTGAAGCCGCGCTGTTGAGCTGTTTATTTTGATTGCCTTTATATATTGTGACAAGTTTATGCCTTGGATTTTGGCAGCTTTTGTAGAACTACAAGTCCCAGGAGTGACTGTTATTGTGCATATCTGCAAAAAAAAAACAACAAAAAACAACAACACCCAAACGATATATTGTAGATTTAATATCCCTTTAACATGGAAGAGTGAATTCAGCTAAACTGTTCAAACCGGTGCTGGATTACCAGATTTTCCAGATTATTAGATGCCTATGAAAATCCACTGTATAGATGACATTCTTATTTTATTTCAGGAGGCCGTTCCTGCAGGATGGACTTCTCGAGGTTCCTCGCCGATGACTTTGAGGTGAAGGATTGGGTGAATGCGGCTTTTAAGTCCGTACAGAAAGATGCTCCAGGGAAGGTGGATGCGCACGCCGCAACCCTGGTCATGAAGCTGCAGCACTTCATCCAAGAGGTCAACAACTCAGTGGAAGGTATTAAATATCTGGGCTCATACAGTACTGAAGCCATGAAGCCATGAAGCCAAACCCGCCCCACTTTCAAGTATCACAAAGAGGGACAACCTTTTTTTTTTTTTTGCTATTTTTTAAGCCACGCCTCTAATCACGCATACAGACCCGGTTCAGCCCACACAATATCATACTCCCATAGTGCCTCCCATGCAGTATAATACCAAATAGCTGCCCCCACACCGTATAATGCCCCTGTAGCTGCCACCCTACAGTATAATGCCCCCATTGCTGCCACCCTACAGTATAATGCCCCCATAGCTGCCACCATACAGTATAATGCCCCCATAGCTGCCACCATACAGTATAATGCCCCCATAGCTGCCACCATACAGTATAATGCCCCCATAGCTGCCACCATACAGTATAATGCCCCATAGATGCCCCTATACAGTATAAAGCCAACACAGATGCCCCATGCAGTATAATGCCTATACAAATTCCCCATACAGCTTAATGCCCACAAAGCTGCGGCCCTATACAGCATAATGCCCCCATAGCTGCCCTTATACAGTATAATTCCCCCTTAGCTGCCCTTAGTGCCAGTGCCCTTGTAGATAGAGACACAGTGCCCATGTAGATAGCACCACAGTGTCCCCTGTAGATCGTGCCCCTATATATAGTGACACAGTGTCCATGTAGATAGTGCCTCACCCCCCTTGAAGATAGCGCCATTGGGAGTCCCTCTAGGAACGGAATCCCCAGCCAGAACATAAGCTGGGGACTCCGCTCCTAGAGGGAAGCCCTGATATCACTGTCCATATATGGACAGTGACGTCAGTGGCTATTCCTTGAGCGGAATCCCCGTTGCTGACTCTGGCCAGGGATTCCGCTCAAGGAGTAGCCACTGACGTCACTGTCCATATATGGACAGTTACGTCAAGGGCTTCCCCGAGCACAGCGGCCAATCAGCGTCATACACTTCTCTCCATTTTTTTACACCGCACATCTAGCTACCTATCCTGACACTTCGCTATAGTTTGTGTGAGATTTACAGCACAGCAAGCGTAATCTCGTTTAAAATGACAGTTTACAGCGTAATCTCGCGAGATTACACTTCCTGTGCTGTAAATCTCACACAAACGTTACGAAGTTTCAGGATTGTGAATAGACATGACGTCCTGGCTGGAGGTGATGTCTATTCACTGTCAGGACACTTGAGTAACGTTAATGCGTGTGTATGTGGCTGCACGTAGTGATCTAGCTAGATCACTATGTGCTGTGTAAATGAATGGGGAGAAGTGTATGACGCTGATTGGTCACTGATTGGTCAGCGTCATACACTCCTCTGCACTAGGGATGTCACGATACCAGAATTTGGACTTCGATATCGATACTTTGTGTAGTATTGCGATTTCGATACCAATTCGATACTTTGCCAACAGTAATAATAATTTAAAAAAAAGTTATTCCGTCTTCTGATGTGAGGCGCGAGATGTAATGAATTTTTTTAATGTGCCTCACATTAATAGTAATTAACCCCATCATGTTTCTCAGTCATAATGGGTTAATGCGTCAGGTACATGATGGGGTTAATTACTATTAATGTGAGGAACATGGAGGTTAAATTCATCACACCTAAGTGATAGAAAGCAGTTTTTATTAGATTTTTTTTTACAGCATACACATCATAAATGATGCAAAAAAATTGTTGTGCAGGTTATTACGGCCGCGCCAATACCGAATATGTGTATATTTTATGTATTGAGACTTATTTTAATGTTTGTTGTAAAAAAGGTGTATGTGTATTTTTTTAAATTTAATATTACTTTATGTTTTTACTTTATTTTCTAGACTTTCATGTACTGGCATATATCTATATACTGATAGTACACAGGCATATATCTATATCCCAGTACATTAGCCTGTGTGCTGATAGTACACAGGCAGTTGTTAGGACATACCTAAGTATGTCCTAACAACAGGAAATATGGTCAGACAGCCCTGGGGTCCTTCAATGGACCCTGGGCTGTCTGCCCATATATGGTATGGCCCTCGATCGCGTCACAGGAATTCCCTGTGACGCGATCCAAGGGGCATCCCCCCTTCTCATTTTCCCCTGAATGCTGCAGTCAGCTGTGATCGCAGCATTCAGGGGAATAACGGCAGAGATGAGCGGTTTCTCTGATCTCCGCCGTTATAGAGCGGGGCTGCGGCTGTGTAATACAACCATTGTTCCGCTCCTGACAGGAAGTGCGCGCGCGGTCAGCATGAGGGGATGCGGCCGGCGCTGCACTAATGAGCGGCGGTTCAGGCACTGAAGACAGAACATGGGGGTGTTTTGTAGCGCGCCCACCATGTTCTGTCTTCAGTGCCGACGCTCATTAGTGCAGCGCCGGCCGCATCGCATCATCCTGACCCCGCGCACTTGTTATCAGGACTCAGGAGCGGGGCAATGACTATCACACAGCCGCAGCCCCGCTCTCATACACTCATGTGTTACTATACTGAGCTGTGATGCCGCACAGCTCTGTATCGAAATACATGAAATAACGTTATCGAACCGTTTGGGGATGCAGAGTATCGAAGTTTCGATGCATCGTGCATCCCTAGTCTGTACAACGCCCACTTGGTCAAAAAGTAAAACACGCCCAGTTGTCCATTAAGAAACTCATTAGCATAAAGCTAAAATAGGTCATAACTCCGTCAAAAATGATCGTTTTTATAAATAAAAAACACTGCTGTAATCTACATTACAGCGCCGATCACATCATGTACAATATAGGGCAATTATAATGCGGTGACAGAGCCTCTTTAAAGTAGCGCTGGTCCCGGGAAGTCCTCGGCGAGCGGAGGAGCTCTCTCTGCTCCTCCGCTCTGAACTAATTCTGAAGCAGGGAGCTGATAGTTCCCTGCTTCAGAATCTGGTTCAACTGTATCTGCGTCCTGAAGGTGTTCGCGCATTTCAATGTAATTGTTTGTGACATTGATGGGGCAGGCTCAGAAACTGAGCCCGTGCCATCACCAGCTGTATCTTCTGTAACAACTGGAACCAGAGCTAGCTCCGATCCCGGCCATTTAACTTCTAGGGTGCTTTGTTCAATAACGGCTGCGGCATCTAAGGGGTAAGAGGAGACATCAGGATCGCTTTTTCTGCTTGTGGTGCTGCTGTAGTCGACATGGCGGGCTTTCTTAATACTGTTGTGTATACATTTTAATACATCTATTCTAAAAAATTAAGCAATTTTGCCAATAGTATTGATAAAAAAATGCTGCCGTTTTGTGTATACAGCTCCTATGCAAATCTATGTGTCTCCCTGGTTAAAGACTACTAATAAACTCTGTGTAGTGTGATCCATCTGCCCCTCTTCTTGCTATAGATAAGGGAGTGGAGTTTAGACATTTCCTCTTGTGAACGGGATTATGTAGCTGCGTTGGAGCTCTATAGTAGAGCTCTGCGCAGTCATTTCTCACTATTATTTAATACATGGCTCATATACGCTATGTACATTTATAATCTTGTGAAGCGCCACTTTACCCAAAGAGCACCCCTTATACCCTCATGATACCACCCCCAGCAGGGGTATTAGTGACATTGATATTTTCCACAGAGAGTAGCCACCAGGCCCTGCAGAACATGCCGCGAGTGTTACGTGACGTGGAGGCGCTCCGGCAGGAAGCAGCTTTTTTGAAAGAGCAGATGATTCTGGTGAAGGAAGATATCAAGAAGTTTGAGCAGGACACCGCACAGTCTATGCAGGTGAGGAGCAATGTCACACCTATAGGGTCATTTTGAGAATTTTATTTGCCCCCCCCCTCCCCTTGATACGCCTGTTCTTTCTTTCTCCAGGTCCTAGTGGAGATGGATAAAGTGAAGTCCCGCATGCAGTTGGCTGCAGAGTCCCTTCAGGAAGCTGACAAGTGGAGTACACTTAGTGCAGACATCGAGGAGACCTTCAAGACCCAGGTAGCTTTATTAAGGACACGTATTTTATCCGTTGACAACATTTATATGATCCCAGCCATACGGTTTATGTTAAATGTCTTCTGTGGTGGAATAAATCAATGAATATTTGGTCTTTAAAGGTGGTATATGAGAATAAAAATACATGGCAGCTTTCTTCTTAAAAACAGCGCCCCCCTTTGACCATGGGCTGTGTACGGAATTTCAGCTTAGCCCCATTCACTTTCAAGAGTGGTGCTGTTTCTGGAATAAAGCAGTCATGTTTTCCTATTCTCATACAACCCGTTTAAGTGAAGCCCCAAATGTTAAAATTGAAGGGGTTTTCTCATCTTGGACACAGGATAGACCATAAATGTCCGATAGATGCGGGTCCCACCTCTGGACCCACACTTATTTCTAGAATTGGGCCACTAAACCCCGTTCTATCATGCTCGGCTCCCGCTGCTTCCCGGCCATTTCCTAATTAGGTGGTCAGGAGCTACGAAAACAGCCAAACTCACTGAGCTAAGCTGTTTCCGTAACTCCCATAGACGTGAATGGGAGTTATGGAAATGGCGAACTACGCTGTTTCTGTCGCTCGCGAGTTCCGGAAGCAGCGTAGCTCGCCCTGCATTTAGAATATTTTTGTTTGTTGATATACTGTACAGTGAAGGGTTTCCGAAATCCACCTGAATCTTGTAAAATCCCTTTAATGTATTGCGTTGTATTGGGAGAACAGTAAGGCCTTATTCGCACGAACGTGTAATAAGTCTGTGTGACGGCCGTTAAAATAACGTCCGTCACACGGATCTATGCAATTCAATGGGGCCATTCAGACATGCAGCATGTTTCCGTTGCATGAAACTCACTGCATGTCCTATTCTTGTGCGTTTTTAGCGCATCACGCACCCATTGAAGTCAATGGGTGCGTGAAAATCACGGACAGCACACGGACGCATATCCGTGGGCTGTCCGTGATTCCCGTAAAAGTTCATAGAAATGAAGAGGATAAAAAAAAAAAAAAAGAAATGTGCACATAAAGACAACGGATTCCACACGGAACACACACGGGACTACAACACATGACAAGATGCAGGTCCGTGTGAATAAGGCCTAAGGGTGAGAAACATACAGCGGGGCAGCAAAAACCACGCCCACGTGCAGTGGTTAATGGGCGCATGATTTTGCTGGTAACACCACAGTTTTACCAGCTGAATAATGCGGCCATTCGTCACCAATGTGGACAGGGTTTTCTCACCCTATGAAGGGTCTTGTGTAGATGCGGAGACTGTGAGCGCCCTTCTCTTTTACAGAACATAATTGTGATCTCTGGGAAGCTGACCAGTATGCAGGTGAGCCTGGCTATGCTGGTGGATACCCCCGACTATTCAGAAAAATGTGTATACCTGGAGGCCCTGAAGAATCGATTGGAAGCCATGTGCAGCCCCCAGATAGTCGCAGCTTTAAATAGCCAGTCTACAGGTAAGAAAACCATGGGGGAAGGGGAAGGGTTATTACCATCTTTTCTGGTGTACAAAAAGTTGTCAATTTTGGCGCGTGCCATATTTCTGCTACTTTACCCCATTGACACTTTTGAAAAGTGGACGGCTTTAACCGTTAATGGCCGGACCAGCAAGTTCCTGACAGATTTACCATTTCTAAAGACAGAAAATGGCGCAAATTGTAGCACAAATCCACGCTTGCTCATAGCAGGGGTAGATTTCATTTTCTGCCTTTAGAAATGCAAGAGATGCGCCAAATTTATTACATTTGGCGCATTTCCCTTCTACGTACTTCAGTTTAAGACTGGCATATGAAATTCCAGTCTTAATAAATTCACCATAGTGTATCGATCAGCTGTTTTCTGCAGGAGATGCAATCTCTCTTAAAATCAATGGTCTGTCCATGTAATAAAAAGATGAGCTGCGTCTTCCACCCTCTGCAGCGGCTCTCCAATCTGGCTAGTGGCGGACCCAGTTTATGATATTCCTATGCCCTGATAGGTCATATGAACAGAGATAGTACAAGCTGGATAATCAACAGTGCAGCAATAACTTGTTTTGACAGCAGGGGGTGCTGTTGTACTAAGTATAATTTTTCCTTTTCAAATCTAAAATAAAAATTCTGAAAAACTTCACAAGAAATCTCGCTCGTTGGACTGTTTCCCTCCCATTGGGTACACAGGGATTGGGCAGGTTAGCTCTTTACCTGTCTGATGCTTGGACTACCCAAAGATAAGGAGCGCCAAATGTGTCTTGCAGCCGCTGATCTCCCTCCAAATTTATAACATCTCCATCCGGCTGAGCTGAATAGGCATTTTAATGCGTGAATAAAGAATAGATAGTGTTTATCTGGCTGACAGCTATCTTATATCTATGAGCATCAATGCCTCAAAATATAGTCTGGATTTTAACCCGTTCTCTCTATTCTGTCTTTTTATTCACAGACCAGGCAAAAATGTTTGTAAAGGTATTCAGCGAGATTGACAGGATGCCGCAGTTGCTGGCATACTACTACAAGTGCCACAAGGTATGTGCGGTAATCTTTCTGGCTCTACAGCCTATATAGAATTTCCTCTAAAATCATTCACCTGCAATACCAGACAAAGCCCCTGGACAAGAGTGGCGCTGTTTGGAGTGTTCACAGGATGTAATATTCTGCGGTGTAATAATCTATCCATTATCATTGCTACATGAATGTAAGTTTCTACCCACAAAAAAAGAGGTCTACTCTACATGTAAGCATTTAAAGGGGTTGTCCGGCCATTTTTTATTAATGGCTTATCCATAGGATAGGTCATTAATATCAGATCGATGGGGGTCCGACTCCCGTCACGCCCGCCGATCAGCTGACTGATAGGGCTGCGACGTACACATCCGGAGCGGCCATGCCTTGGATTGCAGTTCCATTGCCATTCAAGTGAATGGCACTGTGCTGCAATCCTAGGCACAGCCGCTACCGATGTGTATAGCGCTGTGCCTATAACTGAGAAAAAGCCGCGGCGATGAACGCAGCCACCCTATTATTCAGCTGATTGGCGGGGGCGGTGGGAGTCGGACCCCTACCGATCTGATATTGATAACCTATCCTAAGGATAGGCCATCAATCTAAAATGTCCAGACAACCCCTTTAAAGCATATGTCCAATTTTGAAAACCTTAACTTTGGAAAAGCGTCGCATTACTTTTCTTGTTCGGATTTACAGCCTGCGATACAGTTCAGAGCTGCATTCACAATTCTACAAGTTTCAGAGCTGAAATCTTGCTCTTGTGATTTGCACTTCTGGGAAGTGTAGTCTTTACATCAGGCACTGGTCTGAAAAAACGAACTGTCCCACTACATTGTAGGAGCTCATCTATGCTGTTAGGGATGTGTCTTGTTGACAAGCTTGTTGACTGTTTCCAATAGCAACCAACAGAATTGTGACTGCAGCTCTGAACTATAATACAGACAGTAACTCAGGATCAGCACAAGACAAGTAATGCATTTTATTTGCAATTAATAAGCTTTTTATGTAAAATTATTATTGGTCATGGTCTGCCATTTTTAGTGTAACGTTATTATCTTAGTCCACCTTCGCTGAAAACGGATCTAATAGTAACCGGCAGATCTGGGGGGTTGTGTGGAATTACCTGCGTTGCCTCGCAGCCACCATAGTCATATCATTAGCTTTTTTTGCTGTGTAAAAGACCTATGTGAATGACATTTATAAAGAGTGACGTAATATCAGTCGAGAGGAGGTGCGCTATGTCTTCAGTGCAGTACATACTGTAACATTGGGGAACCACAGTGACGTCTCTGCCCCGTGCCAGTTTTACAGGTGTGTGCGTTACCTGTGACCCCCTTCATTATTACAAATTGGTCTCAGCATTGCCGCGATCTCTGAAAGCCTTTCTTATCTTTACCAGCCATCGTTCCTTATAAAACATCGGGTACATTTCCTCTCCTGCGTGGTTAGGTCTTGACCATACTCTCTTGACTCCAGTCCAGTGTTGTGTAACATTGAGCTGCGGCCAAAGCACTGAGTCATTCCGGTGTCAATCTTTTAACGCTTATCAGAGTTTGTTCATTTCTAGGCTTATTTAACCCCCTTTAAAGGGTTGTATGGTCAACGGTCGGTCATTGCGAGAACAGAGCGGTGATCCCCCGTTCAGGATCCCCCGCTGTCAGCCATAGCAGAGAACTGCTTCATAGAGCGGCACTTACTTTGGAGGTCCATAAGGAGCGCACATGTTCAACCCCCACTCCTCTAACACAAATAACCACACAATTTTGTGTCAAATAAATCTGTGTCACAACACAACACATTATACAGAACTGAACATGTAATGGGCCGGGGGAACTCCTGCCCCCCAACCCTCCCGCTGACTAGGAGAGACAGCGGTGCCTGCGCACCTTTACTGGCTCGCCCCGAGCATTTGCTGGTCACCCCTGACCAACCTTCGTGATTGCCCGAGTCCGTCCAAACCGGGAACCAGCCGTCCAGCTTTTGTCCCCCCCACAGACGAGAAATCCTACAGCGCAGCTCGTGGTTGTCTTGCCATGGCGGCGAGCTACCGACTCCATGCGTGTGAAGTGCCGCCGTCCTGCCTTACAACACAGAACATCACAATAAAACTTGTAGTAAGGGCTGGGTGGGTGTTGTTCGTTAACCCCTTAGTGATCAGCCTATTTTGGCCCTAAAGACTAAGCATTCTTTTTATTTTTTCATCGTCGCGTTCCAAGTGCCGTAACATTTATGTTTCCGTCGACGTAGCTGAGGCATGAGTTGTGTTTTCCAATGACACCACAGGATACATATAATGTAGTGATTAACTTTTTTGGGGGGGAATGGTAAAAACACCAATGTTTTTTTTGCATTTTCAATGGGTTGATACGATTATGGCTATACCAAATATGTAGAGTTTTTTTTTATTTTTTGCTACTTTTGTATAATAAAAAGTTTTTTACACTTTTTGTTTTGGAATCGCCGCTTTCCAAGAGACAGAACTTTTTTTCCCCGTCAAAGGAGTCATATGAAGGCTTGTTTTTTTGCGGTACGGGATGAGGTTTTCATTGGTACCATTTTGGAGTATATGTGACTTATTAAGTACTTTTTTGGGGGGGGGGGGGGTGGCAAAAAAAGCAATTCTACCTACCATTGTTGTTTTTGCATTTTTTATTTTGAATAGCGTTCATCATACGGTTCAAATAACATGTTAACCTCACCGTTCAGGTCAGTACAATGCTGGCAATACCCTATATATATGTTACGTGTTTATCTCTGCTTATATGTATTGCTATTTCTGTCTCCCTCCATTAGAATCAGCTGGTATCCGTGTGGCAGGAGGTTTGTCAGAGCGAGATGTCCCTGGATCGGCAGCTGATGGAGTTCTACGACACCTTGCTAAGCGCATGGCACACGCAGCTTCAGTGGGTCTCCCCGGTAGGTAACGTCTCATCTACTCTCAGTATGTGGATAATGTCGTAACTGCCAATCCATGTTACAGGCAGGGACCGCGAAGTGTAAGGACCTCACCAAACATCTCCCATATCTAAGTTTCCGGGACCCCCGTGAATGTGTCAAGGGGAGTGCGGTATAGCAATAAGCATCAGTCACTTCAGGTTTTGTGTGGAGTCCGGCCATGCGAGCAGCAATCATATTATTGTTCTGTTCAGTTCCATTAAAAGCAATGTACACCTTTGAAAACGTTTTTGTTTTAATAAACCAGTGTATCATTGTGATTGGTGCAACTTTGTGATTACATTTTATTAAAAATTATTCTTACTTTGTGAGATACAGCTGCTTTGTATCCTGTATATAGAGCAGCTGTATCTAGTGCTGGGACCTGATTCTGTCAGGTCAGCGGCACTGTCGGGTTCAGTGTCACCGGGTCACGCAGGTTTTAGCTGTCAGGGCTAGTTCACACAACGTTTTTTGGCGCTGTTTTTGACGCGGAAACCAGGTCGGAAACATCGACAAAAAACCGGCCAAAATCGCCTCTCATTGATTTCAATGGGAGGCGGAGGCGTTTTCGCTTCCTTTTTGCCGGTGGCGCTCAATGGTTTCAGCCGAAAAACGCCACAAAAAACGGAGGGTGCAGGCAGGTCAGAATCTGCCTCAAAATTCATGAAGGAATTTTGAGGCAGATATTTCTGCCTGCAAAAAAATAAGTGTGAACATACCCCTAGCGATCACATCTAAGTTCATAACTTAGATGTGATGGATGACCGGTGGATCCTGTGTGCACAGACAGGCAGGACCCGCTGACACTGAACCCGTCCGTGCCGCTGACCTGACAGATTCAGTTTTCAGAGCTCAATACAGCTGCTCTATATACAGAATACAAAGCAGCTGTATCTCAAAAAGTCAAAAGAACTTTTAATAAAATGTAATTCCAAAATTGCACTAATCACAAACATTTTTATTAAAACAAATAAGTTTTCAAAGGTGTACATAGCCTTTAAGATAAAAAAAAATAGAAAAAAAAATGGGGATAAAATCAATATCAGACGTGTTTATAGAAGGGTCACTAAGCCCAGAAATGAAGGTGGTTTTCCACTACTGGACAACTAATGACCTATCCACCGGATACGTCATCAGTATATCATCGGTGCGGATCCGACACCCGGACCGCGCACCGTTAAGCGTCTCTGGCTGCCTGCGTGCACCGGATGTTATGGCCCATTATGCGATGTACGGAGTCGAAAGCAGTTGGCTCCATACATAGCAAAGCGGCCGTGCTGCCAAACTGAAGCTCTGCTCCTATACACTTGAATAGGAAAATTGCTGCAGCTCGGCCGCCATTCAACTGCTTCTGGCATGTACGTCCGGTGCTCGGAGGCAGCCCGAGTGGCTTAACGGTACAGGGTCCAGGTGTCGGACCCCCACAGATCATGTACTGATGACCTATCCGGAGGTCATCAGTTGTCCAGTAGAGGACAACCCCTTTAATGGAGGAAGAAACTCCTGCATATCCATTTACAAGACTTGCAATCTCCTAAAACAATTGTGTATAAATTTGGTTCCTTATTTTGCTTTTTTACTGGAGCTTGTTGAGAATGGGGCTTAGTCTTGCTTGGTCTCCACTGCAGACAATGCAACATAGGAAGGTTTCTACTGCAGCAAGCCACCTCCCAGCCAGGAACATAGGGGGTAGAAAGTGGAGGAAAATGGATTCCTTCATACAAATATATAGAAGACCTTTTATTTTTTACTCTTTAGATTTGTAAACAGAATCGTCTTCTGACTACTTATTCCATATTGGCAATTTCCTTTCAAAGAGAAAGGAACACATTACACATCCCTGTTAAGTTGCTAAGATATAGCCGTACTTAGTGCAGAGCTTGAGAACCGGGTAAGGGATGAGGAACACCACATCCCTCCTACTCAAAAACTACTAACAACCCCCGATTCTTAAATACAATGGGGCATTTTGAATAGTAAACAGAATTTTGGACCTAAAAACAAAATGATGTTCATAATTGGAGATGCCCTTTAAATGACCTTCAATTCTGCTCCATCTGGATTAGTCCGCAGAACGGGCTGTTTAGTCCATTTAGACTAGATTTAGATTATTGCTTCCCCTAATGAACCCCTCCCCCCAATGTCAGCTGTTCACTCGATAAAAAGGGGTTTTCCATATAGGCTAAGTGAAAACCCAGACCTTTCCCATAATTGATATCCGGGACTGAACATTTCTGCCGTCTTCACATCTACTTTCCTCCTGTGTACAGATCAATTGTATTTGACATTGAGTAAAAGACATTCAAAGAAAACAGAATGTCATTACAGCAAATAAGCGTAATTGTAAATGTCACCAAGTAGAGGGTTAGTCCCTGGGAAGTAGAGAACGTTGATTGTGATGCAAATTGGCCCGAGCCCGTCATGATCCTTGCTTCACTGCTCCGTCTTGATATAAGCAATTGATAAGTTTTATGACCTGTCCGCTGGGCACCTGCGGTCTGAACCTGATGTTCTAATTTATCCTTCCAGCACTTACCTGATATAACTGCACGTTCCCACAGCCCGACTATTCCGCATCCCATTGTGTTACACGGACCCTTACAGGGGTTTTTCGAGATTATAGAAGTAGAAAAGTATCTGTATGTGTGTGAACGCTCACTAGACGATGCCACCAGAGCTCATATATTTCATGTTCATTATGCTGCCCAGCTCTGCAGTTCTGCTGTTTACATTGTGCTAGAGCTTCTTCTCGACAGAATACCATGGGAAGGATTCCAGTCTCATCCCACGCGTTTCATCGGACGCGTCTCATCGGACGCGTCTCATCGGACGCGTCTCATCGGACGCATTGCACTGGACGCGTTGCACTGGACGCTGTCCACCGAATGCGTTCCCCCTGAGGCATGTGCGTTTCATCGGACGAGTTCCACTCTTTGGCATGCAGTGGCGTTTGCCGGCTTATACCGCTCGCTATACGTTTTTGTTACTGTGCCTACTGTATAGAAAAGCGAGGTAGACCACACTGTCCTATACAGTGAAAAAAAAGGTCTGCCAACACATACCCATCATATGCCAAAACAACACTCTTATGGCATACGCGGGGTGCATGAGGGCTATGGATGCATCATCATAACGTCAGAATGCTCCCGGCGTATACCTCCGACATGCCTGAAGACAAAAAGTGAACTCAGCCTAACAGAGGCATTTTAGCTACAGACAGTACACAACTGCACACAGTTTTAAAAGCCCAAAAAACCCCTTTAAAGGATATAGATCTTTTTATACCCCATAACATTTGGTTTAGACCCACTGGAAAACAAGAAACCATTCTGCTGAAAAATCTCATTCCCCATCACAGTCATGCTCTTCAAGTTTTATGGCAACCCTCCTTGACGTGCGTGAAAATCGACTTTTTTTTTTATGTGTCGAGACCTAAAAGATTGCTATCTGTGTTGTAGGAATGTAGGTCAGATATGCATCTCCTTTGCCCTTGACACTATTAGTTCTGCAGCGATTTTAGGACCTCATGCACACAGCAGAGCCCTGCACAGGAGACAATATGGAGGCACATCCTGCAGCTTCATACTACGTGCTCTGCATGAAATCTGAGGCATATAGAAGACCATGGGTGCTATATTATGGCTTTGTACCATTCAGAGGCTGTACCGAGCTGTAATGCGGCCATGTGCATAAAGCCTATAAGATTCGGACCCGCTTTTGGGACACTCACCTATCTGGATTACAGGGGTCCTGCTTTTTCATACACCTCTATTTTAATTTCAATGGGATAATTGGCCATGATCCCCGTTCTCCCAATAGGTGAGGGTCCCAGAGGTGCAGTGATCAGCAGAGCGTCCTATTCAGATTTATTAAAAATCTGTGTGGTCAGACGTAACAAGGCCTCTGTGCTCTGAAAGCCGCATATAGAACTTTTATGGTTAGCCAATAAAGGTATCATACCTATTATACTTTTGTCTTTTTTGACACAAAAGTATTTAACATTGCATATTGTCTCTGGCTAACACGGTACTACACAATTTTTTACTGTACTTCATGATCCTAGCCTAAAATTATAGGATTTCTGTAAAAAGACTATAAATAGTGTCTGCCAGCTTTAGTTAGCCCTTGCTCTGTTTGCTCATCTTACCTCAAAGTACTAGTGTAAGGGCTCCCCTATACTATGTACATTATAGTGTACCTATGAAGATTGTAACCAAAGGGTGGTAATGTTATGAGCATTCGGAGCCACATCACAGAGATGCCAGATCCATCAACAGCAGCTTGTTGATAGTTTTTCAGGTAGTTTTTATTTTTTATTTTTTTTACACGGCACAATGAAAAATTAAAATAAAAACAATATTCAATTGAATATATTATCAATGGGTGTTTGGGGCGTGGATTCTGGAAAAAAGGAAAAAAAATTTAAGACCATGCATCAGATTTTAATTGTCTTAATACACACATCACAGTATTTTTATTCTTGTCTCAGATATTTAAAAAGCCTCGTGAGGTGGTGACCGTCCTGCTAATACAGACTCTTGCCGCCATGGTTCCATCTATCCCCATCTGTCTGAGCACAGCCATGGAGAGGACGAGTCCCGAGCATAAGCTCAGTACATTGCTGGAGCTTTTTCAGGCCACTGGTCACTTTGCGAAGGCTCTGGAAGCCGCCATCATGCCCCATATTGGTAAGTTATGTGCGTGTGTTTCACCTGGAGATGTTCGATATTACACTGTTGTGTGGTTTCTTTTCTCTTTTTTGCCATTTAAAGGGGTTGTTCAGTTTAGAAAACTCATTTTCATATCCCCTATTTGGGAATTCAGAGGTAATAGAGGGGAGTCCTGTGTTCAGGATCTCTTGGCCAAAGTGAAGAGCGGCTCCAAAGAGCGTCTCTTGCTCTGGAGGACCTATCCTGTATTATACATACATCCCATTGATTTGAATGGGCACTGTGTAATGCTTAATTCTACCTCTGGAGGCGCTGCAGGGAAATGGAACACTTACTCTCAGGATTCCCTACAAAAAATATTAAGGCTGTTCCATGGGAGTTATTGGACAACTGTGCAAACTTGCTAGGGAGACCCTTAGCCTCCCCGTAGGTGGAGGTCCCGAAGTTGAGCTATTGTTGGGCTCATCCTTCTACCCTATTTATCCAATTGCCTGGCTAGAGAAGTTTTGGGCAAATGCCATTTAGTTGCTTGTAAGAAATTTGGCTACTGTTAGATGGATACAGTAAGGAATTTGTTGTATGAAGGGCTATGGACTTTTGCAACATAATTACATTTTTTTTTAATTTTATTTATTTATTCCAGGGTCATGGGAGCTGTACGTAGGTCAGGTTAGCGCCATACCTGGGTAGTGTCTGGCAGGATATATACTGACTTGGTACGTAGATACAGGGCTAGGGCAGCAAACTAATTTTTTTTCAGCTACAGAGTGAAAAGTGGAATTTTTGCCACCATCAAAGCTTTATGTAGTTTTGAATAATAATATCTGGAATTGTAAAACGTTGCAGTGGTGTTGTAATCTCAGGAGGAGAATGTTTCGTTACAGCAGAAGTGCTGTCAGGCCTTGTTCAGGTGGTGTCATGCTCTGTTTCTCCTTAAAGCTCCTTGTTCTTGGCTCTCAGACATTCGCGTAGTCAATAGTGTTGGCTGAAATCCACGGTAAAACAGCACAGCTCCCGACTATGTCAGAAGTTAACTCCGCAGACGCTGACTTGTCAATTCCTGACCCATATAGATACGAGGAAGGTAATTCTGTAAATCCCACCTGTCTCCTGTGTATAGAACGAGGCGGAATTCTCAAAAATATATCCAGTCATTTCATCAGACTGTGACACTTCATTCACACTGATATTCCAGCACACTAAAAAGTCAATGTCCACCCCTGAGTCCCATTTCATTATTTTTTTTGTCTAAATAGTTAGAAAATTTTGTGTTGATTAATTTTATAATATATCTTTATAGCGATTCAGGTTTCTGATACAGAGCTCCAAACTTCCTGCATAGAATGACAAAGGTTTTTCTGCCGGTAGCCACCACTAGGGGGAGTTTACTGCATACTAT